>NC_081184.1:80906742-81506742 GCF_029867415.1 Vicia villosa
GTTCTGCTCAGATGCGTTGACAGAAAAGAAGCAAAAATACTCATGAGAGAAATACATGAAGGTTCCTTTGGCACTCACACCAATGGACATACCATGACAAGGAAAATACTGAGAGCAGGATATTATTGGCTGACGATGGAGTCAGATTGCTACCAGTATGCAAAGAGATGTCACAAATGCCAGATCCACGCCGATAGAATTTATGTGCCACCATCTCTTCTCAACATACTCTCTTCCCCTTGGCCTTTCTCCATGTGGGGAATCGACATGATCGGAATGATCGAGCCAAAAGCATCCAACGGACATCGCTTCATCTTGGTAGCTATAGATTATTTCACCAAATGGGTTGAAGCAGCTTCATATGCAAACGTCACAAGACAAGTTGTCGTCAGGTTTATCAAGAATCACATCATCTGTCGCTACGGCATTCCTAGCAAGATAATCACTGACAATGGGTCAAATTTGAATAACAAAATGATGAAGGAGCTTTGTGAAGAATTCAAGATCGAACATCACAACTCATCTCCTTACAGACCAAAGATGAATGGAGCTGTAGAAGCAGCTAACAAAAACATCAAGAAAATCATTCAGAAGATGGTCATCACTTACAAAGATTGGCATGAAATGCTCCCGTATGCTCTTCATGGTTACCGTACATCAGTACGTACTTCGACTGGAGCAACTCCTTTCTCCCTTGTATATGGCATGGAGGCAGTCCTACCAATAGAGGTGGAGATTCCATCAATGAGAGTTTTGATGGAGGCGAAATTAACAGAAGCCGAGTGGTGTCAAAGCAGATTCGATGAATTGAACTTAATCGAAGAAAAGCGCATGACAGCTTTATGCCACGGTCAGCTATATCAACAAAGAATGAAGAAAGCTTTCGACAAAAAGGTTCGACCTCGCACAATCAAAGAAGGCGACCTTGTACTCAAAAAGATTCAATCTTTTCTCACAGATTCGAGAGGGAAATGGACTCCCAATTATGACGGCCCTTACGTGGTCAAGAGAGCTTTCTCAGGAGGAGCCTTAATACTCACGACTATGGATGGAGAAGAATTCACCCGTCCTGTGAACGTCGACGCAGTCAAGAAATACTTCGCCTAAATAATTAAAAGAACAGCTCGCTAAGTTGAAAACTCGCAAAGAGCGGCTTAGGCAAAAAAAAAAGAGCGTCTCGGTGAATCGAAAACCCGAAAGGGCGATTCAGGAAAAAGTTAGAGACATAAAAAAAATAAATAAATAATCAATCCCGGTAAACTTAAAACCCGAAAGGGGTAGTTTACGCAAAAGTTAGGGATATATGGCAAGTAACTGTGTTCAGGACAAACTTGATCATTCAAAATCCATAGCGGAGTGTTCATCAGCAGTAGGTCATCTTCTGCGAAGCACGAATACAGCGCAACTTGGAGTGGAAGGGAAAGATAACGGTCGTCACGTTTCATCGTAGCCCTTTTCCCGAAAATTACCAATTTCCAACTTTGTAAATACTCCATGGAATCAAGCATTTGGCTGATTACCATTCCATATATAATAATTTGAGCCTTGTGCTTTTCCTTTGCAATCTAGTCTTATTCAGTTTCTTGAAATGCATTTTAAATTTAAACAGTCATTTTCTTGAAACAAATGTTTTCATAAAATAAAAATGAATTTACTTGCAAAAATAAAGGTGGAATTTCTTTCTAAGGTTTGCAAACAATAGGAAGAATGCAAATAGTTGCTCCGAGAACGGTTGAGACTCCGGGAACCAAGATTTCCCCATGAGGTCGCTTTGCGAGCATCTCCCGATGACGGATCTTTACTTCAAATCATACTACTCACTTCGGACAGCGGACAACTGATAATCAGATATTCCCAACAGAGTTCGAACTACAAGAAGAGGACATCTTCTGCTCTACAAGAATTTCAAGTCGCAGCATAGGATTTTACATCCGCGGCAATTCTATTCACATTCACTTTACATTTTATAATTGTCATAATATTCATGCATACATTACATCACAACTGCATAGTCAAATTAGGCTTTTAATCATGAGAATGCCCGAGTCATGAGGGCATGAACTCAAGTTTCCACTGCAAGTCCTGGAGAAACTTTTTCCTTCAAGACAACAATCCATGTGGAGAGATTTCCCCAAGCAAGTCAATAGATGGTAGTCTCCCTCAAAGAGATAGTTTGTTCACTTTTGGAGATCCTCAGCCGAGATTCTCCCACAGAGCGCCACTCGACAATCTTATTCGGATAAGATAATCTATTTCGCATTCCCCAGAGGGTCGATGAGCAGTTCTCTTCTCCAAATAGGGTGGATTCCTTGACATAATTGACAAATGGACGTTTTTTCCTCCTAAGAAAAAAAAACAGTTTGGTATTTCCCCAGCAAGGTCAAGAGATGCCACTTTTTCGTCAAAGAAAATAAATCAGAATCTCCTAAGAGATCGACACATGATTCCCCAGCGGAGTCAGCAAATGATAGTCTTCATCCAGAGGATAGTTCATAATCCCCGGCAGAAGTCAGCAAATGGCAGTCTCTTTCAGCAGAAGACAGTTTGCTCACTTTCTTTCATAACAGGGTCGACAAATGGCAGTCTCTCCCAGTAGAAGACAGTTTGTTTCCCCCAGCAGTCAGCAAATGGCAGTCTCTTTCAGCAGAAGGCAGTTTGCTCACTTTCTATCATAACAAAGTCAGCAAATGGCAGTCTCTTTCAGCAGAAGACAGTTTGCTCACTTTCTCACAGCAGAATCGACAAATGGCAGTCTCTCCCAGTAGAAGACAGTTTGTTCCCCTAAGAGATCGACAAATGGCAGTTTCTTCAAACAGTTTGTCTGTTTCTGGGATTTTTAATTCCCCACAGAGTCGATGAATGGCAGTTTTCCTATTAGGAAAACAGTTTGTTGATTCCCCAGGCATCAGTCGACGAATGGCAGTTTTCACCCCGAAAACAGTTCGTCCGCCTTCAAACAAAGTCATTAGCCCCTCAAAAGAGCGCGGGCCCATATGACAATCTTTCAAAGACGTTAAGTCAAAAGGGAAGATGGTGAAGTTTCATTACTACCGTCAAATGGCGTCTCATCTCCAAGTGCTGATGAGAAGTTTGATGAGGAAACAAACCTTTGAAGTTTCTTTACTACCGTCAAATGGCATCTCATCTCCAAGTGCTGATGAGAAGTTTGATGAGGAAACAAACCTTTGAAGTTTCTTTACTACCGTCAAATGGCATCTCATCTCCAAGTGCTGATGAGAAGTTTGATGAGGAAACAAACCTTTGAAGTTTCTTTACTACCGTCAAATGGCATCTCATCTCCAAGTGCTGATGAGAAGTTTGATGAGGAAACAAACCTTTGAAGTTTCTTTACTACCGTCAAATGGCATCTCATCTCCAAGTGCTGATGAGAAGTTTGATGAGGAAACAAACTTTTCGAAATTTTCTCTTTATCTGAAATATTGTCCAAACACAACTACAACTAGTTTCGAGATATGGACATCCGAAACGAGGGGAAGTTGGTTACCTTTCTCTAAGTATCAACACTTAGTTAAAGAAGATGGATTGCGCATCCAACATTGCCATCCATTCACCAGAATCCACATCAAGTATTTCTGCAGGAGTTTGTCTCCTCATCCCCCACCAAGCGCGACAACGGGATCAAGTCATGCAAAGACTACGTCAGTTACAACATCTCAGGAGCGCCCAAAATTCGGGCATTCTTTAATATATTTAAGTCTCTTTTACACAAGAGAGATCGAGATATCAATCTCTCTCCCTCCGGATAAAAGAAACTTAAATAGGGGCATCTGTCATACCCTAAATTTTGACCCCCCTGAGATGACATATCTTCAGGATTTTTCATCAAGTCGAGGCAAATATCCAGAACAGCCTAACATTCAATCAAGGGTGTTCAAAGACAAGAAAACTCAGGCAAAGGATCAATCAATAGAGGGATTAGTCTCTAATACAATCATAAGACTCAAAAGCCTCATTATTACACCTATGATTGATTAAGACACCCAGTCATCTAAGTACAGGATTACTCAGATCAACAGACTAGGGTTTGGAGCCTATCAAGGACTAAAATCAGGGATCACCTTTGGGAAACCCTAAAAAGCCCTAAGGGACCATTCAAAGACATCAATCATCTTCAAACAACTCATATAACAAGATCCACTGGACATTACACCTCAGTTCAAAGTCTACAGTCATCATTGTCCTCTGGTCGACAATTAGGGTTTTTGACCTAATTCACCAAGATAGTTGACTTTTAATCAGGGCATGGATCCAAAACTCAAGACATGATTCAAGAATCTCTACTACCTCAATATAATCCATTTACATCATTCATTTGAGGAGAAGATCTTGTTTCTACACAAAAGCCCAAAAATTCACTTTTGTCAGGAAAAGTCAACTGTGTGGGATCATCATTGACTTTTAAGGTTTTTGGTCAAAAAATGACTTTCAAAGATCAATATCATCAATATATGGATGTCAAAGTCATTTGACCAAAGAAATTCAAAGAAATTCATCAAGGAGCAAAAAGTCGGGAATTAGGGTTTTTGAAGGCATGGTGAGAACTCAAAATATCACCTACACAACTCAAAAAACTTCCAACATGAAAGTTGTAGATCTTGCAAAATAAAACAACATCTTACAAAGGAACGTTTTTCAAAAGATCAACCATTTATGAAGTTTTGGAAATTTTGAAGTTTAGGTCATAAACACTTAGAAATTTTTCTAAGTGTTTTAACCTAGTTTTCATCCAACTTTGGGCTCATTTTTCACAAATTTCCCAAATGATTCTGAAAAAGACATAAACTAATGATTTGAAGTAGATGTTTAGGGCTTTCCAAATTGTGTTCAACCTTCTCAAAATTCAATTTGAGCTAAGAGTTATGCTTGTTCAAAGTTGGCCTCATGAAGTGAAATTATAGGTCATGCATCATTTTGGAACTTTGAAGTTTTGTGCACATGACCTCAAATACAGATGCTACATGACCCATAATACATCTGCAAACATGCCATGCATTCATTTTCACCATGCCATGATAATTGAAGAAGATTCCTAAAACAAGAACATGTGATTATGTAATGATTACATTTGAGAATTTATGGCAAATTGATGAATCACCCAAGGAATCTTCTCACCAACCAATTAGAGCTCACTTTGCATCTGAATTGTCCCCTAAGATCAGATAGAATCAATGGATAGGGGAGGTGGCTCGAAAATGCAATGATCACATTTGGATATTCTTTGAAATTTCTTCATGGCTAAGAAACCAAACTTACTTCACTAAGCAAGCTCACTCTCCCAATCAGTACTGAGACATTTGCCTATAAATAGAGGCCTCATTCTCATTCAAAAAACACACCAAAGCAACCATATTACTTGCTTTCTCTTTCTCTTCTCTTGTTCATTGTTTTTCAAAGTTCTTTGGCAAGAAGAATCGATTTCTTCAAACCAGAGCTTATCTTTGGGAAGTGAGCATTCTAACATCTCAAGGGAGGTCATTTGAGGCGATCCAAGCACCTGGATCACTTCTGTAGGTGGAGGAACACCATTGTTGCTCTCATTTTGGATCATCTACAGTTGGAGGTCCATGGAGTGATTCAGAAGGTTTCAAGGCAAGCCAATCATCCAGACACACTCCTCAGGTCATAGTGAAGCTAACCAGATGGCTGCAGCTCATCTGTAACTCGAGAATCAACACCCTCCATGTTCACTTGAAGCTGAAATCGAGGGAGGTCCATAGAACAATTCAGGAGGTTTGAGGTCATTACAAGCATTCAGTTAGCATCACTGAGCCACAAGGAAGCTTTTGGGATCATTCATACAAGCCCAGTTGCTCTCTATCATCCTCACGATCTCCATTTTCAGAGGTAAGTTTCTGAACTCCCTCTCTTTAATTTAAGTACTCTTTGTGAAATAGCTCGATTCTATCTTGTTCAGCATCATCAGAGGATTGAAAACCCTCTATCATCATCCATTTATCTTTCAGTATAGTCATTTAATTTAATTTTGAAATTTTAGGGTTCTTCACGATTTCTGGTAAATTAGTTAGATGTAGTTAATGATAGTTCATGTTAGTTACATATTTAGAATCGTGAGTGAATTTAGAGCAAGTTTCATGTTTACATCGTTGCAAATGGTTGAGAAACGAGTAAATCCAAAAATGGAGAGCTTGAGGTTGAAGACGAAGATGGTGGTGGCGCGCAAAATTTGAATTCTCAGGGGAGAGTTTATTTTATTTTGAATGGTGTGCGTTTTATTAACGACTGAACAACTTGCCCTAGTGGCCACACATGCGCTCTTAGTCTCCTCATGCCCAAGGTCTGGGGTTCGAATCCCCCTCGCCCCAGACTTTTTGCTTCATTTATTTTTCAAATGTTTTGCCACTTGTTTGAAAATATAATAATTTGGATGTGCATCTTAAACAAACTGCGCGCGTAGCCCAGATGGTGGGTGTTTTGGCCAATGACTTGGAGGGCGTGAGTTCAACCCCTCTAGGTGACAAAACCATTTTTTTATCACATTTCACACTAAATTTCTTCACAACTTCACACAATTAATTCACCTATCAAAATAAATCATTTTCACTTCATTTTTCATACACCTATTATTTAATATATCTATTTTGTGAATAGTCAAAAAAATCATAAAAATAATATTTATTTCTTGAATTTTAATTAGGTTTAAAATAGTATGTTTTTAAGTGTTTTCTTAAATACTTTAAATATATATTATCACTTTATTTTAACCTAATCACTTTGTAAATAATTTTATGATAAAACCCTAATTGTTTAGGTCTTAATTAAGTAAAATCTTTATTTTTACTTTAATTAAGTTGAGTTTTGTCAATTCTCAAAACTGTTTTCAATCTCTGATTAAATCAAATGATTAAGGTTTTCAAACAACAAAACCTTATATCATTTCAAATCATTTCCAACTGTTTTTATCACCAGTACTGCAAAGTACTGGGCCTCTAATAGAGTGTAAGTCCCAAAAACCTTCTCTTCTTAGCTTGTTTTCAAAACTGTATTTTCAAAATCTTCCTTCTGTTTTCAAAACATTCTTCTGGTATTTGAAGGGCATTATTCCCGGTGAAACTCTTCAGATACCTATGTGACCTTTGTCCATCTTCACTTCTTCTGTTTTCAAAAACCATTAACTGTTCATCATATACATTCAACTGTTATCAACAAAACAACAAAAATACTGTTGAGGCTTTGTACATACTTCTTCAATGGCCTCCACTCCATCCAGGTTAGGCTTTACAAGCTTTCAATTTACAGTCTTTATTTAAATTACTGTCAAATATAAACTGTGCATATATTAGTTTAGAACTACGTTTGAGTATAAACCTTAGGACAGTTAAACTATATATATATTATAGGAATATGACCTAGGATTGAGAATGTCTTCCCGGTGAAGGCTCTTTCCTAATTAGAGATCTGTAGTTCAAACCCCCAAGATGAATTATTCCCGGTGAAACATCTTGGCAAAAACCTTAGAATCCAAAAATATAGGACACATCCACCCAAAGAGGAATTATTCCCGGTGAAACCTCTTACCCATTTGCTTAGAGCCAAAATAAGTTCAAAACTACATAGCTTTCTCTTGTGCTATAACAAGGACCCTCGATTAGCCTCCTCTTGGGCTTTGTACAAGGACCCACAGGCTTCTTAAAAGCATTTCCAGCTTCCTCTTGAGCTTGTATACAAGGACCCATCAGGTTTCTTATAAACATAGGAACAGGTCTTTAGTCACCTTTTAGCCTACCCTGGTGAGTTTCTTCCAATTTAAACCAGACTTTAAACAAGCTAAGTTTGTCTCAATTTTACATTGAGCACACCTTTTGGAATGAGAGACATGGACAGTCTCTGTCACCCTTATCTTCATCAATCCTCCTTAATAGAATCTAGGATCCATGTTTTGGTCATCTTCAGCATTGAGTCAGCCTTCATCTTGGGCTTTAAACAAGAAGTCTCCACTAGATAATCTTTCTGCCAATCTTTTCATCCTTTAATAATTAATGGAGTGCTACCCAAATCATTCTTTCAAAATCCCTGGAAAGGGTTAGCCTCCAACACATTCTTTTATTCTTTCAAAATCCCTGGAAAGGGTTAGCCTCCAAAGTCAATTAATAAAGATTCATTTCTCTTAGGAGATAATTTCCCCAAAAGAGTCAAAACCCCTGGAAAGGGTCAGCCTCCAAAAAAAACATGATAAAGTCAGTCTTTTAATAGACAAATTCACCAGCTGAGTCAAAATCCCTGGAAAGGGTTAGCTTCCAAAGAAAAACAGTCTTTTTAATCTCCAGTAGAGTCAAAACCAACAAAAACAGTTAGCCTCAACCTTGGGCTTCATACAAGGCACCCAAACAATAAAACTCCCCTGTCAAGAGTCAGCCTCAACCTTGGGCATTGTACAAGGCAGATAATAGAGTCTCCCCAGTGAGTTCTTCATCATTCAGTAGCCACAACCTTGGGCTTTGTACAAGGCAGATAAACCATACTTTCATGTGTCAAAGATTCCTAACACTTAGGATCTTTCCCCATATAGTCATCCATACTCAATTCATTTATTTAAGAGTCCGCCACAACCTTGGGCTTTGTACAAGGCAGAAAATAATGTTTTTCATAGCTAGAGTCAGCCACAACCTTGGGCTTTGTACAAGGCACATAAATAGAGTCTCCCTAAATAGAGTCAGCCTCAATTCTGGGCTTTGTACAGAACACCAAATAAAATCCATCAAATAAACACTCTCCAAATAGAGTCAGCCTCAATTCTGGGCTTTGTACAGAACACTAAAATACCCTGTAATTAATCCTCAATGGAGTCATCTCCCAGAGTCAATAATATTAATTAATCAATCAAAAAGCCTCAAGCTTGGGCCTCATACAAGCCAGTTAAATTCAAATCTTTTATACAGTAGATAGACATAGCTTATCTCTATAGAGAGATATTTTTACTACTCTACCACATTCAAACAAACAAACATTTCAATTTCAATTTCAATCAAAGTCTCCCATTTAGGACTCTGAAAGACATGCTCTGGCACATCCCCAGACTTGTACACTTTCCCTAATTTGGACGAGCATCTTTCTTTCATTTAAGAGGCATCTGACTGGCATACTTGCACACACACAAGTAAGGTCCCCCTCTTGAATGAAATGAATTCAGTTATTCTGTCACTCTTTCAAAATGTTTGTGGTAGAATAGTACAAATACCTCTCTGTAGAGATGATTTCATGTCTCTTTACTGTAAACAGAGATTTAATCCCAAGCTTCAACCTTGAGCTTCAAGCAAGGCACCAAAAAAAAATTTATTTTCCCTAGTTAGTTCCCCGAACTACATTAAGCTCTGACTTCCACTAGGGATATGTAGGCATGAGGTTCACAAGGAATCTCAGCGAGCTAATAAAATACCAAAAATAGTCAGTCAGTCAGTCTGTCTGTCTTTTCAAATCAATTCAATTCTCTCTCCTAACACAAAGGAGAAACTTTCCCAATCATTAGCAGCAAACACAAACACAAATGACACAGAGAAGGTTCCTGTAGAGTACTACAGATATGTAGGGTGTTTAAACACTTCCCTATGTATAACCGACCTCCCGGACTCCAGAATTTCTAGTCTAGGTGAAATCCCCACACTTAGCAAACTCCTAGGGTTTAGTTGAGATCTTTTTTCCCCTTTCCTACTCGTAGGACAAATAAGAAAGTTCGTGTGATATCGTAGGAAGAACTGAAACAAAATTCATCCCACCACGGGCGCATTCTCCTTCCAAATTTCGCGTGAAGGGTCTAGCGTGCCGTCCTCCCAAGTGAAACGGGGAGGTAAAAGAAAACGACACCACAGTTTGTGTATGCAGGTATTTCCTTGAAAGTCCTTAATGGTTAATTCCAAGGCATTGAGATAAGGATTTTACCCGAAAACAGCCGTTATTCTGCCCGATTTCTGTCAGAATTTTAATGTGCTTAATGCAAAGTGGTGCTAAGATAATAAGTTTTTCTCTGGATCCCCAAGTGGTAATATTTTGGTTTGGTATTGATGAGTCCAAAGGATGAGAACTCTACCTTGACTCATAATGTCAAATGTTGGCTTCTTCTTCGGTTAGACCGTTTCTTTCCTTAGCTTTTATTTTACGCAATAGGATAACCTGTTCATCTCCTCCCATTCTTAAATTTTCAAAATCTTCTCCCTTTTTCAAAAACCTTCTTATGTCTGTAAAACCTCTTTTTAAACCTTTTCTTTAAAAATATCTTTTGCCCTTAGTGGCTTTTTCTTCAAAGTTTAGACACTGTTAATTGTCGAAACGAGTGGTTATACCCCACGATTTTGAAATTGATTGATATAATGAGATCTTTTCCGTGGGAGAGAGCTAGTGGCATACTCATAGATTTTATCCGAGTTGGAGCCCTTCTTTCATTTGCGATGCAAAGAACTTATTTGTTCTCATGCTCAAGATCAATGGCTGAGTATTTCTCTCCGACGACGATAAAGTGTTTATTCGTTTTTTTAAAATGTTTTCCCTTTTAAGCGGAACTACATTAGCTCTGACTTCTCCATTGCACCGAGGAGGTATGTAGGCACAAGGCTTAACGCTTTGCCGAGCTTATTTTAAAAATAAAACAAACCCCTTTTTTAGCACACACGACACAGATTTTCAAAAAGGTTCCTGTGGAGTACCACAGATATGAGGGGTGCTTAAAACCTTCCCCTTGTATAATCAACACCCGAACCTGAGTTCTCTTTTGTTTTAAAAACAAACTTTGGGTTTTACGTTCTTTTCCCTTTTCCTTTGGAAACAATAAAGCACGGTGGCGATTTCAAACGAAATATTGAGTCGAGTCAATTCCATGGCTTCGATCTCAGATTTTCCCCGCTACAGTTAGTATACTGAGATCTTGCCTAGGTCATAGTAAAATGTGTATTAGTGAATAAAAGCAGTTATTTTTATATTTGAATAACATTAAAATATTAAATTTTAACACAAAGACTACCAAACAACTAAGGAGGAGCCTTCACTAATTGAAGCAGACAACAACATATACACAAATATATTAAATCAAACATTCAAGCCGAGAACAGACATAAGTAACATTCATACATTAATTAAGACAAACTAAGCTGTCATATCCTCGGAAAACATCACATCTTGTTTTAAACAGGCAGAATTCAAAAAAGCTTTCTGGACCATCTTCAACTATTATTTCCTTAATCAGATCAATTATTCCTTCACAAAAGAATATTTCAGATAAAATTCTTCCATAAGGAATTTAGGAGTTGGTGCGATGTCTAGAGTCATAGACAGATTTCCACAGATGGTCGAACAACCCCACACTTATCTCATTGCTTGTCCTCAAGTGATGTATCGAGACGAAGCAAAGGTCACCGACGAGATTCTTTTCTCCACAACACATTCATGTTATTCGCAAAACACCTTCACTTAGCAATCGAGTCTATGGCATCCTTCATCAATCTATCGACCGCCTTATCACTTCCGAGCACTTTTTCACCTGCAAGCTTTTTCACATTCTCACAAAATCTCTCCGGGTTAAAGTGTTTACACTCACAGTACCAAGGCATGCATATTACTTTTAACTTTGTATACATTCTCGAATCACTACAAACACAGATTACACACACTTCATGAGGTCTTCGGGCTGTAACGTGGCTTGGGTTCGGTGGGGTAAACAAGGAACGGGATAACAAAAGGTTTTGGTGCTCGGCATTCCTGTTGGGTTCACATTTCTACTTTTAGTGGTTTGAATCATAAGAATGGGGTTAAGACCTTCGACTCTTGTTTTTAGCTTTTGAGAGTCATTCATGTAGTCTTTCGAGCAAGTGTGACAGACTTTTCCTTTATTTTGTTTTTCAAAATTTCTCTTTGGATTTTCACAAGTTCCACATTCATCTTCTTTTTTTTTCTGTTCTCTTCTTTTTTTTTCACTTGCCCCTTTCTCAATGGGTCACTACCCCACACTTAGATTCTTTTATGTCTTTCAAGAGGAAAACATTAATACCGAGCGATAACATGAATGGTGAATATGTGGGTGGTAACATGAATAACAACAATGAACAAACAAACATTACGGCTCAAAGGGGGTTGACTATGGATATAATGCATACAGGATGGCTAAAAAGGCTCGGGGCTAAAGAAAAACTTGCCTCAGTGTGCGTTTTCGTAGTGTGCTTGTGTTACGAGAACATACGCAAAATCAAAGTGAATGACATCATACCTGACTGAACTCTCATGTGATATTATGAATTTGGCTCTGTAATCTCACCGGGTGGGTTAAGCTTACATGCTCTGAGGTGCTCTTGGTGTCATGCGCTTTCCTTTCAACTGAAACATACCATACTACTCTCTTGGTTCAGTGTTGATGCTTTGCGTCCTACCTTCTCCTCTTGATTGTGTCAACTTCCGTGGTGCCTGCGGAGATCAAGTATGGGGTGTGTTGTTCAACCACTAGCTATTAGTTTGCTCCCCTCCGACTTCTATCAATCACCTGGTAACACCATACAGCACTGCACCATACAAACTTGAAAGAAACATAATTTAAAAACAAAAGAAAAATAAAAATAACACAACCAAACCAAACAAATTAAACTATGAATTCAAAAACACAAAGCAAAGCAATAAAATAAAATAGAACCTCCCCCACACCTGAACGAAACATTGGCCTCAATGTTTTAATTCAAGTGTGGCGGAGACTACCTGGTTTACTGAAACGGCGGTGGAGGAGGAGGATCCTGTGGAAAATGCAACATAAGACGTCGCATCACATCTTGGACATCATCCACCACAGTTCCTTGTCGAAACAACTCAACACCTTGTCTTGTTTGCTCGGTACAGAGAGCACCAATCTCTGTTTGTACCCACCCCCATTGATCTGGAGTCATGGAGGACGACCCAGCATATTGTTGGTTGAACTGCTGAGGAGGCGGGACAGGGTGATCCCGAGCTGAACTGTCATCCTCCCTTTTGTCACCTGAAAAATTATGATCATGTGGAGGGCTCTCTCCTAGATATGTACCTGTAACTACATATAACCAGTTAGCACGATTTGCAATAGAGATACAATTGGGTGCGGGTAGTGCCATAATATGTTGCCCATGAATAGTTAGGGAGTAGTACCCTGGCTGTACCACAATCATTCTTTGATTGACAAGAGTTGTCAAGTCAATCTTCTTACCAGGTATCGAGGGTTCCTCTATCAAGAGCTGACTATAGCTCAAGTGATCAGCCAGTTGAGAGATCATCCCACCTACCGAGATCTCCCCAGATGAAGCAAGCCCAACTTGTTTCAGGTGGTTAGCAGCAAAAGCCGCTATATTCACTCGTCCTACATCAATCATATTATGTAACAGAAAAAGCTCTCTCTTCGCACATACCCCCGTGCTATCTCCCCGCCCAAATAAAGTAAAGGCCAGGCCTTTCTGGGCATATCTGAAACAAGGATTATGAATCCCCAAGGCCTTGGCTTTACTAGGGTTGTACCCAGCGGATCCTGTGATGGCTTCCCAAAATTCAGCAGCAGGAAATGTCTCGGGTGGGGCTCCCGGTCTAGCGGATGGTAGTTTAAGGGCCGCCCCAACCTCTTCCAAGGACAATGTATGCTTATTACCAAACATATAAAATTCTAGATCACCATAATACTCCATTTCGGAGCCATTCCACTTGTGTCGCAATTTAAATTCAACAGTGCTCAAAAATTCAAGAGTTAGGCCTTCATAAGTGGGTGCCTCAAATAGCATAAAAGGCAACATCCCGATGTTGTGAAACATACGGTATACTTCATCTTTTAGGCCTAACTTAACAAGTGTGTCATCACAGATATAGCGGGTTGGGAGTAATTTACGCTGAACTAAAACATCATACCTCGCTTTGTGCTCAAGTTTAGCAAATATAATCCCATGGGCATTCTCCTCCTGATTCCTACTTCGACCGGTTGCGTGACTAGGGGCACGACGGACTCTCTGCCTTGGTTGGGAGGGTTCCGCGAAATCATCTGTCCTAGTGGGGTGCAGGTTTGCTTTTCTAGGAGGCATGATCAGGTCTCTGCAAAAAGATGAAAACAAAACACAAACACCACCACAATAGAAAAATTCGAAAATTAAAATTGCACAAAATTAAAATCTGAAACGGTTAAAGTGTAGAGGATGGAGAGTAGAGCAACTTTAATGAAAGCACAAGGGTGTTTAAGTGAGTGGGTACCCGTGTTAAACTTCTGGTTTTTTATATATGGGGGGGGGGATTGAAAACAACACGGGCCGTGTTCCCCCACACGGGCACCCGTGTTGTTACCTCTATAGCTTCAAAATTTTTATTTTTCTTTCACACGACACGGTCCGTGTTCCCCCACACGGGCACCCGTGTTGATGCTCCTGTAGGCACCAATAGCGAGTTATCGTACGGCTTTTTGCCTCAGGTTGCTCCTACCGATCCAAACCTCTGACCACCTACAATGAAATAAGATAGAGCAAAATACAGGGACAAAATAAAAGAAAATGCGTTAGAAGAAAACGAGCGTGGGTTGCCTCCCACGAAGCGCTTCGTTTAACGTCGCATGGCTCGACGGTATACACCTCATCCGGTGAGACGTAAATGATCGATCACTCCTGCTCCTACTCCAGTATAGTAGGGCTTCAACCTTTTTCCATTCACTTTGAATACATCCCTATTGTTTGGATTTTTAATTTCTACCGCGCCATGAGGAAATGCCGTCTGTACCACAAACGGACCAGACCACCTGGATTTCAATTTCCCTGGAAAGAGATTAAGCCTGGAGTTGAATAGAAGCACCAACTGGCCTTCCCAAAATACTTTCTGTTTTATTCTCTGATCATGCCATCTTCGGGTCTGCTCTTTATAGACTTTAGCATTCTCATAGGCTTGATCACGGAATTCTTCTAGCTCATGGATTTGAAGAATCCGTAGCTCACCTGCTTTTCCCAGATCATAATTCAAGTATTTTGTAGCCTAGAATGCTTTGTGCTCAAGTTCAAGGGGAAGATGGCACGCCTTACCATAAACCAGTTGATACGGGGACATACCAATCGGGGTTTTGAATGCTGTTCTGTATGCCCATAGTGCATCTTCAAGTTTCAGAGACCAATCCTTTCTCGAGGCGCTAACAGTCTTTTCGAGAATCTGCTTGATTTGCCTGTTCGACACTTCCACTTGACCACTGGTCTGAGGATGATATGCAACATTGTACTTTTTTAGCAGATTCTCCATCAACTTATTTAAGAAATAGGTGCCTTCATCGCTTATGAGTGCTCTGGGAACCCCAAATCTTGAGAAAATATTGGTTTTGAGGAAGTTCACTACCACCCTCGCATCATTTGTAGGTAGAGCGACTGCTTCAACCCACTTAGAGACGTAGTCAACAGCTACAAGGATGTAGTTCTTTCCAAAAGATGGTGGAAAAGGCCCCATGAAATCGATCCCCCACACATCAAACAATTCCACTTCAAGTATACCCTTCTGAGGCATCTGGTTTCTTTTTGAGATATTCCCCGTTCTTTGACACCTGTCACATTCTTTCACAATGCCTTGAGCGTCTTTGAATAGCGTGGGCCAATACAAACCAGATTGTAGGACCTTTGCAGCCGTTCTATCACCACTGAAATGTCCTCCATATTCGGAGTCATGGCATGCTTTTAGCACATCCCTTTGTTCCTCCTCGGGTACACATCTTCTGATCAAACCATCGAGTCCCTTCTTGTATAGGAATGGATCATCCCACAAGTAAAACCTGTAATCATGTAAAAACTTTTTCTTTCGGTTATAGTCAAAATCATCAGGGATAATACCACCTACCAAATAGTTCGCATAGTCGGCGAACCAAGGCACACCAATAACAACGAGGATATGTTCATCAGCGAACTCGTCCTTTATTAGGCGCGTATCCTCTGTTTCTTCAATAGGTGACATTCGAGACAAGTGATCGGCCACAGTGTTTTCAGACCCTTTCTTGTCACGAATCTCCACATCAAACTCCTAAAGGAGTAAGATCCATCTTAGCAATCTTGGTTTAGAGTCCTGTTTAGCAAAAAGATACTTCAAGGCAGCATGGTCAGTATAAACAATGACTCTAGAACCCAACAGATATTGCCTAAACTTATCAAAGGCATACACAACCGCTAACAACTCCTTCTCTGTAGTTGCATAGTTCATCTGTGTAGGGTTCAGCACATGACTCGCGTAATAAATAACATGTAATAATTTTTCTCTACGTTGTCCTAGAACCGCCCCCACTGCAATATCACTTGCATCACACATGATCTCAAACGGTAGAGACCAATCCGGGGCTACAACAATTGGTGCCGACACTAATTTTTGCTTTATGGTATCAAATGCTACGACACACTCTTCATTGAAAATAAATGCTTTGTCTTTAACCAATAACGTAGTTAAAGGTTTTGCTATTTTAGAGAAGTCTCTTATGAATCTACGGTAGAAGCCCGCATTCCCTAAGAAACTTCGAATACCTTTTTCATTCATGGGAGGAGGCAATTTTGCTATGACTTCTATCTTTGCTTGGTCAACTTCTATTCCTTTATGAGAAATTTTGTGACCCATAACTATACCTTCACGCACCATGAAATGGCAGTTCTCCCAGTTGAGGATTAAGTTGGTCTGTTGGCATCTTTCTAAAACAAGAGCAAGGTTAGTTAAACAATTATCAAAAGACTTACCAAAAACCGAGAAGTCATCCATGAATACTTCCATATGCTTCTCAAGCCTATCGGCAAAAATAGATTGCATGCATCGTTGACATGTGGCCGGTGCATTACATAACCCGAATGGCATTCTTCTGTAGGCAAAAATACCAAAAGGGCATGTAAAAACAGTCTTCTCTTGGTCCTCTGGTGCAACAGCTATCTGATTATACCCCGAGTAGCCATCGAGGAAACAATAGTAGTCATGACCCGCTAACCTTTCTAACATCTGATCGATGAAAGGCAACGGGAAGTGATCTTTTCTTGTTGCCAGATTTAGTCTTCGGTAGTCAATACAGACTCTCCACCCTGTAACTGTCCTTGTGGGAATCAACTCATTCTTTTCATTCTTAATCACTGTAGTTCCACCTTTCTTTGGCACCACATGAACTGGACTCACCCAAGAACTGTCAGATATTGGATAGATCATCCATGCGTCAAAAAGTTTTACAACTTCCTTTCTAACCACTTCCTTCATCGCTGGATTGAGTCGTCGTTGTGGTTGGACAACCGGTTTGTGATCATCTTCCATTAGGATTTTGTGCATGCAAATTGTTGGACTTATTCCCTTCAAATCTTCAATGGACCATCCAAGAGCACTCTTATGCTTTTTAAGAACTTTGACAAGCTTATCTTCTTGAAGGAATTCAAGGTGGGAACTTATGATGGCTGTAGCAACCTGCCTAAAATTTAACTTAGAGAGTCGCCACCTATTCTGAAGGGCGAATAGGAAACCCTACGCAGTATAGAGATCGGGGTAAGATACTATATTCAGGTCGAGGGAAGGTATTAGGCACCCTCAACCCTTTCCTAAAGGTTAACATTGCAAAGACAAGGGTTATGGCAGAAGATAAAGAAAGATGACAGACAGCTAATAGGGTTAAAAGGCTAATTATATGAAATGATTAGAGTTTGGAAGAGGGGGACTCGCCTTGTTGCCAAGTGCCTACGTACCTCCTTAGGGAGGATCAGAGTCGACGTAGTTCGGGCACAGGGTTGTACGCCTTAGTTGAAATGAATGTATTTGAATTTGTTTTGAAATGCGAAGTTCGAAGGTATTTTGAATTACCTTATCGTAGTTGTGAACATCGCAGTGATTGAAATCTGTAGTATCGTGGTTTAGTGTTTTTTAAGGTTTGGGCGTACAACCCTGATTTTAATTTGTACTATTAATCGCGATGATCAATAGGTTTGATCACCATAATTAACAGATTAATAAAAGCATTGCTAATTATTCTAATCGATTGGTTCGATTATCACCGTTAGCAAATTGATGTATTTTAATAATTAATTATTGGTTTTATCGTTATCCCTCATAATCGATAGATTCGATTACAAATAATAACGAGTTTTAAAAGGTATGCTACTCATCGTAACCAATAGATTTGGCTAAAACCATTTAGCAAAATAAATGTTATTTTAATTTGTATTTAATTATTTAAATGAATGATTATTACCCACCGCGATCAATTGATTTAATCGAAGCGAATAAAATTCTAAAATTATTGGGCTAAAAGCTAAGTCGGTTAAAAAAACCCTAATCTTAATACTTCGGCCCATGGTCAACGGGATTGGGTAAACCCTAATTGATAACAACCTTTTAAATTTTTGTGATTTCTATAAATAAAGGCTATATTAAAATTAATTCTATCAATTAAATCGAAAAATCAAAATAATCGGAAAGACAATTTTAAATAATCATAATCCCAATTTCTTCTCACCTTAATTCTAATTAAATTAGATATATATATATATACTAAAATGCATGGAGATAATTAAACAATTAAATAAACAAAATATAAATAATATATATAAACAATAAAGGAAACCTGGGTTGAGATCGTATGTGATGCTTCCTGAGTGTCCACGCTGCACCTGAGCGCTCCTATATGTTGGATGGGATCATCCTGTGGTCCTGCAGCGAAGGTGCACAGTATGTACATGCAGGTGCGCGCGCTGGATGATGAAACTTGCTATCTCACAAAAAATATTGTGGAGCGTGTGGATCGAACCCACGCCCTTTTATTCAGCTTAATAACTTTACCATTCCAGCTGCGCTTCACTTCTTGTTTTTCATATGCATTTGATGACACATATACAAATCCTTGTCCATTAGTGGGATCAGCGCGCCAGAATTTGAACGAACGAATGGCTAGCCTACACATCATCATCTTCTTCATTCTTTCTGAAAAACGCAGGGACCTATACCCACGGTTTTTGTACTGTTGCGATAGCCCCTGAAACTAAATAAATTCTTAATACGAGACATAAATTAATTACGAGACCATGAATCAACTCCTTTGGATCTCCTGAACCTGAAGGTGCCTCTTATTTGGTCTGATTTTTCTTCGAACACAAAACCCCCAAATCACACCTCAAAAAACCTAGCAATGGTGGATTCCTCGAATCACAACCAAAATCCAATTAATGGTCCAGAAAGCTTTAATACATTAATATAAACGCAAATATATATTCAGAATTGGTGTAAGATCTTTATATTATTGTAACCGAAATCAAAATATATAAAGCAAACCGTAGGTGCTTCGGCCATGTTACGTGATGCTTCGATCATTGATAAGGATTGGATTCGCTTCATAGAATATCCAAGAACGTGTTAGAATCATTAGAATCCATTGAATCTCCCTGCAACCACGAAATTAAACTTCACTTTTTCTTGGATTTTTTGCATTCGGCCATGGCCCTAGGAGGCCAGAATTTCGCCCCCTTGTGCTTGGTGCTAGCTTCTGTACTTATAGAGAATCATATTAGGTCAATTACATTGGATCAAATCTCTATCATTATTGGGATTTTAAACTTCCAAATTTGGCTAAAATGCAATCTTCTCTTGCCAATCTCCATGCCCACGATTTTGTACTATATATTTGACATATTGATTGATTTTATTTAATTGGAAAATCAATCTTTGATTTTAAACAATTTATTTTATATTTTATATGAATTATTAATACTTATTGAATTAAAATCCAAATAAATAAAAATAAATATCATACTAATAAAATAATTATTTAAAAATCATTATAAGCCCCAAGGTTAAGTTTGAAATTTACATTCTTAGGCCCATTGGTCAAGAAAACCCAAAATCACTAGTTTATATGTATTTTCCAAAATCGACCAACTTCTAAGCTTTGCATCTCCTTCAATATTTTTCATATGACCATGTTCTAGGACTTTTTTTTTGGAAAGCCCAAAGAGTCCTCTAAATGATGTCTTTGGTTTCATCTCAATCGGAGTTTCCATGCTCGAGTTATGAGCTTTGACCCAAAAGGTATATTTCATTGACTTTTTAGAGGACCTATAATCTCTTGGACTGTATCTCTCAAATGAAGCATTTATGGACTTGGCTTGTGAGAGACAAAATTGTAGAGAATCTAATTTCCTTCAAAATAGGCTTTGAGTGGGGAATTTTTGATGTTCCATGTGAAAGTTATGCCCAGTCAAAGTTGGGTTGACTTTCTCCTGAAGAAACCCTAATTTGAACCTTTTGTACTTGTTCATCTCTGAGTTTCTATTAATGGAATCATGATTAATCTTTGATCAAATGATGGATATACTTTAATTCACTTGATGTTGACCTAAAACCTTGAAGTTTGACTGTACTTTGACTATAGTTGACTTTTAGGTCAACATAGTCGATTATCGATCATCTGAGTCATCGAGTGAGCAATCCTTTTTTTGAAGCTTGACTTTTGACATGGAGATACTTTGAGACATATAAGATACCTTGAGATCCATTGGAGGACTTGGAGATTCACAATCCTTTGATT
Source organism: Vicia villosa (assembly GCF_029867415.1). Classification (NCBI taxonomy): domain Eukaryota; kingdom Viridiplantae; phylum Streptophyta; class Magnoliopsida; order Fabales; family Fabaceae; genus Vicia; species Vicia villosa. The sequence goes on from NC_081184.1 coordinate 80,927,246, forward strand.
GAATATAGGAGGGCAAATTTTGGGGTATGACAGCTGCCCCTGTTCAATCTTCTTAAACCTGAAGAGTCAGATAGGCACGTCTGCCTATCATGATCTGAAGGTGGAAGATGATTGAACACTGAGAATGCCCTGAAATTTGCACTTGTTGGGAAGGATGTTCTGCGGGAGATGGGCTTAAAGATGTTATCTAGGGTAAATACCTCTCTTTTTCTTGGATGTGAAGCATATGCTTTTGAAAGGGACCACTGTGTTTTTGGTTGTAGCACGGCCTAAAAGGCAACCTGAATTTTATGCAATGTCATGATGCATGCGATGTCTGATGCAATGAGCTTCTCAAAATAAATGAGAGCGATGTTTGTATATGCATTATGTATGAATGAGATATGCAATTGAATGATGCATGATTGTTAGTTATGTTAGTTGAAGTTAGTAACTTTGGAAAAGAAAAATAGAACCTTGTTTGTTATTGAAGAAGATCACTGCCGAGGGACTAACGTGATAAACCCAATTGAAGAACTGTTTGAGAAACCTTGTGATTAGGGAAAATAAATCCCTATTTGCAAAGAGACGTAGCTTTATATCACTGCCAGGGGACTAACGTGATATTAATCAGCGAGATGATTTGAAGGAGATCACTGCCAAGGGACTAACGTGATGAATGCTATGTAGAAGATAATTAAATTGTTGTAGTGCTGAAGGGTTTGCAGTTCGTAGGTAACCCACTTACTATAGTTCTAGTAAGTCGTCGCGGTTGGTATACCCACTCCCTATCGTAGTTCGAGTAAGTCTGTCGCAGATGGTGTGGCCCACTTACCATAGCTCTGGTAAGTCGTCGCGGTCAGTCACACCTACTTACTATCGTAGTTGGAGTAAGCTTATCGTAGATGGTAGGGCCCACTTACTATAGTTCTAGTAAGTCGTCGCGGTCGGCCGTACCTGCTTACTATCGTAGTTTCAGCAAGTTTATCGTAGATGGTGTGGCCCACTTACTATAGCTCTAGTAAGTCGTCGCAGTTAGCCATACCCCCTTACTATCGTAGTTTGAGTAAGCTTATCGTAGATGGTATGACCCACTTACTATAGTTCTAGTAAGTCGTCGCAGTTAGCCATACCTGCTTACTATCGTAGTTGGAGTGAGTTTATCGTAGATGGTAAGGTCCACTTACTATTCAGTAAGTCGTCGCGGTTGACCATACCTACTCACTATCGTAGTTGGAGTAAGCTTATCGTAGATGGTAGGGCCCACTTACTATAGTTCTAGTAAGTCGTCGCAGTTAGCCATACCTGCTTGCTATCGTAGTTGGAGTAAGCTTATCGTAGATGGTATGACCCACTTACTATAGTTCTAGTAAGTCGTCGCAGTTAGCCATACCTGCTTACTATCATAGTTGGAGCAAGCTTATCGTAGATGGTAGGGCCCACTTACTATAGTTCTAGTAAGTCGTCGTAGTTAGCCATACCTGCTTACTATCGTAGTTGGAGTAAGCTTATCGTAGATGGTATGACCCACTTACTATAGTTCTAGTAAGTCGTCGCAGTTAGCCATACCTGCTTACTATCGTAGTTGGAGTAAGCTTATCGTAGATGGTATGACCCACTTACTATAGTTCTAGTAAGTCGTCGCAGTTAGCCATACCTGCTTACTATCATAGTTGGAGCAAGCTTATCGTAGATGGTAGGGCCCACTTACTATAGTTCTAGTAAGTCGTCGTAGTTAGCCATACCTGCTTACTATCGTAGTTGGAGTAAGCTTATCGTAGATGGTATGACCCACTTACTATAGTTCTAGTAAGTCGTCGCAGTTAGCCATACCTGCTTACTATCGTAGTTGGAGTGAGTTTATCGTAGATGGTAAGGTCCACTTACTATTCAGTAAGTCGTCGCGGTTGACCATACCTACTCACTATCGTAGTTGGAGTAAGCTTATCGTAGATGGTATGACCCACTTACTATAGTTCTAGTAAGTCGTCGCAGTTAGCCATACCTGCTTACTATCGTAGTTTTGATTAATCCCCAAAAGGATCACTTGCTATAGCTCTAGCAAGCTCACCTGCACCAATGGGATCCACTTGCCCTGGTTCGGACAAATTTACCTGCATAGAAGATTGTTTTCCTGTATGAAAAGGATTCACCTGTTTTGGAGACTCACGACTATAGGGTCGGAGAAAATACACCTTTCACAACACGAGGGTTGGAGACTAGGCTTTTGTAGTGTGATTTGTATTTTGATGTAATAGTCAGACGGGAACTGACTACCAGACGGGAACTGGATTTAATGATGGTTTGGACTGCCAATAGAAATTGGGCTTTTTGTGATGTGTAAATGCACTAGATGATATGCGTATGTATGTATGCTAATGATGATGCAATCCTGAGATTTTATCTCCTTAAACCCATTGAGCTTGTTTACTCCATGCTTGCACCTATACCCTGACTATGCTTATGCTGGCTTTGTAATGTTTATGTATATGGATAATGCTTATGCATATGTGTATGTTTGGTTGACGTAATGAGTGGAACGGAGTAATGTCTTCTGTAAGATTACCTGAAAAGGTTTTTTTTTTTTTGGAATGGATGTGAACATTTGTCTTAGGGAAGACTACCTGAAAAGGTTCTTAGAGTAGATAGAAATTTGTCTTAAAAAAAGACCACCTGAAAAAGTTCTTAGCAAGGAATGGAGAATGTCTTTAAAGACGACTACCTGAAAAGGTTCTTAGCAAGGGTTGAAATTTGTCTTAAAGAAGACTGCCTACAAAGGTTCGTAGAGTGTCTTAAAGAAGACCACCTGAAGAGATTGAAAGATGTCTAAAGAGACTACCTAAAAAGGTTCGTAGAATGTCTTAAAGTAGACCACTTGAAAAAAGGAAGACAAATTGTCTTGAAGAAGACTACCTAAAAAGGTACTTAAAATTTCCTGAAGAGGACTACCTGAAAAGGTACTTAGGACAAGAATGTCTCGAAGAAGACTACCTAAAAAGGTGCTTAGACGAAAATGTCTTGAAGAAGACTACCTCAAAAGGTGCTTGGAAAAAGAAACGTCTTAAAAGATTACCTGAAAAGGTGCTTAAAGAAAGAATGTCCTGAAGAGGACTACTTAAAAAGGTTTTTTGGAAATGGTGATCATTCGTCTTGAATAAGACTGTTTGAGGAGGCTCCTAGAAAGGACCGTGAGATTTGTCTTAAAGAAGACTACCCGAAAAGGTATGGTGTAATGTATCAACCCATGTATGCAATGCATGATTTATGTATTTGCATGATGCCCTAATGATAGGTTGTTAATAACCAAAGCGTATATAGCTCGCTGGAGTTGTAGGTTTTGTTTGATAAGGTGGGGTGTGATGCTAGCGCGATTCCCCGATACATGTTTTTGAACTTTGATGATCGTAGTTAGGAGAAATATTTGTTCGAAGTTGTAAAGTGCGAGAACGCCTTTTCCTTTTGTTGTGTGTCTTGCCCCAGTTTGATTTTTTTTTTTTTTTAAAAAATACTCCACGCCTTTAACCTTTGGGGGTTCTCCACACCTTTAGCCTTTGAATTTTTCGCCTTATGGGTTTGACACCCCATGCCCCAGTGCTCAGCGGAAACAGGGCGCTTATGATCTCCAAGTTATGAAGGAAGTGCCCCGGGAAATAACCTTGTCATATGCGTTGACGTTTGAATTGAAGGGTGTGCCCCTGATCTCCAGGTTATGGAGGACTATCCATAGTGTTCTATCCTTTTGAATTTGAATTCTTCCCCTGTTTGACATGCCCCTGTCTGTTATTGCTTCGAGGTGTGCCCCAAGTCGATTGACCCTTAGAAAGAGTGCCCCTAGTTAATAGGATGTTTGATTGAATGCCCCTGCGATCCTTGACATTTTTGCCCCTGTTTAGGAGAACCCTCTGGATGTGGTTCCCCCGACTCCAGGGTCTTTATTAGAAATGATCACCTTTGATTAAACCAATTTCGAGATTTCCTCGATGCTAAGTGTATACTCGTAGATGGTGTTGTACCTTTTGAGAAGTAGCTCCAATGGAATGCGTATGCAAGTTTTGAAATCGAAGTCCGTTATGAATTAGGACTGGATGGTTTTGGAAAGAATGCTTGAAGAAGCACATTGGTTAGAGATAGTTTTAACAAACCTAGGAGTCAGTATAACAAATCCTGCTTAACATGCTTTCATGGTTAACCTTGCCTCAATTAGGACTTTTAACTGTTGTAACTTGGCCTGGTTCATGTTTTAAGAAACAATGGATATAAGGCTCAAAATTTTATTTATCCCACCCCTTTCTCCTTGATGTTCTCCAGGTCCTAAAAATTCGCCTAATCCAATGGATGTGCTTTGTTTGCAAGAGAATTGTTTCAGTTTCGATGTTGAGCAGAAGCCTTAGTAGAGATCCAAACTTTGATGACATATGTTGTAAAGATCCAAGCATTGATGTGAAGTTTTGATGGTTTAGCAGTCACAAGATTATCCTTTGTATTTCGCCTTTGTTTTTATCCCTTATTTTTGCATGAGCTAATTCTTTTGAATTTGACCCATCGGGATGCCCCAATTTTGCCTAAGTCTTTTTGTTTCCTTTTATGGAATTTTCATTTTGACTTAGCGGGCGTTTTTTATTCTTGAAAGCTCCTTTTGAGATTGATTCTTGGATATTGCATGTTGTGACTGCTATGTTGATTTTGATTTGTAAGCTTCGCCTTTGATACTTCCTCGATCTTGAATGATATAATGAGGAAGAAGGTGTTGTAAATGTTACCTCCATTGCTTCCTCAATCTTGGATGAATGCGAGGAAGAAGATATGCTTGAACCTTATGCTTGGATTGACTGATTCTCTTGGCAACCAAAATACATCATTGAATTAGTTGACATCTACCCTGCCCCTGGTTAAAATCAAGGTTCTTTTGAAAAGTAGAAACAAACTCCAACTCCTGGCTCGAGGGGTAACGAGGGATTAACATCCTTATATCTCCACTGTTTGGGAATTGAAGCAATGCCTGTACATCCTCGACTCGGTCTTACCTTGAAAGCATATGTTTAGCTGGACTTAGTTATTTGTAATCGTCATTCTCCCTCAAGTTTGTTAATACTCTTAGATTTGAAATTGAAAATAGAATAGAAGCGTGTGAGTGGAAAGTCGTAGTAGTGAGCGAATGAAGCGAATGAATTGATTTCAAAACATGCATGAATATTTTATTGAATTACTATTCGAAAGGTAAAACGTTTTATATCAAATAGCATTTTGTGATCGTAGGAAATACAACTTGAAATGATAAACCTATTGATCCTAGGGGCAATCTCCTTTGTGGATCCATTGATCTTGTTTTACTCCTTAGTTGATGAACTTGTAGAAGTGAGGGCAACCTCGAATTTTCTTTGGACATGTCAAACCTGGCGGGAATAAATCGTTAGCGGTGGGTTTTCGTCGTATCGGAACTTCATGAGTTCCCTTTGACTGAACCTCTTTTGCTTTTCCTAAGGATAGTATCACTTATGACCCTTTTTTCTTGGTGTGGGGATGACATATGTCGAATTCCCTCCATCGTAGTTATGCCTCTTTGTTCAGGATATTGCCCCAGTTGGACTAATCCTTGCCCCCAGGTTATCGTAGAGCGTCCTCGAAAGTTTGATATGTTCTAAGATGAACCCCTTTATAACTAGATACATCTTGAGTGTATCTATGAGGGAACTCTTTGTTGAACTGGTCCTTGCTCGATGAAAACCTTTATTGTATTTATAATCCTGTTATGACAAGGCATGGACATGCGGCTGGCATGGCGAAAGGCATCTTTTTTTTTCTTTAGCAAGACTAAGATCTTTTATTCTCCTTGCTCCATAGTCCACGATCCTTTGATTTTTTTGAGTTTCGGGAAACCGGCTAGCATGGTAAGTGTGGATGCGGGCGAAGATAGAAATGCAAATGTAAATGTATGAATGCATGAAAATGCAAATACACGTGTAAGCGAGAGACTCCTTATATTGTAACTCCGTGTATGCAGACGTGTAACATATGATCCTAGGGATGGCCTTAGAGGCGACATTAGACCCTCTTGGAATCTTTGCAGGATAAATGTTATGACATGCTAAGGGAAATCCCTTGGATTCGAGAGTATGCAGAAGATAGCGGCTAGTGACCGTTCAAGATAGTCACTAAATCTCATGGCCATCGAGAGGCCAATCAACGTGTACCAATGAATTTGTCCCTCGTGGGAAGGTTCTCTATGCGGAACACAACCTATCTAAGGACGATATGGACGAGGAGAAATCCCTACAGGCTAGGGATGTGATGTGTAAATGGAGATCCCAAACTCTACAAGTTAGAGGGTGCGCGGGAATAAGCATGGAGTGACCGTTCAGGACAGTCACTAGATTTCATAGCCATCGAGAGGCCAATCGAACGCATGCTAGTGAAGTTGTCCTTCGGGGAAGGACGCGTCATTGTGGAAACACGTGGATGTAACAGAAAATCCCTATATGCTAGGGAGTACGTAGTAGCAAGCACGGGTGACCGTTCAAGACAGTCACTGAATCGCATGGCCATCGAGAGGCCAATTGACGTGCATTAATGGAAATGTCCTTCGTGGGAAGGACACGTAGTTGTAAGAATACAAGGATATAAGAATAAAATCCCCATAGGCTAGGGGATGCATAGATGGTGATGTCTTTCGTGGGAAAGACACGGTCTTTTAGAAATTAGAGTCCCTACAAGCTAGGGACCACGTAGGGATACCTGCAAAATCCAAACGCATAGATATCCAAAGCAAATAAGTTGCAAACATATAATAAGCACATGAACACGAAAGTCCTAGGTTCATAGGTTCGACGTAGGGGGCTCTAGGGAGCCAACCTTTTTATGGGAGTGTTCTAGAAGGTCTCATGGGGTCGTTCGTAGCCTCCGAGACTTTTTGTCTCTTCGGATTTTAGAACAACTCATTTTATCCATGAGGTTCGAATTTTTGGGGTAGGTTCCCGGAGAGATCAGCTAAGTATCCAGTCCAGCCCTCCACAAAGTCAAGCTTCGTTTCGGACCTTTCCAAATACCTAACCCACTCCGAGTGGAGTTATCAGTGAGACTCGTAAGGCGATTCATGTCCCCTTTTGGTCTCAAAGTTAACTCCCACACTTAGGGTTTTAACACTACATAATATATCCAACAGATGAATAGAAATAAAAGTATTTAAATAAATATTTTAATTAAATTTCTATAAATAAATGAACCTTAGAATAAGTAAATAAATAAATAAATTTAAATTTAAATATTAAAAAACTAACCTCGAAATCCAGCCGCTTATAATTTAGACAATGTATTAAAGCAGCAAATATTTAAAAATATATATTCACAAATAAATGAATAACAAAAAATAAAAAAATAGATATTTACAAAAATAAATAAACCCTAATTTTTGGCGTATTTGCCAAACCCTAAAAATTTCGCCAAAAAACCTAAACCGTTTCCCACAAACCTAAACCTAAACCCTCTCAAGCCTTAGGAGTATAGTAATTCACCGTTAAGTGTGTCCCCAGCAGAGTCGCCAGCTGTAGCAACCTGCCTAAAATTTAACTTAGAGAGTCGCCACCTATTCTGAAGGGCGAATAGGAAACCCTACGCAGTATAGAGATCGGGGTAAGATACTATATTCAGGTCGAGGGAAGGTATTAGGCACCCTCAACCCTTTCCTAAAGGTTAACATTGCAAAGACAAGGGTTATGGCAGAAGATAAAGAAAGATGACAGACAGCTAATAGGGTTAAAAGGCTAATTATATGAAATGATTAGAGTTTGGAAGAGGGGGACTCGCCTTGTTGCCAAGTGCCTACGTACCTCCTTAGGGAGGATCAGAGTCGACGTAGTTCGGGCACAGGGTTGTACGCCTTAGTTGAAATGAATGTATTTGAATTTGTTTTGAAATGCGAAGTTCGAAGGTATTTTGAATTACCTTATCGTAGTTGTGAACATCGCAGTGATTGAAATCTGTAGTATCGTGGTTTAGTGTTTTTTAAGGTTTGGGCGTACAACCCTGATTTTAATTTGTACTATTAATCGCGATGATCAATAGGTTTGATCACCATAATTAACAGATTAATAAAAGCATTGCTAATTATTCTAATCGATTGGTTCGATTATCACCGTTAGCAAATTGATGTATTTTAATAATTAATTATTGGTTTTATCGTTATCCCTCATAATCGATAGATTCGATTACAAATAATAACGAGTTTTAAAAGGTATGCTACTCATCGTAACCAATAGATTTGGCTAAAACCATTTAGCAAAATAAATGTTATTTTAATTTGTATTTAATTATTTAAATGAATGATTATTACCCACCGCGATCAATTGATTTAATCGAAGCGAATAAAATTCTAAAATTATTGGGCTAAAAGCTAAGTCGGTTAAAAAAACCCTAATCTTAATACTTCGGCCCATGGTCAACGGGATTGGGTAAACCCTAATTGATAACAACCTTTTAAATTTTTGTGATTTCTATAAATAAAGGCTATATTAAAATTAATTCTATCAATTAAATCGAAAAATCAAAATAATCGGAAAGACAATTTTAAATAATCATAATCCCAATTTCTTCTCACCTTAATTCTAATTAAATTAGATATATATATATACTAAAATGCATGGAGATAATTAAACAATTAAATAAACAAAATATAAATAATATATATAAACAATAAAGGAAACCTGGGTTGAGATCGTATGTGATGCTTCCTGAGTGTCCACGCTGCACCTGAGCGCTCCTATATGTTGGATGGGATCATCCTGTGGTCCTGCAGCGAAGGTGCACAGTATGTACATGCAGGTGCGCGCGCTGGATGATGAAACTTGCTATCTCACAAAAAATATTGTGGAGCGTGTGGATCGAACCCACGCCCTTTTATTCAGCTTAATAACTTTACCATTCCAGCTGCGCTTCACTTCTTGTTTTTCATATGCATTTGATGACACATATACAAATCCTTGTCCATTAGTGGGATCAGCGCGCCAGAATTTGAACGAACGAATGGCTAGCCTACACATCATCATCTTCTTCATTCTTTCTGAAAAACGCAGGGACCTATACCCACGGTTTTTGTACTGTTGCGATAGCCCCTGAAACTAAATAAATTCTTAATACGAGACATAAATTAATTACGAGACCATGAATCAACTCCTTTGGATCTCCTGAACCTGAAGGTGCCTCTTATTTGGTCTGATTTTGCTTCGAACACAAAACCCCCAAATCACACCTCAAAAAACCTAGCAATGGTGGATTCCTCGAATCACAACCAAAATCCAATTAATGGTCCAGAAAGCTTTAATACATTAATATAAACGCAAATATATATTCAGAATTGGTGTAAGATCTTTATATTATTGTAACCGAAATCAAAATATATAAAGCAAACCGTAGGTGCTTCGGCCATGTTACGTGATGCTTCGATCATTGATAAGGATTGGATTCGCTTCATAGAATATCCAAGAACGTGTTAGAATCATTAGAATCCATTGAATCTCCCTGCAACCACGAAATTAAACTTCACTTTTTCTTGGATTTTTTGCATTCGGCCATGGCCCTAGGAGGCCAGAATTTCGCCCCCTTGTGCTTGGTGCTAGCTTCTGTACTTATAGAGAATCATATTAGGTCAATTACATTGGATCAAATCTCTATCATTATTGGGATTTTAAACTTCCAAATTTGGCTAAAATGCAATCTTCTCTTGCCAATCTCCATGCCCACGATTTTGTACTATATATTTGACATATTGATTGATTTTATTTAATTGGAAAATCAATCTTTGATTTTAAACAATTTATTTTATATTTTATATGAATTATTAATACTTATTGAATTAAAATCCAAATAAATAAAAATAAATATCATACTAATAAAATAATTATTTAAAAATCATTATAAGCCCCAAGGTTAAGTTTGAAATTTACATTCTTAGGCCCATTGGTCAAGAAAACCCAAAATCACTAGTTTATATGTATTTTCCAAAATCGACCAACTTCTAAGCTTTGCATCTCCTTCAATATTTTTCATATGACCATGTTCTAGGACTTTTTTTTTGGAAAGCCCAAAGAGTCCTCTAAATGATGTCTTTGGTTTCATCTCAATCGGAGTTTCCATGCTCGAGTTATGAGCTTTGACCCAAAAGGTATATTTCATTGACTTTTTAGAGGACCTATAATCTCTTGGACTGTATCTCTCAAATGAAGCATTTATGGACTTGGCTTGTGAGAGACAAAATTGTAGAGAATCTAATTTCCTTCAAAATAGGCTTTGAGTGGGGAATTTTTGATGTTCCATGTGAAAGTTATGCCCAGTCAAAGTTGGGTTGACTTTCTCCTGAAGAAACCCTAATTTGAACCTTTTGTACTTGTTCATCTCTGAGTTTCTATTAATGGAATCATGATTAATCTTTGATCAAATGATGGATATACTTTAATTCACTTGATGTTGACCTAAAACCTTGAAGTTTGACTGTACTTTGACTATAGTTGACTTTTAGGTCAACATAGTCGATTATCGATCATCTGAGTCATCGAGTGAGCAATCCTTTTTTTGAAGCTTGACTTTTGACATGGAGATACTTTGAGACATATAAGATACCTTGAGATCCATTGGAGGACTTGGAGATTCACAATCCTTTGATTGAATATAGGAGGGCAAATTTTGGGGTATGACAATGGCCGCACACTTACTCTCAGTGTCTAAAAAGACATATTTGAGGTTGTCCGGTAATTGTTTGAGTTCAGACCCCTTCTTTGGTTCATCTTTACTTTCCTCCACTAACGGTTGCCTTAGCTCCTCCCATCGATTGGGGCGAGAATTTTCAACAAGTGATGTTGTTTCCATTATGGCTAAAACTTCACTATCTTTTTCATCAACTATATCCTCTTCTTTAAAGATTGATACACTCAAAACTCTCTCCAAAGGTAACTTCTGCTTTGACAAAGAATTTTCTTCATTAAAAATTTGATCAATTACCTCGATGTGTTGACTTGTTGCAATGTCATCTTTGTACTTCATGGTGTTTCACACATCAATCTTTAGTTCCTCATCATAGACTTTCAAGGTCATTGTACCTTCCTCTATGTCGATCAAGCATCTCCCGGTCTCTAAAAATGGTCTTCCCAAAATGATTGGTATCTCTTCATCTTCGAGCATTTCTAGAATAACAAAATCTACAGGGAATACAAACTTGTCGATTTTTACCAACACGTCTTCCACAACTCCGTATGGTCTTTTCACCGATTGGTCAGCAAACTGAAGTGTCATTCGTGTATCTTGTACTTTACCTATTCCCAATCTTTTGTAGATGGATAATGGCATAAGACTTACACTTGCTCCCAAATCAATCAGAGCTTTCTTGAAAGACCTATCACCGATGGTGCATGGAATATTCACGGAACCTCGATCTTGCTTTTTAACCGGAATCTTCATGCCCTGCAAAATAGCACTACTGAAGGATAGAAAAACACTTAGAAAGGGGGGGTTTGAATAAGTGTAGTCTAAAAACTTGAACGATAAAGACAAATCGCACAGTTATTTTTATCCTGGTTCGTTGTTAACTAAACTACTCCAGTCCACCCCCTTGGAGTGATTTACCTCACCTGAGGATTTAATCCACTAATCTCAACAGATTACAATGGTTTTCCACTTAGCCCGCGACTAAGTCTTCTAGAGTATCCTGATCACAACCTGATCACTCCAGGAACAATTGCTTAGACACAAGCTAAGACTTTCTAGAGTATCCTGACCACCACGTGATCACTCTAGTTACAACTGCTTAGACACAAGCTAAGACTTCCTAGAGTTTCCTGATCACACTTGATCACTCTAGTTACTTACAAATTAATGTAATCAATTCTAAGAGTATTACAATGCTTCTGAAAAGCTATTATCACAACAGTGATATTTCTCTTAAAGTTTAAGCTTAATCTCACTAATATATTACAACAGCAATGTAGTGAGCTTTGATGAAGATGAAGTTTGTGAGCTTTGATTTGAACAGCGTTTCAGCAAGTTTGTATTCACAGAATTCGTCAGAATCGGAAACCTTGCTTCTCATCAGAACTTCATATTTATAGGCACTTGAGAAGATGACCGTTGGGAGCATTTAATGCTTTGCGTATTCCGTACATTATTGCATTTAATGTTTCACTCTTTTGTCAACTACCTCGAGCCTTGTTTACACTGTGTCTACTGACGTTGCCTTTAATAGCTTCTAACGTTCCTTTTGTCAGTCAGCGTAGCTTGCCATCTTGTACTTGCTTCTGATCTGATGTTTGTGTATACAACGTTTGAATATCATCAGAGTCAAACAGCTTGGTGCAGAGCATCTTCTTGTCTTCTGACCTTGAAGTGCTTCTGAGCGTGATACCATGAGAACTTCAGTGCTTCTGCTTCTGATCTCAAGTTCTTCTGATGCTTCCATAGACCCATGTTCTGATTCTGCTTGACCATCTTCTGATGTCTTGCCAGACCATGTTCTGATGTTGCATGCTGAACCTTCTGAGTCAAAGCTTCTGAGCGCTGATTTGTGCATACTCTTTATATATTTCCTGAAAGGGAAATTGCAGTGTATTAGAGTACCACATTATCTCATCCAAAATTCATATTCTTGTTATCATCAAAACTAAGAATATTGATCAGAACAAATCTTGTTCTAACAATCTCCCCCTTTTTGATGATGACAAAAACATATATAAATGATATGAATTTGCGATCAGAAAGAGCAGACGGCTAAAGACAATTACACAGCTAAAGCATAAGCATGTGAATATGTCTCCCCCTGAGATTTATAATCTCCCCCTGAGATAGATAATCTCCCCCTGAAATAAATACTAGAAGAATTTTAATAATAAAAGACTTCCCTGAGTATTTCAGTAGAGACGTTCACATATGCTTGATCTTCAGAACATTCATGAATTCTGATTCTTGCTTCCATAGGACAGCTTCAGAACTTTGAATTTCTTTAGATCCTTAGAACATTCACAGCTTCGGATTCTTGCTTCCATCGGACAACTTCAGAACTTGAATTTCTTTGATCTTCAGAACATTCACAGCTTCTGATTCTCGCTTCCATCGGACATCTTCAGAGCTTGAATTTCTTTGATCTTCAGAACATTCACAGCTTCTGATTCTTTCTTCCATCAGGACAGCTTCAGAGCTTGAATTTCTTCTTACATCACTTCATGCTAGATTGTATCAGAACATTGTTGAATGTACCAGAGCATCATCAGAGCATCTCTACATCCTGAAATGTTACAGAACAACGCTAAACGACAAAAGTCAGCATGAATGAGTCAGAACATAGAATATGTTTCAGAACACATAATATGTATCAGAGCCACATAATATGTATCTGAACAAATAGACATAATGTTTCAAAGCATATTCTATCATCAGAATATCTGAACATTCTTCCTTCTTGCTTCTTGCTTCTGATTCTGAAGCTTCATAGCACTCAGCTTGCTTCAAGAATCCAAGAGCTTGATTCTTTAGACTTGCTTCTCCTTGAAGAGGACCTGCAACAACAAAACTTAAAGCATAGAACTTTGCAAATTCTGTTAGAAATGTGGGGCCTTTTTATTCGGTAACTGATAATATTAATCAGATCATTTATCACATTTTCTCCCCCTTTTTGTCATAACATCAAAAAGAATATAAAAGATTCAGATGAAATGCAAAAGACAATAGGAATGAAACAGAATTAAACTTTTTCATTGATTTGAAAGAGAAAGTACACAAAAAGATGCAGAACAAACAGATGCAACAAGGAAAGAAAACTACAGTGACCAAAGACTAAGACCCTAGCCTAGACAAAATTTGCGCCAGTATGTCATGAATCCTGTAATTGCTTGCAGTTTGCCTTGCCATGAAGGAGCGAAACTCAGCATTGGTTGCTTCTTGCGTGTCCAAACGAGAAGCTAGCATGGCTTGATTCTGATGTAGAGCATCCAAAGTGTTCATCAGAGCTGAGGGTTCACCAGAAGAAGAAGCGTCAGAGCTTCTGCCAACAGGGACAGCAATCTCAGCAGGGCGATCTTCTGAAAGGTCTTCAGCTTCTGCACCTTCCATCTCAACATCTGAGTCTGACTCAGAAGCAGCCTCAGCATATTCTGGTTCAGGCAACTCAGAAGCTCCAACTTCCAACGCCTGAAGAATAGCTGCTAGGTTTGTTGGAGGAGTTGGACCAGCAACTTCTGCAGGATAAACCACTTCTAGAAAGACCATGTGAGGAGCGCTTTCAGAAGGGTTCATTCTGAACCAATTAAACAACCATTGAAAATCTCCAGTCAGCACTAGATTCCATGGTCTCCATACCACGATGTCTCTGCAGGGATTTCCTTCTTCCATCTCATCTGCAGGTATCCTCTCTTCAAGAACTCTTCTGTTCCTGATGAGATGGTGATAGCTGCTTTCACCAGCTTCCAAAAGAAGACCACGAGCACCAGGTGCTTCAGTCATGATCCTTCTCTGGACATCCATAGCCCTAACCAGAAAATCCTGGCGAAAGGCTTCCCAGAGGTTGCAGGTAGCAGGCTCATCCAGATGGTTAAGGTGTGCAGCACCCAGAATCTCCAACCAGCTATTTACATCTGAGTGTAAAAGCTCTAGATAGGTATGAGTGGTAGGTGTTGGAGGGTTGACTGTGAATCTGGAATCAGGATACACACAGCTGTAGGGGTTAGGTGTTCTAGTGGGAAAAGGGTGTGAGAGAGATGAGGAGATATCTAGGAGATGGGTTGAGGGGGAAGATATATCAGACGGTGATGATGGTGGTTGCAGAGAGATGAATGAAGAGGAAGAGTTGGTGGAGGTCTGTGAAGAGGGAGGTGATTGAGGGATACCTTCAAGGGGTTTAAACACACGTCTAGAGTAGTTTCCAGACAGCATAGCTTCAAAAGGATTCACCTTGAGAGGATCATAGGTGATCCTTGTCCTTTTTGGTTTGTTTTCAGATTCTTCGGTTGCCTTTCTCTTTTGTTTACGATCAGTTGCTTGATTTGATGAGCTTGACGAAGGATTCATGGTGACGTTGCATATAGTGAAAACCGCTAGGGTTTATGATATGAATGCAGAGAGAGAGAGAGAGAGCAAAAGATGAAACTGAATGCAAGAGAGAGAAATATAAGAGGGAAAAAGAAACGTTTGAAGAATATAAAAGAAAAGAAATAAAAAGAAATGATGGATAGCATTTAATGTTACGTGACGTGAGGAGAGATAATTATGACAAAAGAAGTGATTAGCACAGTTACCTAAGTAGGCGTCCCCTCAACTGCACGCATGCTTGTCCAGAAATAGTGAATACTTGTTCATTTTCTGGAGAGACTGGTGACAGCTGTTTTGCTTTAAAAAAGCTTCTGAATCAACTTAGATAATGACACGTTAGAGATAACAGAATCATAGATTCTAATTGATTAGTATCAGAACTTCTTATGGCTGCCTAGTCTTACCACATTTCAGAAGATACTCATACAAAGATCTTCTCATCTTCTCATTCTGGGCACAAGTCCATACTGATATTCTTCAGAATGAACTTAAACCTATCTTCAGCAAGGGGTTTTGTAAAGATATCAGCCCATTGATGGTCTGTATCCACAAAGTTTAAAGATATAACACCCTTCTGAACATAGTCCCTTATGAAATGATGTTTAATCTCAATATGTTTAGCTTTTGAATGTAAGATAGGATTCTTTGATAAACATATAGCAGAAGTATTATCACAGAAGATAGGAATGTTACTCTCATATATCTGATAATCTTCTAGCTGACTTCTCATCCAGAGCATTTGTGTGCTACAACTAGCAGCAGCAACATATTCTGCTTCTGTTGTTGAGAGGGCAATAGTAGCTTGCTTCTTGCTGTACCATGAGATCAGATGACTTCCAAGAAATTGACAACTTCCAGAAGTGCTCTTTCTTTCAATTCTATCTCCAGCATAGTCAGCATCACAGAATCCTACTAAGTTGTATTCTTTGGATCTTCTGTAGACTAAACCAACATTAGTAGTACCTTTCAGATACCTCAGAATTCTCTTAACAGCAGTTAAATGAGATTCTCTCGGATCTGATTGGAATCTAGCACACAAACAAACACTAAAGAGAATGTCAAGTCTAGAAGCAGTTAGGTATAGAAGAGATCCAATCATACCTCTGTACAACTTCTGATCTACCTTCTTACTTACCTCATCCTTACCTAGGACACATGTTGGATGCATAGGAGTTTTGGCTTCTTTGCTTTCAGAAAGATTAAACTTCTTTAGAAGTTCTTTCACATACTTCGTTTGATGAACATAGGTTCCATCAGAAGTTTGGTTGATTTTAATCCCAAGGAAATACTTGAGTTCTCCCATCATGCTCATTTCAAATTCAGCCTGCATAGACTCAGCAAACTCCTTTCCAAGTGTAGCATTAGATGTTCCAAAGATGATATCATCAACATATATTTGACAGATTAAAATATCCTTTTTAAAGGTTTTACAAAAAAGAGTAGTGTCCACTTTTCCTCTAGTGAAACCATTTTCCAGAAGGAAAGAACTTAAACGTTCATACCAAGCTCTAGGAGCTTGCTTTAATCCGTATAATGATTTCTTTAATTTAATAACATGATTTGGAGACTTGGAGTCTTCAAAACCAGGAGGTTGATGGACATAAACTTCTTCATCTATATAACCATTTAAGAAGGCACTCTTGACATCCATCTGATAAAGAGTGATGTTGTGTTGAGTGGCAAAAGAAATTAAAAGACGAATAGATTCTATCCTGGCCACTGGTGCAAAGGTTTCTGTGTAGTCAATTCCTTCTTGCTGACTATAGCCCTGAGCAACCAGTCTGGCTTTGTTTCTTACCACTTCTCCCTTCTCGCTTAGCTTGTTTCTGAATACCCATTTAGTGCCGATGATGTTAAATCCTTTTGGTCTAGGAACCAAGTCCCATACATCATTCCTTGTAAACTGATTGAGTTCTTCTTGCATGGCAATTATCCAGTCTGGATCTTCTAGAGCTTGATCAACATAAGTTGGCTCGATCAAAGAAACAAGACCTAATTGACAATCTGCATTGTTCTTAAGGAATGCCCTTGTTCTGATGGGATCGTCTTTCTTTCCAAGGATCACATCTTCTGAATGGGCTGATGCAAGTCTGGGTGATCTTCTGACTGTTGGCTCTTCAGAAATCCTGAGATTCTCTAAAGATGCAGCAACTTGATCTTCTGATCCATTGCTTCTGAGACTGCCAGCTTCTGCATCTTTTCTTCTTGGTTCTACAGCTTCTGATATATCAATATCTATATCTGCAAAATTCTCAAGCTGCTTTGGTTTTTCAAGACCAAGCTTATCATCAAACCTGATATTGATTGATTCTTCTACAATCAATGTTTCAGTATTGTATACTCTGTAGCCTTTAGAGCGTTCAGAATATCCAAGAAGGAAACACTTTTGTGCTTTAGAATCAAACTTACCAAGATGATCTTTAGTATTCAGAATAAAACATACACATCCAAAAGGATGGAAATATGAAATGTTGGGCTTTCTGTTCTTCCACAATTCATAAGGAGTCTTATTTAGAATAGGTCTAATAGAGATTCTATTCTGAATGTAACATGCTGTGTTTATTGCTTCTGCCTAGAAATGCTTAGCCATATTGGTTTCATTGATCATGGTTCTGGCCATTTCTTGTAGAGTCTTATTCTTTCGCTCTACAACTCCATTTTGCTGTGGAGTTCTAGGACAAGAGAAATCATGGGCAATACCATTTTCTTTGAAGAACTCCTCAAAGAATCTGTTCTCAAATTCGCCACCAAGATCACTTCTGACCTTAATGATCTTGCACTCCTTCTCAGATTGGATCTGAGTGCAGAATTCAAAGAACACTGAATGAGCCTCATCCTTGTGTTTTAAGAACTTTACCTATGTCCAGCGGCTATAATCATCTACGATGACTAATCCATATTTCTTTCCTCTGACAGATGCTGTTTTGACTGGGCCAAACAGATCAATGTGCAAGAGTTCTAGCGGCCTTGAGGAAGAAACAACATTCTTAGACTTGAATGCAGGTTTGGAGAACTTGCCCTTCTGACATGCTTCACAAAGAGCATTAGATTTGTATTTCAAATTTGGGAGTCCTCTGACCAGATTTAGTTTGTTAATCTGAGAAATCTTTCTCACACTAGCATGTCCTAATCTTCTGTGCCAGACCCATTGCTCCTCAGAAACAGACATAAGGCATGTCACCTTCTGCTTCTCAAGATCTGAAATATCAATCTTATAAATGTTGTTCTTTCTCTTGCCTGTAAATAGGATTGAGCCATCCTTCTGACTTACAGCCTTGCAAGACTTTTGATTGAAGATTATATCATAACCATTGTCACTTAATTGACTTATGGACAATAAGTTATGCGTTAATCCTTCTACAAGAAGTACATTAGTTATGGAAGGAGAGTTACCAAGACTTATGGTTCCAGAGCCAATGATTTTGCCCTTCTGATCTCCTCCAAACTTGACTTCTCCACCTAGTTTAAGCACCAGGTCTTGGAATGTAGACCTTCTTCCCGTCATGTGTCGCGAGCACCCAGAGTCCAGGTACCATGACATTTTGCTTTTTGTCCTCTTTGCAGCCAAGGATATCTCCTCAGAATCTGATTCTGATGTAGATTCTGATCCATCATCTTCTGTAGCCATCAGCACGAAGTTGGCTTGCTCTCCTTCAGAGTCTGATTCTGATTCAGAATCATCCCATGTTGCCATAAGACCTTTCTTCTTATGAAACTTCTTCTTGGGATTCTCCTTCTGAAGTATTGGACATTCATTCTTGAAGTGTCCAGGCTCATTGCACTCATAGCAGACAGCCTTCTTCTTGTCAGATCTTCTGTCACCAGAAGATTCTCCTCGTTCAAATCTCTTTGAACTTCTGAAGCCTCTGAACTTCCTTTGCTTGCTCTTCCAGAGTTGGTTTACCCTTCTGGAGATCATGGACAATTCATCTTCTTCTTCTGATTCTGATTCTTCAGAATCTTCTTCTTTCGCCTGAAAAGCGTTAGTGCATTTTTTAACATTATATTTTAATGCAATAGACTTACCTTTCTTCTGAGGCTCGTTTGCATCCAGCTCTATTTCATGGCTTCTCAAGGCACTGATAAGCTCTTCCAAAGAAACTTCATTCAGATTCTTTGCAATCTTGAATGCTGTTACCATTGGACCCCATCTTCTAGGTAAGCTTCTGATAATCTTCTTTACATGACCAGCCTTGGTGTAGCCTTTATCCAGAACTCTTAATCCAGCAGTTAGTGCTTGAAATCTTGAGAACATCTTCTCAATGTTTTCATCATCCTCCATCTTGAAGGCTTCATATCTCTGGATTAGAGCAAGAGCTTCAGTCTCCTTGACTTGAGCATTTCCCTCATGGGTCATTTTCAATGACTCATATATATCATAGGCCGTTTCCCTGTTAGATATCTTCTCATACTCAGCATGAGAGATAGCATTCAGCAAAACAGTCCTACATTTATGATGATTCTTGAAAATCTTTTTCTGATCATCATCCATTTCTTGCCTTGAAAGCCTTACGCCACTAGCTTTCACTGGATGTTTGTAACCATCCATCAGAAGATCCCATAGTTCACCATCTAGACCAAGAAAGTAACTTTCCAGTTTATCTTTCCAGTATTCAAAGTTTTCACCATCAAATACTGGTGGTCTAGTATAACCATTGTTACCATTATATTGCTCAGCAGAGCCAGATGTAGATGCAGGTGGGTTTGTTGGAATTTCACCAGCCATCTTTTACTGAAGCGTTTTTCTCTTCCTGAATCTTTTCTAAACACGGTTAAGTGCTTGCACCTTAGAACCGGTGCTCTGATGCCAATTGAAGGATACAAAAACACTTAGAAAAGGGGGATTTGAATAAGTGTAGTCTAAAAACTTGAACGATAAAAACAAATTGCACAGTTATTTTTATACTGGTTCGTTGTTAACTAAACTACTCCAGTCCACCCCCTTGGAGTGATTTACCTCACCTGAGGATTTAATCCACTAATCTCAACAGATTACAATGGTTTTCCACTTAGCCCGCGACTAAGTCTTCTAGAGTATCCTGATCACAACCTGATCACTCCAGGAACAATTGCTTAGACACAAGCTAAGACTTTCTAGAGTATCCTGACCACCACGTGATCACTCTAGTTACAACTGCTTAGACACAAGCTAAGACTTCCTAGAGTTTCCTGATCACACTTGATCACTCTAGTTACTTACAAATTAATGTAATCAATTCTAAGAGTATTACAATGCTTCTGAAAAGCTATAATCACAACAGTGATATTTCTCTTAAAGTTTAAGCTTAATCTCACTAATATATTACAACAACAATGTAGTGAGCTTTGATGAAGATGAAGTTTGTGAGCTTTGATTTGAACAGCGTTTCAGCAAGTTTGTATTCACAGAATTCGTCAGAATCGGTAACCTTGCTTCTCATCAGAACTTCATATTTATAGGCACTTGAGAAGATGACCGTTGGGAGCATTTAATGCTTTGCGTATTCCGTACAGCATTGCATTTAATGTTTCACTCTTTTGTCAACTACCTCGAGCCTTGTTTACGCTGTGTCTACTGACGTTGCCTTTAATAGCTTCTAACGTTCTTTCTGTCAGTCAGCGTAGCCTGCCATCTTGTACTTGCTTCTGATCTGATGTTTGTGTATACAACGTTTGAATATCATCAGAGTCAAACAGCTTGGTGCAGAGCATCTTCTTGTCTTCTGACCTTGAAGTGCTTCTGAGCGTGATACCATGAGAACTTCAGTGCTTCTGCTTCTGATCTCAAGTTCTTCTGATGCTTCCATAGACCCATGTTCTGATTCTGCTTGACCATCTTCTGATGTCTTGCCAGACCATGTTCTGATGTTGCATGCTGAACCTTCTGAATCAAAGCTTCTGAGCGCTGATTTGTGCATACTCTTTATATATTTCCTGAAAGGGAAATTGCAGTGTATTAAAGTACCACATTATCTCATCCAAAATTCATATCCTTGTTATCATCAAAACTAAGAATATTGATCAGAACAAATCTTGTTCTAACAACTACAAGTTTCAGTTAGAATAATCGGATCACTCTCGATGGTCCGCTTCTTTGAAATG
Source organism: Vicia villosa (assembly GCF_029867415.1). NCBI lineage: Eukaryota > Viridiplantae > Streptophyta > Magnoliopsida > Fabales > Fabaceae > Vicia > Vicia villosa. The sequence continues at coordinate 80,948,363 of NC_081184.1, forward strand.
ATATCTTTCATGAATTTCGCATAGGTTGGCATTTGCTCAAGTGCCTCTAAGAAGGGAATGTTCAGCTCCAAATTCTTGAACATCTCCAAGAACTTCTCAAAATTCTTCTCATGTTGTTCTTTCTTCTTATTTCTTGTGGGGAAAGGGAGTTTAACCGCTGGTTTAGGTGTAACTACTTTTTCTTTTACCACCCTTTCGTCCCCCTTGACCTCTTGACTTACAACCTCATTCTCTTTAATCTCTACATCCACTTCAATCAACATATCCTCTTCATCAGAATTCTTCTCAGGTTTGTCATTGGTTTTATTGCTTCTGGTAGTCACAGCGTTCACATGATTGTTGTCTCTGGGATTTGTAACCGTGGCACTTGGTAGAGCGCCCTGTGGTTGAGTGTTGGTCATTTGTTGTGCAATCTGACTCATTTGAATTTCCAGATTTTTGATTGATGCCCCTGTGTTCCTCAGGCTGCTCCTAGTTTCATCCTGAAATTGAGAGTTTTGAGCTGCCATTTTTTCAATAGCTATCTCCCATTCTGCCTTCTTCGGTGCCTGTTGTTGAAATTGTTGAGGTGCTTGAGATTGGAACTGTTGCGGGTAGTGTTGAAATTGTTGCTGGTATGGATGTTGTTGTTGAGGAGGTCTATATTGTTGTGACTGAGCTGGAGATTGAAATTGGGTTGGTCCTTGCTTTTGAAAGTTTCCTTGTTGGTCCTTCCATGCGAAATTAGGATGATTTTTCCAACCCGGATTATATGTATTGGCGTATGGATTATTTTGCCTCAACATATGAATCTGTTCCACCTGTTCTTTCGTTGCCACACAATGCATAGCAAAATGCGGTCCACTACATATTTCACATACAACTGAGGCGGTTGGCTCAACTTGTGCTACCTTCTGTTCACCAAGATTCATTTTCTTCAATCTTCTTTCTACTTCAGCTGCAATTTGTTCTTCCATTTTAACCACTTGATCAGCAAGCTTCAAATCAATTTTACCTTCCGGTTGGCTCATTGCACGGTCATATAACTCGATGTGCTCATTAGCGGCAATAGCTTCTATGATTCTCTTGATACCAGTGGCTGTTGAAAAATTAGTTGAGCCACTGGCTGCCGTGTCTATCAGCTGTTTTGTCTTAACTCGTAGACCATTAACAAAAGTCTGCATTTGCTCTGTTGGGTCCATATTATGAGTAGGACAAGCAACCAAACATCTCTTAAACCTTTTGTATGCATCTCCCAACGATTCCCCTTCTATCTGCTTGAAATTTACAATATCATATCTTTTTCGAATGAAAACTGATGCGGGGAAGTACTCGTTAAGAAAGGCTGTTTCCATCTGTTGCCATGTGGTGATACTTCCAGCTGGAAGTGAGTAAAACCACTCTTCCACATCTTCGGATAAAGTAAAAGGAAACATCACGAGTCTCTTTGCTTCTTCGGAATGGCCCTCTATCTTCAATGATGTTGTTAAGGTGAGGAATCTCTGTAAATGCTTATTTGCATCTTCATTGATTCTTCCAGCAAAGGGCCTGCTTTCTAATTGACGGATAGTGGAAGGATGTAGTTGGAAGTGTGCCACGTTAACCGGTTGGTTTACTATGGTCATTCTTCCAAGCGGTGCATTGGCCCTTCCATAGTCACCTAAAAGTCTCTCTAGAGGAGGTGGATCAGCTGCCATAGTTTCAGGCTCAGAATCTGACTGCTCGGACTGAATAGATAGTACTTCTTCATCTTCCGATTCTGAAACTACAGGTGATTCTTCTTTCGATGCCAGTCTTTTCTGCTATTTTCTCGGAGTCGTGCTCGCAATAATCTTTCGGGTTCTGCGTCAAAAAGAAGTTCAGCTGAGGCCTTACCTCGCATACAAGATTAGACAATTATTAGTTGAGAGTAAACAACAAAAATAAATAAATAAATAAAAATTAAAAATTGCAGAGGAAATAAAATTTTAATTGCAGAGCAATAAAATTTTAATTGACTGAATAATAACTTATATTTTGGCAATCCCCGGCAACGGCGCTAAAAACTTGATCGGAAAAATAGCAAGTGTACTATTTTCACGGTGTAGTTATAATGGGTTTTACCCCAAGTATCGATCACAAGGATTGCGTAGGAAATACAAGTTATTATATGAAGTCAATTAAACAAAAACACATATGGTGTTGCTTTAAATGATTAACGAAATAGATTAAAACACGATATAAAAGCTGAAATTAAAGTTGAGCTTTGGATATAAATTTAGAGTAATGCCAAGGTAGGTGTATGATCAGCCTTATAATGACTCTGTAAAAAGATCTCTTTAACAAGTTCATATGATGCAACCATTTGTTCTTAAGGGTGTTTTCCTAAGTCCTTAGTGAAAACCTTCTGGTTTGCAATCTAATGCCTAAGTCCTTAGAAACATAGGTTTGTAAACCAAAGATGTCAATAATCAAGAATATTAAAATAACCTTAGATATCCCTAGTCCTAGAGGATATTATCAGATTCAATTGCCTAAAAACCTTAAAAATTGTAGTCCTACGAATTATTAACCATAGATCAATCTTGTTTGTCCGACAAAGAAAGCAAAAAAACATTAGACAATCGAATTGCATAATACGAGTACTTGATTAAAGAAATACGAAAATCATAGTCATTACAATTCTAATCAGGGACACCCCCTGGCATTGGGGGGCTTAGCCTCTCATAATATTCAAGAAACCAAAATTAAAAAGTTTAGACATTACAAAGATTAGGATAACTCTGATCTTCCATGGCGTCCACCGTTGAATCTCTTCGTCTCCCAAAACCTTGATGAAGCTATCTTTCTCTTCTCTGGAATTCTATCGTACGATCAAAAAGTGTCTTCTTTCTTGCCCTAAAGTTGTTTTTATAATCTATCTTCCATTCAGGTTGAAACCAAATATCAAAAATACCCTTAATGATCCCCTTTGAGTGAGGAACACATAAAAATAAAATCAGCACGCGCTCATCAACACGGGCCGTGTTGCTGCACACGGGCGCTCGTGTTGTTCTTCTGCTCTTTGGCCAAAAATCATCTTTCAAGGCACCTTTTCACACGGACTGTGTCTATGAACACGGGTGCCCGTGTAGAACCTCTGTTTTGAACCCAAAATTGCATTTCCAGCCACATTTCAACACGGACCGTGTTGCTCCACACGGGGGCCCGTGTTGACCTCTGAATTCAGCTTTTCCGGCTTCTTTTCATCCACTCGTGCGCGCCACAAGTTCCTATTTTTCCCATGCGTCAACCTGGCCACAACACACTCAACCGGCACATAAAAAGTCACTTTTTTACTACTAATGAAACATTAATATGCAACAATTGAAAACACTAAAACTTACTATAAAATACGTGCAAATGCCACTTAGTGTTACCAAAACAATGAATTCTTGTCAGAAAAAGGTGCGAAAACTTACTAGAAATGGTGACCGATCAGACAACTAGAGATAGATTCACTCAGACATCATTCATCAAAAGATAAATGAGCATTTGATCATCTTGATCATCATATCTCAGAAAGTCTTGAAATTCCTTTATGGGAAAGAAATTAGATAACGCTATCATGAACCAAGCTTGAGGAAGAGGTAGGAGACTTTTGGGTTTGAGAGGTTCGTATCTTGATGAGGGATTATGAAGAGAAGAAATTTTGAAGAACTTTTATGAAGAAGAATAGATGAGTATGAAGAACTATTTCACACAGATTAATTACTTTTGACAGAGTAAAATATTTGAACCATACTATAAGAAAGACAAGAGTCACAAACATAGCAGGTGGCAGACGTTTCACCGAAAGGGAATAAGCTAGTCTCCACAAGGAAGAGGTGTCATACTAATAATAAATGATCATTCAGGAATGACAACATATAAGATATACATAGATACTTTGCTCATTCTCAAGAAATTTTATGATCACATTATCCAGCAATTTGAAGAAGATATTTTACTAGAGATTATGAACAGAAATCGTACCTTTGGAATCTTTTATCTAGATTTTTCTGAAAGCTTTTTAGCTCTGTGTTGACTTTGAATTTGGCTTGATGTTGATTCTGATTGACCCAGTTCCACACAGGCTTTCCTCAGAGGAAGAGAGAGTTTCTGATCCTCTTTGTTCCACTTCTTCTTTCTTTAGAGATGTCTGTCAAAGGTTCTGAACTGACATTCTTCTGATCTCTTGAATAATGTTAATTTCTTCTTTACACTGACTGCTGGAGATAGTCTTCAGAACCATACATTCTAATCTCTTCAAATCTGAACACTTATCAATTAATCAAGATTTGTAAGCTTGGAAGCTTAACCTTTCAGATGGTTAATAGTTCCTTAGCTTAAACATGCACTTTTGAGAAGCTATGTGCTTTGAGAAAAATTAACTGGCATCTTATAGATTGGTTGCATCTTACTGATTCTAACTCAGAGAATTTAAATTTAAATTCCTCTGTTTAGAATTTCTAGACTTCATCATGAGGTTCTTTATCAGAATCACAAGTCGACCACCTTCCTTCTTTACTTAAATAACTTCCAATGAGATTTGTATGAGAAAGTCAAGGGCGGACTAATCCAGTTCTTGAAAACATCTCACACTCACCAGGAACTCGTCTTTAGCAAACAAGGATGTGTTGACCTTTCAGTTGAAGTTTTAAGATATGCATTCAACAGATATTACTCCTTATCAGATGAATCTATCTTATCAACTGATTCTTCATTCTTCAGAAATGAAGATGAAACATCTGTTGGCTATAGTATTTCTTCACACACCATATGGATATTTATATGACACTGTTAGGTGCTTGATAAGGACTCACGCTCATTATCATACTCAGAACTTGAGCTCTCATACCAATCAAAGGTGAAGAAAACACTAGAAGGGGGGTTTGAATATGGTTTTCACTCTTTGATAATTTCTCGCTTCTTAAAATCTTAATGTTTATTGATGCTTTATAATAACAATGCGTAAGCTAGAACGATAAAGCAAAAGAGTAAAGAACACACGATATATCTTGGCTCACTTGAGAAACTCCCAAGCTAATCTAGTCCACCCTTACGAGGTGATTTTTCCTTAAACAAGTTCTTAATCCACTATAACCAAATCGATTACAATCGCACGGGCCAGCAGCCGGTGACTAACATTTGCACAGACAACCCTGTGACTAACAACCTGCACAGGCAACTCCTATAACTAACAACCTGCACAAATAACCTCTGTGACTAACACCTGCACAGGCAACTCCTGTGACTAACCAACAATAAAATGTGCAGTGATCCGAGTTAACAAATATATTATTCATTGACCGATTTAAACTTTTGACCTTCACTCGGTCTTTCAAGAGGATATGCCACAATGACTGCAACCACTGTCTTCTCGAGCTTCTGACCTTCACTCGATCTCTCAAGGTATAATTAAACAACAGTTTGAAGTAGAGTTTATTTATAATTAGTTGCTTCTACACAAGCTATAGTAAACTCAATTAAGTACATCAGAAAATACTAATACACACTAAGAATATTACATTGTATTGTAGCTTAATGTGTGATCTTGTGTTCTTCAAGTAGCTTATTACAGACAACAACCTAAAGCTCTTGAACTTCTAATGTCTTCTTCTTCTTTATAAGTTTTTGAGAGCTTGATTGAACTCTATGAACATCAGAAGGAAGAACGTCTACTTCTTGGATCTTCTGAGAACGTATTAAACAACAGTCCATGCTCTCTTTTCTTCAAAGATCACTTTGTAACTAACAACATGATGCAAAAGTCATAGAGAGGCAGTTGTTGTTGTTGTTGTTGTTATGGGTTGACGGTTTGGTTGTGTTCCAGTGACGACAACACTAACACCAGGACCAACAAAATTCCAAATCAAATGTTCCTCTTATTATATAGACAAAGAAATTAGAGTCTTTGAAGAATAATCATTGGGAACTAGCTAGCTATAGATGAAGAGTCCTTACACAATGATATTGAGAAGTACAACCACGTTTGTCCTTTTTCCATAGAGCACACTGAAGGAGAGATAATGGGATAAAGAATTTATGTACTTTGTACTTCATCATTGCCAACGGTAACATTTGTCTTCTCAACTTCAGAGGCTTCATAAGGTAGTTTATTTGAAGCGCGAGTAGAGAAGTGACACCATCTTATGATCAGGTCTCCAGTCTTCAGAATTTGTCCACTTCGGAACCTTGTCTTCGAAACTGCAGCCTTTATCTTGAGAATTCATTCTCCAGAACTTCAAATCTTCAGAATCTTCAGAGCTGCGTCCTTAGAGTCTTCAGCACCGTGTCTTCGGAATTTCTTTATCTTCGGGAGCCAAATCCTTAGAACTTCAATCTTTAGAACCTTCAGCCTTCAGAGTCTTCAGTCATCAGACTCTTCGGTCTTTAAAATCTTTAGTATTCAGAATTTTCGGTCCTCAGAATCTCCGGTCTTCAAAACCTTCAATCTTCAGAATCTTCGGTTTTCACAATATTTAGTCTTCAGAATCTTCGACACTTGGTACTTCAGAAGATCACTTATACAGAGTCTCCACTGGCTTCCAAAACAGAATCACTTCTCAGAAGAAAATCCATAGGATCATTGCAACAACAATATCAAATGTCCTAAGATCTTTCTGATTGTGATCAGATGCATAAGCATACTTGCTTCTCTAAAATGTTTGCGACTTGTGTTACACATAGTAACTTCACATATAATCTTCAGCGCACATCTTGTAGTGTTTGTTTGATCTAATAATTCTGATAAATATAATCTTGCACAGAAACAAACATCACAACACAAATAGTTCTTTCACAAATACTCCATTGTTATCATTAAAACACATAGACGTATTGCAAAACCAAATGTTGTTCTTACACGAGGGTCCTTGTATAAAATCTCAAGAGGAAGCTGAGGGAGAACTTTCAAGATGTTTCACCAGGAATAATTCATCTTGTGGTGAGAAACTATGTTGTCTAATTAGGATAGGCTTCACCGGGAAGTAATCCCCGATCCTGGTCATAGTCCTATGATATATATATATATATATATATATATATATATATATATATATATATATATATATATATATATATATATATATATATATATATATATATATACATTTTCTTATCTTAGGGTTTTCTCTGACGGAGATTTAAGCAGTATATATACAATTTATATAACAAGTATAACAAGTATAGCAAGTGTATACAATTAATATGATGACAAATATAACAGGTATTGCATATATTTATATAATGATGAACAATGATTTGATGTAAAGGAATGTTTTTTTTTTGATGTTTTTTATGATGTTTTATGAATTATCTGTTTATGAAAGAAGAAAAGATGTTGGGTCTTATACTCTGACTGAGGCCCAAGAGATTTATTTACTGTATGAACAAAAAGGTGTTAAGTCTTACCCTCTTGATAGAGTCCCAAGATAAACTGTATTTGAAAAGGTGTTGGGTTTTACACTCTGATAGAGGCCTAGGATAAACTGTATTTGAAAAGGTGTTGGGTCTTACACTATGATACATGCCCAAGAATTGGAGTTGAGAAAGAAGGGATGAGAATTATACTCAAGGAGAAGCCAAGGAATTTGATTTGAAAATAGATGAGAAATTTGATTGAAGACGGTTTAATGTTTTATTGAAAAACAGTTGAATATTTTATTGAAAACAGTTGAATGAATGAAAAGAAAAGGGATGGGACTTACACTCTGTTAGAGGCCCAAAAAGATATTTACTAAAGACAGATGAAACTGTTTTATTAAAAGAAATAAAAGGGGTGGGACTTACACTCTATTAGAGGCCCAATGAGAATGATTTGATTTTTTATTGAAAGAAAGTTCAGAGGGTTTTGTTGTATGAAAACCCTAATTGTCTATTTAAATCGAGAGTTTTTTCGTAAAACAGTTTTAAATGACAAAGAAAGACTAATTAAGATGGAGAATATTATTCACACTTTATCAACACTTAAGAACTTAAGGTTTTATTCACATGATTATTTGAAATTGATTAGGTTTAGAAAAATCGAAGAAAAATCATTTTTTAAAGTATTTAAAACATACTAAAAAAGATCAATTTTAAACCTAATAAAAATATATTAAATAAATAATTTTTTTGTGTTTTTTGTATAATCATGAAATATATATATATATATGGAAAATGAGTAGTGTGCAAAAAAAATCATTTGAAATTGATTAAGTTTGATGGGTTATTTAATTATGTGAAGTTTGAAAAGAAATTGATGGAAAATAGTGTTAAAAAAAGGTTTTGGTCCTTCAATGGGTTGAACCCACGCCCTTGAAGTCACCAACTCAAAATATTACCAACTGAGCCACGAGCGTGACTTGAGAGAGAGAGAGAGAGAGAGAGAGAGAGAGAGAGAGAGAGAGAGAGAGAGAGAGAGCGTGGCTTGAACCCACGCCCTTAAATGTGAAAACAAGTGTTTAAAATTAAGTTTGAAAAACAAAAGAATAAAAAGGGTCTGAGGGGGGGTCGAACCCCAAACTTGATGCAAGAGAGACTTAAGGGGGCATGTGTGGCCACTAGGGCAAGTTATTCATTCATTTTAATAACGCCTTCCATTAAATATATTATAAACTTCATCCATGAATTCAAAAAATGGCACAAACTCCATCTTCTTCTTCCCCAAGCTTTTTCAAATTTTTGAAAATCTCATCTCCCTCATTTCTAAACCATTTCTAAAGATGTAAATATGAAACTTGATCGATTTTTAACAAGGAATATGATGGTTGCTCTTAATTTCATTTATTTTAAGTTAAATTCAAAATTTCACGTATGAACAATGATGAACCCTAAAACTAAAATATCATAATGAAATCTTTTGTATATTCAATTTGGTTCAATTTATTGAGGGTTATTGATCTATATAGGTGTATAAAGACAATGGAAACTAATTTAATCATTTAAATTACATGGATCATAGAGTTCATAGTCGAGCTACTAACCTTCTAAGTAGAAACATGAAATCTTGACATAGATGTTCCTGTTGCAAGATTATGATCTGGGATGCTTCTATGATGATCATGGAAGGTGTTTAGGTGCTCCAATTGGGCCGAGACCTTCTGAATTGCTCCACTCGACTCCAATAGCAGCAGCACCAAGTTGAAGATGGAGATGGTGATCCTTGTGTTTTAGAACCCCAACAAGGGCTTGGATCACTTCCACATGATGTGTATGAAGTGTGTGAATGCTTACTTTCAAGGGACAATCTCTGGTATGAAGAACTCACTTCTTCATGCCATGAGAAACTTGAAAATATGAGAAAAGAAGGAAAATTTGAGAAAGCAAGAATTGAAGTTGCTTTGGTGTAGGTTTTGAATAAAGAGGAGCCCTCTATTTATATTTAAATGAGGTATGTAACATCCCGATTATATTAGTATTTGTATTAATTATATTAGTAATTATATTATTTGGTGTTTTTACTAATTATCTATTTATTTAGTTATTATGTGATATAATAATTATTTGAATATTTGATTATGTATGTAATTGTGCTATTTAGGTTAATTGAGTTATTGGAGAGATTTAATGAATTGTGCCTATATAGAATATGAGATTGGTTAGTGGGTTAAGCCTATTAAAAAAAGAGGGATAGTAAGAGAGTTAGGGACTTAGAGAATTGTTTCATAACTTTCATTTGGGGAAAAGAGGAGAAAGAGAGAGGAATAGAAGAAAGAAGAGAAAGAAGAGAAAGAGAAGAGGGAAGTAGATTCTCGAAGAAGGTGGACTAGAGATTCAAGGTAAGGAGGGTTAGAAATCCAGAGTATTATAGGTTTATATAATTGGGTAATGTTGTGTGTAAAGATATGTTATGTGTATGCTCTCTTATTCTCTCAATTTCATAGATTTTCACATGTTAGGGTTTATGTTCAATTCATGGGATTTGTGCTATTAATCATGTTTGATGATGTTTGTATGTGAACCCATGATTAGGAACATGTTTAGGAACCTTTTATGTGTGTTAAATTGTGGTTTAGATGAGTTTTGGATGGCAAAAATCGGATTTGAGTTGGTATTGAAAGTGTTGAAAACACACTAAATTTTGCTGTCTGGTGTCATCCGTCGGGCGATCACCAGGCGAGCGCGGGGCGAGTAGGATTTTTTTGTGACCGAGCTACTGACTTGGAGCGTCGGGCGAAGGATTTCTTTCGCCGGGCGAAAATGCCCTGTTTTGTGAAACTTCAAAATATCATAACTTTTGATCCGTAACTCTGTTTTAGATGCTGTTCGAAGCGTTAGGAAGCTAATGTAATTATCTATATGATAGGATTGAGTTGGTTAGAACTTGATAAATTAATTATGATGTTGTTGTGTGAATAACTTATGATTATTCTTATGTGTTTTGTGAATTGGTGAATAACGGTGCAATACATGTTATGTGATAAATTGTGGATAACATGTAATTTTGTTTGTGTATGTTATGAAATAGTAAATCGTGGATAGCACTAGTGTATATGATATAGGAAATGATATTCATGACATGTATGTTTTTTATTAAGAAGTTGAATTAACAGTATCCTGTCGTTACTTAATTTATGTACTATGATGTTTGTTGTCATTATGATTAGTTGATGTCTGCACGTTAGGTTAACCAAGTTGCTTATGATATTTGTATAATTGGAAATTATTATAATTTAATATAACATGATGTGTGCTCTCTGTGGTGAATAAAATTTATTGTGACGATGATGTTGTGATTGTTGTTGTGAAGTGAAATATTATTGTATGATGTTACAACATAGCGACATGATTGTTAAGTGAAATATTGTTGTATGATGATACAACATAGTGACGTGATTGAGAAGTGATGAATTACTATAAAAGTAATAATTTTTAGCCGATGTTTGTAATGTGTTGTAAATGTTGTGTTTGTGTGGATGTTACATTCATTGAGTCACATCCATTGCATAAAGAGACGATGGCCTGAAAATGGCAAAAGTGAAGATGGCCTTAATGGCAAATAGCGACGATGGGAGTTTTACTCCAAATGGCACCACATGCATATGCATAGTATTGAGTCACATATTGAGTTGCATTCGAGTCATTGTGAAGATGAAGTGGTGGTTATGATGTGTGAATGCATATTGCGAAATTGAATTCATTTGATATGAATTGTTGATATGTTGAGAATGTGAATATATATGTATTAATTATATATGTGTATGTGTGTATATGTGGAATATGTGAACCATGTTGGTTGATGATGAATACATGTGGTAAGAGATGTGATTACTTGAATACTTGAAATATGATTATATTTATATACAATTGTTACTTTGTGAATGTGTTAGAAGGGTTATGTACTTGGAATCTATATGTTGGTGAAAATGATTATGTACATTGTTCGGTAATTATGTTTGATTACTTGGAATTGTGGAGCTTTGTCGAATGAGTTGAACACATGAATCTTGATTTATTGTATATGATGTATGTTTATGTGAAGAGTGATGAATTCTTGGAATGTATAATTATTGCATTTTACATTTCCTATATTATGTTTACTTATTATGATTTGAATTCTCACCCTTCTGCTGATATTTCCCTTACCATGGGAAATTGGCAGGTACTCAAGTATAGTTGTGGAAGTTTGAAGTTAATTTATGAAGTCTTCATGTTGCGCTATAATAAGTCAAGAGGGTCTTGCTCTGATACGTAACACTCGGGGGGATGAACGCCAGTTGTTTAGTTGTTTGATTTTATTGTTGAATAACTATGTTGATTCATGAAAAGTAATTGTTGATGTTAAAATGGTTTTAAGTTGAAAAGATGACATGTCATCAAAGTTGATTAATGTTGTTCCACTCCTTAATGTTAATAAAGTTGATTCGTGTGGTTTAGTTCATCCGAGTATTTGTGTTATGTATCTATGATGGTATGATATGATTGTTAAGTTGAATTGTAATACTCCAATTGTTTGTCGAAATAGAATTTTATAACTCTGATTTCCTTAATTATTACCGGGGTAGAGTTGGGGTGTTACAAGTTGGTATCAGAGCAGGTCGGTCCGCCTGACCAGTGTTGTCTAGTGTTGTTCACTTCTGTGTACACGACAAGTGTGTGAAACACTGTCGGTACTTGTTGTTTTTTCGATCTATGTCTGCAGGAGTTGGTTTGAAGCTAAGTGGGGGAGAAGCTATGCTTCTCAGTTATGTTTCCGTTGTAGGATGTTAGTATGCTGCTGCTAGCGACAGTGCAAGTGTTGAGGGAGTTGTTGTTTCCCAAATTGAAGATGACTTGTATTTAAGATTTTGGATGCTAGTTAAGTTGAAACCTCTTGAGGAAGAGGATGAGCAGGAATTATTGATGCTTACTTCTCAAAGGATGAGGGGCAATGTAGTGGTTGGTAATATGCAAGTTTGGTGCAAATTCCCGATGTTTCGGAAGGTAACTGTTAAGTAGCAAGAATTATTTCTAGAAGATGGAATTTAAGCACTACTGATGGATTGTAAAGTTGTTGGTTGAGCAGCCTTGCGTGAGATGTCGAGTTTGGATTAGTGATTAAGTAAAGTATTGTGGTAGACCTTGCTATAGGATTATTAGTAAGTGATGGAGACATTAGTAGAAGCTCTTGAAGTTGTTGAAACATTCTGAAACGTGGGTAAGAGTTAGGGATGCGAAGAGATGAGTATGATTTCAATAATAAGAAGTGTTGATAATGGTCTACATGAATTTTATTCTGATATATCGTCAGAGGTGTTTTAGTAGGTATCTTCAAGACGTCGGTGTTAGTATTTTTGGATGAATTTGGAAGTTATTAAACTCTAGTGTTTTTAGTGACATGAGTACAAGTTCTAAAGTAAAGCTATTATAGTTGGTAACGATGGTTTATACTCCATTATGGTTGTCGGTTATCTATTGAAAAATTGAGGACTTGATCACCCTTAATCTCTTGGTGATAGTAGACGGGGTCATATTGGATGGGATAAACTTGTCTGGCTAGCTTGATAATATTGGAAGTGAATGAGTCTGTGCAAGATAGTGCTGAGTTTTTTATGTTGTTGACAACTTTGGATATTCGCGAGAAGAGAACGATTGAAGGATTTCCGATAGTTCGTGATTTTTGCAGATGTATTTCCCGAGGGTGTAAGTGATTTACCTCCGGAAAGAGAAGTTGAGTTTTTGATTGATTTAGTTCTTGGAACTAGCCCTGTATCAATAACTCCATATCGGATGTATGCTTCTGAGTTGAAAGAGTCAACTTGAGGATTTACTTGAGAAGAGGTCTATTCGTCCGAGTATGTCGCCGCGGGGTACACCTGTTTTGTTGGTTAAGAAGAAGGAAGGTTCTATGAGGCTTTGTGTTGATGCAAAAAGGACAAGTGGTAGCTTATGCTTCAAGGCAACTTGAGATTCATGAGAGGAATTATCTGACGCAAGATTTAGAGTTGGCCACCGTTGTGTTGTTTTGAAACTTTGGAGGCATTATTTGTTTGGATCGAGATTCGATGTGTATAGTGAACACAAGAGTTTGAAGTATTTGTTTGATCAGAAAGAGTTGAATATGAGACAAAGGAGATGGTTGGAATTCTTGAAAGACTATGATTTTGGTTTGAATTACCATCCGGGAAAAGAGAATGTTGTAGCCGATGCATTGAGTAGGAAATCATTGCATATATCAATGATGATGGTGCGAGAGATGGAATTGTTAGAACAATTTCGAGATTTGAGTTTGGTATATGAGGCGACATCTTCGTGTGTTAAGCTTTGTATGTTGAAGCTTACTTGTCGTATTCTTGATGATAGGGTCAGAAATCGGATTTGAAATTGGTTGACAAGATGACATTGATTAATCAAGGAAAAGCTGATGATTTTCGGATTGATGAGAACGATTGTAACACCCCATATTTTCTATTTATTAATTTAATTAGAATTTTAAATTAATTAATTAGAAATTCGGTATTTTAAATTGGATTAAAGAAGAAAATTTGGAAATAATGTGATTGGGCCAGAGTTGGGATTAGTAAAACGGGGGTGCAGATTGTAAGCCTTTACTAAAATTAATCTATTTTTCATAAAAGGAGGAAAATAGAGGAAATTGAAGTAGTAAAGCAAAAGTGCTAGAGAAGAGAAGACAAAGATACGTGAAAGAGGAGAGGAAGAGGAAGAGGAAGAAGAGAACCTTCAAAAGCTCCGATCAAAGGTAAGGGGGGGGGGGGAATCTTCGAGTTAGTGATTATTATGCAATCAAGGGTAGTAGAACTGATTAGGATTGTTATTTGATTCGATTGCATGTTTAGGTTTTGGGGTTTTGGGGGATTTAGGTTGTTTAAGTTGATTTGACGCAAATGATGAATTGATGAATGGTTTGGTGTTAGATATGTTATGTTACTTGATGATATTTTAGTGTGGGAATTATTGTGGTGCGATTGGACTCAAATTGAGAGAGGAAAGATGTCAAAATTGCAGAAAAATTCTGCATAAACGCAGCATGCATCAACCTATGAAATTCATTTGTCGACCTATAGAATCCAAAAAGACCAGAATGAGTCGACTCATGGGTCGAATGAGCAAACCCGAGGGGAGACAGGAACTCTGTACGTCGACCTGAAGAAGTTGTGCATCGGCTCACATCATCCAAATTTTGACAAATTTTTCCGAAGGTCATAACTTTCAAACCGTGCATCCGTTTTGAGCGTTGCGAAACTGATTTAAAGCTTTATATGGTGAATTGATGAAATAGGCAGTGGCCATATTTTATTTTAAATGTTGATTTAATTTAATTGATGCATTGTAGCATTGTGTACATATATGTGTGAATGTGACAATATATTGTTATGGTGATGTAACCACTTTGAATTCATTGTGACTGGGAGGTGTTTTGACATGAATTTATGTGATATAACTGAATGATTGCTAATACTTGTGCATGCTTATTGGTGATGAAATGGGGAGTTGTAATGAGACGATGCGAAGCATCGGATCAATGATGTTATAAGTATGTCATATGTGTGCATTCATTCATATGCATTTTGGTGATGGATCCCGGTGATGTTGTGGATCAAATGGTGGGCATAATTCCCATTCTGCGGAATTTGTGCCGGTTGGACTGTATCTTGATGATGAATAGATCAGTTGAATGGGTTTAGCCCATGTATGGTATCACATGCATAGAGTCAGTTCATTCATGTGCATAATGATATAGTATGACTGGATGGATTGCGTATTATGTTCAGTGACGTGTTTAGTTGGCGTGATTATTTAATTTGAGGAGTAGCGGCCTATTGATCGGCGAGGATAGCTTATAGAGCTCATCCAGTAGTTCGTTGTCGTGTTAGTCATGCTCTGATAGTGTAACACTGGGGAACGATTTAGTTAGAGTTTGAGTTGTATACTTTGTTTTGGTGGTTTTGGTTTTATTCCATTACTTTAATTTGGTGATGTATACTTCCCGGTGTGTTAAACATGATGTGGTTTAATTGATGAATCGTTTCTAATAAGGCATGACAATTGATACATGTTCAGTTTAAATTAATTGTGGCACTCTTGATTATATGTTTTTACTCTGATTATTTTATAAATTGTTGCGGGGTTTAGAAGGGTGTTACAATAGTGGTATCAGAGCATAGTCGGTCGTTGTGACCAGAATCTTATTACTATTTCCCTGTATGTGGCTAGTGTGTGTATCACTGTCGATGCTTTTGTTCTAACGGAATTGTTTTGTGAATTAGTAGAACAATGGCTGGAAGGGGTAGAAGAAATGATGATGCTATTGCAGAGGCTCTGGGTATGATGGCTGGTGTGTTGGGAGAGAATGCCAATAGAGCTGGGATTGGTGCTGACAGACAATTGGGGAATTTTCAGAGGAACAATCCTCCGTTGTTCAAGGGCACACATGATCTTGACGGTGCTCAGAAGTGGCTGAAAGAAATTGAAAGGATCTTCCGAGTGATCGATTGCACAGAGAACCTGAAGGTGAGGTATGACACTCACATGTTATCGGCGGAAGCTGATGACTGATGGGTTACTACAAGGGTTGAATTGGATTCTGATGGGATAGTGATTACTTGGGTCATATTTAAGAGGGAATTTCTGAGGAAGTACTTTCCTAAAGATGTTCGGGGAAGGAAGGAAATTGAGTTTTTGGAGCTGAAACAGGGGAGTATGACAGTGCCGGAGTATGCTTCCAAATTTGTTGAGTTGACTAAGTACTACGTGCACTACAACAACGATGCAGCTGGTGAATTATCCAAGTGTATCAAATTTGAGAATGGCCTTCATGACGAGATCAAGAAAGGCATTAGGTATCAGAGGATTCGCCGATTTGCTGATTTAGTATACTGTAGCAGGATCTTTGAGGAGGATAACCTTAAACTGAAGTCATCTCACTCTCGTGAGCTAGTTGATAAGAAGGGTAAGAAGCCTATGGATAGAGGTAAGCCATATGGTAAAGGAAACCCAAAAGCTGGTGAGTGGAAAAGGCCTATTGGGGGAGATTCTAGTGCTCCCGTTAGGTGCTACAACTGTGGAGAACCTGGGCATAAGAGGAACGAGTGCAAAAGCGAGGAGAAGAAGTGCTTTAAGTGTGGTAAGGCAGGCCATATTGCTTCTGACTGCAGAATGAAGACCGTGACTTGTTACAACTGTGGCAAAGAAGGCCATATCAGTCCGTAGTGCACCAAGCCAAAGAAGAACCAGTCTGGAGGAAAGGTTTTTGATTTGTAGGGATCAGAGACTACTCCAGAGAATAGACTGATTAAAGGTACGTGTTTCATACATGACACACCTTTAATTGCGATTATTGATACTGGTGCTACTCACTCGTTTATCACATTGGATTGCGCTAAGAGATTAAACTTAGAGATATCTAGTATAAATGGAAGTATGGTTATTGACACTCCTGCGTCGGGTTTAGTGACCACTTCATCTGCATGTTTGGTAGGAAGTTTGGAATGGACTTAGTGTGCCTTCCGCTTGAACAACTCGACGTTATTTTGGGGATGAACTGGTTGCAATTCAATCGAGTTCATATCAATTGTTTTATGAAGATGGTTGTCTTTCCTGAAAAAGGTTAGTTTCGAGGACTTAACGATGACTGCAAGACAGGTGGGTGAGGCGGTTAAAGACGGGGCAGCTGTGTTTATGTTATTTGTATCAATGGAGATGAAAGGAAAAGCAATGAGTAGTGAATTTCCAGTGGTGTGTGATTTTCCCGAGGTTTTCTAGAAGATGTTAGAGAGTTGCCACCTGAGAGAGAAGTTGAATTCGCTATCGATCTGATTCCTGGAACTAGTCTTGTGTCGATGGCACCTTATAGAATGTCGGCATCTGAGTTAGTTGAATTGAAGAGTCAATTAGAAGAGTTGCTGGAGAAGGAATTTATTCGTTCGAGTGTGTCACCGTGGGATGCACCGGTGTTGTTGGTGAAGAAGAAAGAAGGGTCTATGAGGTTGTGTGTAGACTACAGACAACTGAATAAAGTTACTATCAAGATTCAGTATCCATTGCCGAGGATTGATAATTTGATGGATCACCTGGTTGGAGAAAGTGTGTTTAGTAAGATTGATTTGAGGTCTGGATATCATCAGATTCGAGTGAAGATGGACGTTATTCAGAAGACTGCATTCAGAATAAGGTATGGTCATTACGAATATACTATGTAGCCATTTGGAGTTACTAATGCCCCTGGTGTTTTTATGGAATATATGAATAGGATTTTTCATCCTTATCTTGATAAGTTTGTTGTGGTGTTTATTGACGACATTCTGATATATTCCAAAAGCAAAGAAGAACATACGGAACATATCAGAATTGTGTAGGAGTTATTAAAAGAGAAGAAGCTTTATGCCAAATTATCGAAGTGTGAATTCTGGTTAAGCGAAGTAAGTTTTCTTGGTCATATGATTTCCAATAATGGTATTGTCGTAGATCTGGCGAAGGTAGAAGTTGTGTCTCAGTGGGAAGCTCCGGAGTCTGCTTTCGAAATTCGTAGTTTTCTGGGTCTTGCAGGTTACTATCGGAAGTTTATAGAAGGATTTTTGAAGTTAGCATTACCGTTAACTAAGTTGACTAGAAAGGGGCAAGCGTTTATTTGGGATTCGAAGTGCGAAGAAGGATTTCAATAGTTAAAGAACATGTTGACTAGTGCTCCTATTCTGATTTTGCCAAATCCGGCGGAATCTTTTGCGGTGTATCATGATGCTTCATTAATGGGATTAGGTGGTGTATTAATGCAGAATAAACAGGTTGTGGCTTAGGCGTCAAGACAACTCAAAGTGCATGAGAAGAATTACCCGACTCACGACTTAGAGTTGGCAGCAGTGGTATTTGTGTTAAAACTGTGGAGGCATTATTTGTATGGTTCAAGGTTTGAAGTGTTTAGTGATCATAAGAGTCTGAAGTATCTCTTTGATCAAAAATAACTTAATATGAGGCAGAGAAGATGGTTAGAGTTCCTTAAAGATTATGATTTTAGGCTGAATTACCATCCGGGTAAAGCGAATGTCGCTGCTGATGCGTTGAGTAGGAAGTCCTTACATATGTCTATGCTGATGGTGCGAGAATTGGATTTGATTGAAAAATTCCGAGATTTAAGTTTGGTATGTGAAGGTACTTCTAATAGTGTTAAACTGGGTATGTTAAAGCTGACGAGTGGTATTCTTGATGAGATTAGAGAGGGTCAGAAAGCTGATGTTAAGTTGGTGGATAAATTGACTTTGATTAACCAAGGAAAAGGAGGTGAATTCATGATCGACGAGAATGGCATAATGAGGTTTGGTGATTGGGTTTGTGTTCCTGGTGTCGCCAAATTGAGAAAGAATATTCTTGAAGAAGGACACCGTAGTGGGTTAAGTATTCATCTTGGTGCTACCAAGATGTATCCTGATTTAAAGAAATTATTCTGGTGGCCTGGAATGAAGAAGGAAATAGATGAGTTTGTTTATTCTTGTTTGACTTGCCAGAAGTCGAAGATTGAACATCAGAAGCCGAATGGATTTATGCAACCTTTGTTTATTCCAAATGGAAGTGGGACAGCATATCCATGGATTTTGTTTCCGGGTTGCCGAGGACTGTTAAGAATTGTGAAGCTATTTGGGTTATCATGGACAGATTGACGAAGTCTGCTCACTTCATACTGATGAGAATGGATTATCTTATGGAGAAGTTGGCTCAGTTGTATATTGAGAAAATAGTGACTCTACATGGTATTCCTCCGAGTATCGTGTCAGATAGAGATCCAAGGTTTACATCTAGGTTCTGGGAAGGTTTGTAGAAGGCTTTGGGTACTAAGTTGAGGTTGAGTTCTGCGTATCATCCGCAGACTGATGGTCAAACTGAGAGGATGATTCAATCGTTGGAAGATATGTTGCGTGCTTGTGTATTGGAAAAAGGTAATGCATGGGATAGTTATTTGCTGTTGATTGAATTTACATACAACAATAGTTACCATTCGAGTATTGGTATGGCTTCGTTTGAAGCTTTGTATTGTAGGAGGTGTAGGACACCATTGTGTTGGTATGAGAGTGCGGTAATTGGACCAGAGATTATTTAAGAGACGACATAAAAGATTAGGATAATTCAGGAAAAGATGAAAGCTTCTTAGAGTCGTCAGAAGAGCTATCATGATAAGAAGTGGAGAACACTTGAATTTTAAGAGGGAGATCATGTGTTTCTGAGGGTGACTCCTACGATGGGTGTTGATCGAGCGCTGAAGTCAAGGAAGTTGGCGCCGCGTTTTACTGGTCCGTTTCAGATTACGGAAAGAGTAGGAGAGGTGGCCTATCGTATTGCTTACCACCGACACTTGCAAACTTGCACGACGTATTCCATGTGTCTCAGTTGAGGAAATACATTGCGAATCTGTCTCATGTAATCCAAGTGGCCGATGTGCAGGTGAATGATAATTTGACAGTTGAAGCCTTGCCTATGAGGATTGAGGATCAAAAGTTAAAGCAACTGCGTGGTAAGGAAATAGCTTTAGTCCGAGTAGCTTGGGGAGGAGCATCAGATAGGAATGTTACCTGGGAACTGGAGAGTCAGATGAAGGACTCATATCCTGAACTCTTCACTTGAGGTACGTTTTCGAGGACGAAAACTCTTTTAATGGGGGAGAGTTGTAACACCCCATATTTTCTATTTATTAATTTAATTAGAATTTTAAATTAATTAATTAGAAATTTGGTATTTTAAATAGGATTACAGAAGGAAATTTGGAAATAATGTGATTGGGCCAGAGTTGGGATTAGTAAAATGGGGGTGTAGATTGTAAGCCTTTACTAAAATTAATCTATTTTTCATAAAAGGAGGAAAATAGAGGAAATTGTAGTAGAGAAAAAGTACCAGAGAAGAGAAGAGAAAGATACGTGAAAGAGGAGAGGAGGAGGAAGAAGAGAACCTTTAAAAGCTACGATCAAAGGTAAGGGGGGACTCTTCGGGTTAGTGATTATTATACAATCAAGGGTAGTAGAACTGATTAGGATTGTTATTTGATTCGATTGCATGTTTAGGTTTTGGGGTTTTGGGGGATTTAGGTTGTTTATGTTGATTTGATGCAGTTGATGAATTGATTAATGGTTTGTTGTTAGATGACCTCTAAAATGTGTTATAATTGTAGTATGTTATGTTACTTGATGATATTTTGGTGTGGGAGTTATTGTGGTGCGATTGGATTGAAATTGAGAGAGGAAAGAAGTCAAAATCGCAGAAATATTCTGCATAAACGCAGCATGCGTCGACCTATGAAATTCATGCGTCGACCTATAGACTCCCAAAAGACCAGCATGAGTCGACTCATGGGTCGAACTGAGCAAACCCGAGGGGGGACAGGAACTCTGTGCGTCGACCTGAAGAAGTTGTGCGTCGGCACACAACATCCAAATTTTGACAAATTTTTCCGAAAGTCATAACTTTCAAACCTTACATCCGTTTTGAGCGCCGTTTTGAGCGTTGCGAAGATGAGTTAAAGGTTTATATGATGAATTGATGAAATGGGCAGTAGCCCTATATTAATTTAAATGTTTATTTAATTTAATTGATGGATTGTAGCATTGTGTACATATATGTGTGAATGTAACAATGTGTTGTTATGGTGATGTAACCACTTTGAATTCATTGTAACTGGGTGGTGTTTTGACATGAATATACATGATATAACTGAATGATTGCTAATAAATGTGCATGCTTATTGGTGATGAAATGGTGAGTTGTCATGAGTCGATGCGAAGCATCGGATCGGTGATGTTATAAGTATGTCATATGTGTGCATTCATTCATACTCTTTTTGGTGATAGATCCCGGTGATGTTGTGGATCAAATGGTAGGCATAATTTCCATTGTGTGGAATTTGTGCCGGTTGGATTGTATCTTTATGATGAGTGGATCAGTTGAATGGGTTTAGCTCATGTATGGTACCACATGCATAGAGTCAGTTCATTCATGTGCATAATGATATAGTATGACTGGATGGATTGCGTATTATGTTAAGTGACGTGTTTAGTTGGCGTGATTATTTGATTAAATGTTGCGTATCTGAAATACATGTTATAATTGGGTGAATAATAATTGTATGACGTTTTACTACTGATGAATGTATATTACTTATTAATTTTGAATGAGACTCACCCTTACATGTTGATATTTTCAGATTGAGGAGTAGCGGCCTATTGATCGGTGAGGATAGCTTATAGAGCTCATCCAGTAGTTCGTTGTCGTGTCAGTCATGCTCTGATAGTGTAACACTGGGGAACGATTTAGTTAGAATTTGAGATGTCTACTTTGTTTGGGTGGTTTTGGTTTTATTCCATTACTTTAATTCGGTGATGTATACTTTCCGCTGTGTTAAACATGATTTGGTTTAATTGACGAATCGTTTCTAATAAGGCATGACAATTGACACATGTTCGGTTTAAATTAATTGTGGCACCCTTGATTATATGTTTTTACTCTGTTTATTTTATAAATTGTCGCGGGGTTTAGAAGGGTGTTACAACGATATCATGAGATGTCGTGATCGAGTTTGTATTCCTGATATTTTGGATTTGAAAAAGAGAATTTTGGATAAAGGGAATCGTAGTGGTTTAAGTATTCATCCAGGTGCTACTAAGACGCATCAAGACTTGAAAAAGTTGTTTTGGTGGCAAGATATGAAGAAGGATATTGCAGAATGTGTGTATTCGTGTTTGACTTGTCATGAGTCAAAAATTGAACATCGAAAACCGTCAAATTTGATGCAACCGTCATCCATTCCTGAGTGGAAGTGGGATCTCATTTCTTGATTTCTCTTGATCAAATGGATTTAATAATCATATGTTAATTGAAGGTGTTTTCATATTGGTTGCATTATTGGTAAAACATACCTGGTTGATATTGTATATGCAGGTTGCATATATGTGTGAAGCTAATACACGTTTTGTAGTGAATGTCATGATCGATGTCATGACATCCGTGTGTGACAGCAGGAGCTGTTATTGTTTATTAATTGTGTTTCCTGATTTATCCCTTTTATCAGTTTAGGAAACTTTTTATTGAGTGTTGCATATTTCGTCCAGAAGATCCTACTGACAGCACATTGTGTAACAGACAGTTGGCGTGTGAGTTAGGTTAACTTTGTTAACCCTAATGTGTTTCTTAAAAAGCCCAAGGCCCAAGACTGCATATAAAAAGGACTGCAATCCTAATTTGGAACGCAAACAGAAGATTTTATTTTGTGAAGAACTATTGTTCTGTAACTGTCTCGTGTGATCCACGCTATTGTCTTTGATGATTGCGTTGGAATTAGTTTGTGTTTTTGTAATGTCACTCTAAGCTTTTAAGCACGAGTGTGTGTCTCTTGATTGAAGCTTTTAAGCAGATCAAGGTGTGTTTTTTGAAGAGTGTCTTCTATCTGTAATTGTTTATTTTTTATGTGTAATCACTACTGTGATTGAGGGGGAGTGGAATGGAGATATTCCATATCTAGGTAGAACCTAGGTAGAAGGGTCATTGGGTAGTGATTAAGTGAGAAGTTGTAAACAGGGGAGTTTAGCTTTGAATTGATACTACTGATAGTGGACTTCATCCCTGGCTTGGTAGCCCCCAGAGTTGGTTGTTTGAACCGAAATGGGTAAAAAATTCTGTGTGTTCTTTATTGTTTTTATGTTGTTTTATTATTACTCTCTGTGTTGCAAAAGTGTGGATGTCATAACATCCAGGTTGACATCAAGCGTGTGTTACTAGAATTTTCAATTGGCATCAGAGCAGGCACCCTGCCTGTTTACATCTGGGTGAGATCTAGGGATAACAAAATTCTGGTACTAGGGAGAAGGAACTGTTAGTGTTTGGAAACAGACCACATATCCTAGATGGCTCTAACTGTGACTACTGGAAACCTCGTATGGTAGCATTCATTAAATCAGTGGACAGCAAGGTCTGGAGAGCTGTTGAAAGCGGATGGAAACATCCTAAGAAAATTCTGGAAGATGGAACCACTATCCTAATTCTTGAAACTCAATGGAGCAAATCTGAAGAAGAGTTAGCTTTGGACAATTCCAAGGCCCTACCTAAGTGCACTGTTCAATGGTATTGACAAGAACATCTTCAGACTTGTGCAACACTGTGAGCTGGCTAAAGAAGCTTGGGATATTCTCAAAACAGCACATGAAGGCACGTCCAAGGTAAAGATGTCGAGACTTCAAATTTTTACCACTAAGTTTGAAAATCTAAAGATGAAAAAGGATGAAACCATTTATGAATTTTACACGAATGTCCGCGAGATTTCAAACAACTCAGCAGCCTTAGGAGAAAAAATGATTGAAGAAACACTTGTAAGGAAGATCCTCAGATCACTGCCTAAGCGATTTGACATGAAGGTAACTGCCATAGAGGAAGCTCAAGACATCAGCAACATGAAGCTGGACGAACTTACTGGTTCTCTCAAAACCTTTGAGGCAAGCATCTGTGAGCCTATTGAAAAGAAGAATAAAAGCATCGCGTTTGTGACTAACACAGGTGATAATTCAAAAGAAAGCAATGGTGGAAGTGATGAGAATTTATCAGACTTCATAGCCATGCTTGGAAAACAATTCAACAGACTTATTAAAAGAGTTGATCAGAAGTCCAGACCCAATGTCAAGAACACTTCCTATGACATCAGTCAGACATATAACTCAAGCAAAAGGTTCAAAGCTGAGGAGAAGCCCTATCTAGGGAAAGGGTTCAGTGTCATGGATGTGAAGGATTCAGACACATTAGAGCTGAATGTCCTACCTACCACAAGGAGCAAAAGAAAGGACTAACTGTTACTTGGTCTAACGAAGACTCAGATTCAGAAAAAGAAACTGCAAAACATGTCACAGTTTCAACAAGAATCTATGAATCTGATGATGATTTGAGTGACGATGAGCTAAACTTTGATGAACTCGCTGCCTTGTACAAGAAGTTGTGTAGGGAGAATGCTGAAGTCTGCAAACAAGTGGAGAAGCAAGAGATAATCATAAGAAAGCTAGAAACTGAGAAGAATAAACATCTTGCAACCATATACTCCCTCAGTAGTGAAGTAAGCATGTTGAACCACAAACTTGATCAAATGACCAAGTCATTCAAAATGCTGAACAATGGATCTGATACTCTAGAAGAAATTCTGGAATATGGACAAAAATCAGAAGACGTGTCTAGAGTGGGATTTGTGGCTAAAGAGGAATTAATCTCTGGACTCAGGAGAACAGAATCCAAGACTTGTGTGGCTAACCAGATGTCAATCCAAATGTCACAACATCAAGGAAACACAAGAAGTAGGCACTCAAAGAAAAGGTTCCAAAAATGGAGGTGTCATCACTGTGGAAGATTTGGTCACATAAAACCGTTCTGCTTCAGAATAGTTGGATATCCAGACCACACTCATAGAGTCAACCCTGAATTTAATACCTACAACAGAAAGCAACGATGGGCAACTAAGAATGTATCTCTAGTAGCACACACTTCTCTAAGGATGCCAGCAAAAGAAGATTGGTACCTTGATAGTGGTTGTTCAAATCATATGACCGGGAGGAAGAACTCTCTAGTAGATATCAAATTGGAAGGAAACAACTATGTAACTCTGGGTGATAGAGATATAAGAGAAGTCAAAGGTGTTGGGAAGACAGAAGGGGTGGGTATACCTAATCTAAACAATGTTCTACTTGTACAAGGACTGGCGGCAAATCTTATAAGCATCAATCAGTTGTGTGATGAAGGATTTAATGCTAGGTTCACCAAAGATGAGGGCATCATTACTAATGAAGCAAATGAGGAAGTCATGAAGGGATTTAGATCTAAGGATAATTTCTATCTATGGAAGCCTGACACACCTGTCTACCCCTCTGACTACTCCATGATCAAAGAAGAATTAAAAGTTTACCATCACAAATCTGATGAATCTGATGAGTCTGATGAGTCTGAAGAATCCTATGTTGGAGATCTCACCATAAGTGAATTGTCTATTGGTTTTTCTGAAACCAGTTTAATGAATGAGAAACTGTGTGCAAAAGTAAGGGAGTACAGAAGTATCAATAGATTTATGCTAGAAGAAAGAGTAAGCCTTGTGATGGACATTACAGATTCGGGAAAGAAAACTGGAAAAGTCAAATGTGAACAATGATCCTAAAATACTATCTGAAAGCAATGTCACAGAGAATGTTGCAACAACATCTAAAGACATTGTGACAGAAAAGGGTATGTTGGGTATCTGCTACCAAAACATATTATAGCAATTAACCCACGTGAGGGAATACTATTTGGGCTTTGTAAAAATCCATGTTTTGAAATTTCCCTCACTCAGTGTGCATATAAAGCTCCCTCGATCCCCTAGTTTCTAAAAACGACAAACTTTCCTAGTAGTTCTGCTAGCTACTCTCTGAGGTTGATCTACTTCAATTTTTTTCACATGTGTGAAACAAGTTCCGGTTCTCTAAGTTTCAGAATGTCTCAGAAATCGAGTGATGAATCTCCCATTTCAGGCTCGGCAACACCGGAAGAGTTCTCTAACCCTAATAGGGTTCTTAAGGTTGTCCCTTTAAGGACGATTAGCAGTGACGAAGTAAAGGCCACAAAGCCTAAAACGACTCATGCAAAACAGCCCAAGGAGGGTATTCACAACAAGGGTACCAAATCCTCAGCATCTGCTACCATGGAGGAACTTACTAAAGAAGGATCCACATGTCGATAGCGTAACTACCAGGATTGTTACTCGTATTCTGAAGGAGAATCATCAAGTGCCTGGAATATCTATTCCTCTTCAAACCATAATGGTTGATCCCCTCAATAACACCAGTAAGGCTGAGGCTGTTCACACCGTTGATAGTGACCTAGAAATCAACAAGGATGAACAAGGGCTTACTAAGAATACCAAGGTCACCGAGGATGTCAATGACATCGACAATAATGAGCACCCTAAGGCCAATACTGAGACTGATACTAATGTGGTAGACTTAGATGAGTACTCTGACGACGAATTACTTACCTCCTTGAATCCTAGTGTAGCCAACAGGCTAATGACAAGAAGAAAAAGCAAAGCTGTTGTCCAAGGATCTCCTAAAAGGAGCACTCAAGTGAACAACCCTGTGATCAGTGGTTTTTACACGTTCATTTACCATTGATTTTAGTCGTCTTTGCTTTATATTGTCAAGCGTGTTACTTCATTCTTCTACATTTTATGCTTTGGTTGTGTATTTTACTATTTGTAGGCTCAAAGGAATAAATCGAGACAAATCAATGCGAAAAAGTACAAAAAGGGGAGTTTCGAAGGAAGTGAAAAATCAAGCTACATGAGGTCTGACACGATCACTTGTGTCACCTGAAACTAGCCGTGTTAGGATGAAGCGTGGCCAAGAAAATGCAACAGAGATGAAAGTCACGGGGCTGACACGACTCGTGTTAGCAAGTGTGAGATCTGGAAATTTTCAGCATGTTTCTCATCGTGACAGGTGTGTAGTATTTTGATCATAACTAGAGCTTCGTAACTCCGATTGACGCGGTTCCGGTGGCAAAATTTCGCTAACGAAAAGGGCTACAACTTTGATGAAGAACTCAAAGCTAAAATATGAAGTTATGGTCTGACACGGGCCGTGTTACCTGACACAGGCACCCGTATTAGGAGGCCTGGGAGAAAAAAAATAAGTTTTAAGATGACAGAAGTCTGACACGGGTGCCCGTGTTGGCTGACACGGCCCGTGTCAGCATGTGACGCTAATTTTATGATTTTTTCATATTTTTTCCATGGGTTAAGCTGTGGGGGCATTTTGGGTACTTCCAACCAACCTAAGTGAGTATGCACTATATAGAAGAGTTTTAATGATGAAAAAGGGGACTTTTTGGCTAGGAGAAGACACGATTGAAGATTGGAGAAAACAAGGGTTTGGGAGAGAAGAAGGTCTTCATGAACGGAAGCGATTGAAGATCAACTTTCATCTCAATTCTTGTAATGTATCTATTTTATAATTTGTTTTCTTTGAACAATATGAGTAACTAAACCCTAATGCTAGGGGGTGTCCCTGATTTGACTCTGTAATGATTTTGAATTCCTGAGTTCATCAATAGATTTGTTTTCTTATTTAATTTAATTGTACAAGGTTTTTATGCTTTCTTTGTCGGACCAACAAGATTGATTTACGGTTAACAACCAGCTGGACAGCGGTTGTTAAGGTTTTTGTACGATTAGACTATAGTAGATATCACCTAGGACTAGGGATACCCTATAGTTACCGGTTAACTCTTGATAACATAAAGGCTTGATTTCATCATAATTCTCTAAGGACTTAGGAGTTAGGATGAATGTTCAAAGGTTTTCCCACTAAGGACTTAGGGGAAAATAATCTAAAGGGCGGTAATTAAAGGTTATGAACTTGTTGAAGAGATCTAAATCCAAGGTTATTACAGGAACAATCACACACTATACCCCTAGCATAATACTCATATTTGTCAAAAAGCCAATTTACTTTTCTGTTTATTTTAATTATTGTTTAGTGACAATTTGCAAACAAAACCCCAATATTAGTTTTTGTTTAATTGATCTATAATTTGAACTCGATATTACTACGCAGTCCTTGAGATCGACATTCGGGGAATTTCCCTATTATTACTACAGAGGCAAAATAGTACACTTGCTATTTTACCGATCAAGTTTTTGGCGCCGTTGCCGGGGACTGCCAAAATATAGAGTTTTAATTTTAGTTCAATTGAAATTTTGTTGCTCGTCAGCTAAAATTTTGTTTTAAGTTTTTGTTTATTTGAATTTGATTTTATTATAAAAAAAAAGAAAAAAAAGGTTGATTATTTTTGCTTCATGAATTCTTCTATACTGTGCTACTAGCAAATTGTCTGAGTTTTGTAGCTATGTATTGTTTTGATACATTGCCACCTGTATCTCCTCCATGTTGGTCGCCTGATTCAGGAGTCACCTTGGAAGAGGCGACTAAAATTTTCAAAGCATATAAAAGGGAGGTAAGAGTCCTCATGAATGAATGTAAGGAAGCTAACCTTTATCCAGATAGGTTTATTTGGAGAAAGTTAAAGTTGGAAGAAGAGTATGTGGAACCAGAAGAAAAATGCTTAACATCAGATGAAGAGGGTGCAGTAAGAATAGAAGAATTTGAGGTAAAAAAGAAATATGGGGAAGAAGAAATGAGGAAACTTGAAGATGATCGAGTTTTGGATAAAACCACAAATTTAACAATTTGTGAAGATGTGGACATCCAACAAGAAAATTTTCAACAAAAGGGTATCCCCAAAAACTATTTTTACAACAAGGCAGATGAAAGACAAGAAATTGACAAAGTATTGGAAGACATTTATGCCTTGTTCAATAAAATCAAGCTGAAAAGGATTTGGGAGCAACATCATCGGTACTTTAAGTCCATGGGATTGCTACCAAACAAAAGAAAGAAAAAAGATGATGTGTTCTTTGTGTCATATATGCCACCCTAACAAGGGGAATGGATCGTCGAGCCATGCGACGTTAAACGAAGCGCTTCGTGGGAGGCAACCCATGCTTTTAACAACTTAGTTTTCTTTTTGTGTTTGCTTGTTTTTGTTTCAGGAAATAAAAAGGGGGACTTTCTGGTGAATGCTAGGAAGCTGCAGTTAGAGTTGCACTACCCTCTGTGAGTCACCCCTCTCGGGCTTGTTCTGAAACATTGAGGCCAATGTTTAGTTCAAGTTTGGGGGAGGATTTACTCTTGCATTTTTCTTTTTATGTTTTTGTTATGATGTGTAAAACCAAACATTGAGTTCTTCCCAAATTTTGACCGAAATTTTAATTTTTGTTGAAGAAGTTTTGATCCTAAAGAGCGATCGGGAATAGTATATAGAGATGAAGGGAGGATTGTTTAAGGACAGGAAGTTTGGAATAATGTGACAAGAAGAGGTTTGGTAAACACCCTTGGTTCCCTAAAAGAAATACGAGTCTAACGTGTAGATTTGCACCATAGTACTTGTCTCCTGAGAAGTACTCCTCGAGTAGTTTATTGATACTGTCTGGCATAATTCAGATTCACTTGCATGATGACTGATTGAAAAAAAAAGAGATATAAAGCTGGCACCAAATGATGGAAAGGCGGTAAAAGGCAATCGGCTCGCTAAGTTGGGTAACCCTCACCCGGTCATTCAGCCCAAAGGAGATTGATCCCCAAACGTCGTCCAAAAGGACAATATATAACTGCAAAGTTTGAAAATTTCATCGGTAATTAAAAGTAGCAAATGCTGCTAGTTTGGTGCCACGAAAAGAAAATAAGAAGCCTTGATTCGTCTCATGCAGGTGATGATTATTCTTAAAAATGCAGTGCCTTAATATGATTGTCTGAATGAAAAAGGAGGAAAATCGGAAAGAGACTTAAGTGCAAAGCATAGTTGGAGAGGTATCCGAAAGGGGAGCTTGAGGTTTAATGTTGTAACAGAAACTCGTCGCGTCATGTGAATGCCGAACCAACTGTCTCTTGAGCAATACAAACAGATATCTCACGTATGAACACCGGTGTGCCTGGAAGGTCATTTTCTCTTGTAATTGTTGCTTGAGGTCAAGCAACGGATTAAGTTTGGGGGAGTTTGATCAGTGGTTTTTACACGTTCGTTTACCATTGATTTTAGTCGTCTTTTCTTTATATTGTCAAGCGTTTTACTTCATTCTTCTACATTTTATGCATTGGTTGTGTATTTTACTATTTGTAGGCTCAAAGGAATAAATCGAGACAAATCAATGCGAAAAAGTACAAAAAGGGGAGTTTCGAAGGAAGTGAAAAATCAAGCTACATGAGGTCTGACACGATCACTTGTGTCACCTGAAACTGGCCGTGTTAGGATGAAGCGTGGCCAAGAAAATGCAACAGAGATGAAAGTCACGGGGCTGACACGACTCGTGTTAGCAAGTGTGAGATCTGGAAATTTTCAGCATGTTTCTCATCGTGACAGGTGTGTAGTATTTTGATCATAACTAGAGCTTCGTAACTCCGATTGACGCGGTTCCGGTGGCAAAATTTCGCTAACGAAAAGGGCTACAACTTTGATGAAGAACTCAAAGCCAAAATATGAAGTTATGGTCTGACACGGGCCGTGTTACCTGACACGGGCACCCGTGTTAGGAGGCCTGGGAGAAAAAAATAAGTTTTAAGATGACAGAAGTCTGACACGGGTGCCCGTGTTGGCTGACACGGCCCGTGTCAGCATGTGACGCTGATTTTATGATTTTTTCATATTTTTTCCATGTGTTAAGCTGTGGGGGCATTTTGGGTACTTCCAACCAACCTAAGTGAGTATGCACTATATAGAAGAGTTTTAATGATGAAAAAGGGGACTTTTTGGCTAGGAGAAGACACGATTGAAGATTGGAGAAAACAAGGGTTTGGGAGAGAAGAAGGTCTTCATGAACGGAAGCGATTGAAGATCAACTTTCATCTCAATTCTTGTAATGTATCTATTATATAATTTGTTTTCTTTGAACAATATGAGTAACTAAACCCTAATGCTAGGGGGTGTCCCTGATTTGACTCTGTAATGATTTTGAATTCCTGAGTTCATCAATGGATTTGTTTTCTTATTTAATTTAATTGTACAAGGTTTTTATGCTTTCTTTGTCGGACCAACAAGATTGATTTACGGTTAACAACCAGCTTGACAGCGGTTGTTAAGGTTTTTGTACGATTAGACTATAGTAGATATCACCTAGGACTAGGGATACCCTATAGTTACCGGTTAACTCTTGATAACATAAAGGCTTGATTTCATCATAATTCTCTAAGGACTTAGGAGTTAGGATGAGTGTTCAAAGGTTTTCCCACTAAGGACTTAGGGGAAAATAATCTAAAGGGCGGTAATTAAAGGTTATGAACTTGTTGAAGAGATCTAAATCCAAGGTTATTACAGGAACAATCACACACTATACCCCTAGCATAATACTCATATTTGTCAAAAAGCCAGTTTACTTTTCTGTTTATTTTAATTATTGTTTAGTGACAATTTGCAAACAAAACCCCAATATTAGTTTTTGTTTAATTGATCTATAATTTGAACTCGATATTACTACGCAGTCCTTGAGATCGACATTCGGGGAATTTCCCTATTATTACTACAGAGGCAAAATAGAACACTTGTTATTTTACCGATCAAGTTTTTGGCGCCGTTGCCGGGGACTGCCAAAATATAGAGTTTTAATTTTAGTTCAATTGAAATTTTGTTGCTCGTCAGCTAAAATTTTGTTTTAAGTTTTTGTTTATTTGAATTTGATTTTATTATAAAAAAAAAGAAAAAAAAGGTTGATTATTTTTGCTTCATGAATTCTTCTATACTGTGCTACTAGCAAATTGTCTGAGTTTTGTAGCTATGTATTGTTTTGATACATTGCCACCTGTATCTCCTGCATGTTGGTCGCCTGATTCAGGAGTCACCTTGGAAGAGGCGACTAAAATTTTCAAAGCATATAAAAGGGAGGTAAGAGTCCTCATGAATGAATGTAAGGAAGCTAACCTTTATCCAGATAGGTTTATTTGGAGAAAGTTACAGTTGGATGAAGAGTATGTGGAACCAGAAGAAAAATGCTTAACATCAGATGAAGAGGGTGCAGTAAGAATAGAAGAATTTGAGGTAAAAAAGAAATATGGGGAAGAAGAAATGAGGAAACTTGAAGATGATCGAGTTTTGGATAAAACCACAAATTTAACAATTTGTGAAGATGTGGACATCCAACAAGAAAATTTTCAACAAAAGGGTATCCCCAAAAACTATTTTTACAACAAGGCAGATGAAAGACAAGAAATTGACAAAGTATTGGAAGACATTTATGCCTTGTTCAATAAAATCAAGCTGAAAAGGATTTGGGAGCAACATCATCGGTACTTTAAGTCCATGGGATTGCTACCAAACAAAAGAAAGAAAAAAGATGATGTGTTCTTTGTGTCATATATGCCACCCTAACAAGGGGAATGGATCGTCGAGCCATGCTGTTATACCCCAAAATTTGCCCACATATTTTTCAAGAAAACTCCAATCTAAAAATTAAGGGTCTCATATGATTATGGATTTTTATTTCAACAAATATCCTGACATATGAAATACTTAGTTTTTAGAATTTTTCTTATACAGTAATTTGGCTTGCAGTTGAATTTATTCTTACGCAAACGCCAAATACTGTTTATTACTTCACACATACTATTTATTTATTTACAGATAAATAGTACCGACACAATTGGTACAGAGTTAAATCTTTTTGCAGGCGCAGAATCAGGAAACTCAGACTGTACTGTTAACAAGTAGATTATTATTATCTTTTGTTTCCCACTAATTTTTGTACTATATTCCATTATTTTCAAAAATCTTTTCAAATCTCTTTTTCAAAAAATCAAATCTCTCTTTTTCCCAACACTATCTCCACTTTCTTTCAAATCTTACTTCCACTCAAATTTTCCTTTTGTACGGAATCACATCATTCCCCAACGTCTCTTTCCTTCTTTCCATTCTATAAATACCTCTCATTTTCTTCCATAAAATCTCACATCAAATTCCAACTCATCTTTCAAATTCCTATCTCATATATATTTTCTCTTCTTCCCTGACAAGAATGGCAAAGTGGATAGAGACACTGTTTCTTACAGTCATCACCATTGCTACGGTGATCATGACTTTCTTCTGCCTGCATAGTCCTGAAGAGTGTGGACCTGCAATGGTTGCACTCCCAATCATCTACATGTTATTGTTCATAGCATGGGTCATTAATCGTCATTCTTAAAATTTGCCGTATTTCTTATTTCTTAAATGTACCGTTTATTCGTCGTACTGTTCAATATAGTATGTGATATTTGTACTGTCAGTATTAAATGTTGTACTATTTGTCATAATATTGCTTAATTACTCAGATAATATTTTGTGTGTTTTCTGCCAGTCAAATATTCATTTTTCTGTGCATTAAATGATTTTCAGGGTTATTATCGGTAATTTTGCCCGCATACCGTAAATATTAGTTATTTATTATGTCTGTGTTTTTCTAACAAGTCATGTAAATAAAATTTCATTTTTCACATAAAACAAAAACAAAAAACAACAAAAAAAGAAAATTAACTTTGACTGTTGATTTTTCACTCTAACTGCTACATCAATACCTGAACAGTCAGTTGACAGCCAAACTGCTGGCAGTACAATTCTCAGTGTTTTGTACCATCAATCAAATCAATCTTTCACAATTCAAAATTCCAATATTTTTGTTCTAGAATTCCTCTGAATATCACGCGATTAGCAGAGACTCAACACTGCACAAAAATCAGGTACGCTTAACTGTCTCCTACATAAACAGTCCCTGACTAGGGTTTTCTTGTTTTTACAGGAGAAACAAGTTTTTGAGAGCTCAAATGGATTTCATACACATCCATATATCTCAAAGTACCATCATACAAATTTTCAAACTTCAATTCACTCAGACGCACCGTCAGCAGCTCAAACAGTCAACAGACGACCCGTTTGACCAAAAAAGTCAACAGACAGTCAAAAATGAAATTTTTTTTCAAAGTCCATATTTTGTCAAAGGATTCATCATTTGATCATTGGATGATCATAATTCATCAAGGAAAGATCAAAAATCAACAAAACCCTAAGATTCAAAATTAGGGTTTTTGCCTGAAAAGTCAACTCAACTTTGACTGATCATAACTCTCTCATCCTTCATCCAAAAAATTCAAACCAAAGCTTGTTTTGAAGGAAATTCAATTATCTTTCAAATGCCATTGATCCCATGGTCATTGGATTCACCATTTGAAAAATATGATCAAAGACATTACAGGTCATTTTCAAAGTCAACAAAAAGACACTTTTTTCAAAAGGACACACAAGGAGCTTCAAAAATCATTTTGACATGAGACCAAAGGCATTGGTTAGAGGACTCTTTGAGGTTTCCAAAAAGTGCAAGATCTCCTTCATATGACAAAAATTGAAGGATTTACACCTTGTTAAAGTTGGCTAAATTTTGGAAAATGCATGAAACCAACATTGTTCAAAATTGCATTTTTTCCAAAAGGGGCCAAGTTTTCAGCATTCAAACATCATTTCCATGATGATATGGGCCTCCCACGACCAAGACTAAGCCCATACCTTTTTTTATCCATTTTTGCATGATTTTATCTTATTTTAAGATTAAAATTAAAAGGAAAATGCATGGATAAATGGTAGCTTACAATTCAAGCATGACTCATCAAAGAATCTCCATTTTTCTGCAGCCAAATGAAGTACAAGGCAAGTGCATTGAAGGAGAGCAAGACTTGGTCAAGTTTTCAAAGATTTTTAATATTTAAAAATCAAACTTTCAACAAAGCAATCAATGCTCTTAGCTTCACTTCCAAGCAGCCCTTGGCCTATAAAAGAAGTGGAATACATCAACAACAAGGGGACCCACGAAATATAGCAAGAGTATAGCAAGAAAACTCATCAAATCTCTCAAAAATTCCATATACTTTGTAATTTTCAAATTCAATATTCCAATCAATATCAATACCAAACAATCATTCTAATCATCTTCTAAGGTCATATAAAGTAAGAATAAACTCTTTGTGTGGTCCCATGAGAGTCGTATCACGTGCATAAGTGTTCTTCATATTCATACATAATCAATTTTCGTTTTCCTATATTTAATTAACCTCAATATAAACTAATCATTCTAATGAGTTCATGAGGCCTCATAGGATAGATCTGGGCTTTAACATGAGAGTTTCCACGTGAGGATAGCTCTATGCCATGAACAAGTGTTCTTGCATGCTTAAGCTTCAACCTCTTCGAATCCATAGATACAGCGCCCAAATAGCAAAACTAATACCACCATCGTGTTCAGGAGGTGATTTTAAGTAGATCTGGGTCCTTTATTTTTATTCATAACGCTTATTTTTGCAGGTGTGGGAAGCTACCAAAAGTTGTGTTTCTGACGTACAAATAGGGGAGGTTTAAAACCCCCGCTATTTGTTTAAAAAATAAGGCAGACGGAGGTTGAAGACGACCACGCGTCCAAGCGTGGTTCGTCCGTCAAAAGTTGACCTTTCTATCTGCACGCGTGGCAGATTTCCTTCTCCTCATTCGCTGGTCAGCCAGCGTGGGTCCCAGTGTGGACTTTGAATATCTGACTAATTATGTGCACTGATTCCCACATGGCTATCATGCTCCCTCATGATCTGAACCCTTAGATCAATCTCCAAGCCAATCCAACGCATCAGACAAGCAGCCCTATGCTATGGACTTCATTGATTTTCACACAGGATCAGTATCCTTTTTATATTTCTATTTTATTTTAATTTCTTTGTTAAATTAATTAAAAATAGTTTTAAAAATCCGAAAAATAAACAAAAAATATTTTTAGACTTCTAAAATAATATATTATTTTCTGAAATAAAAATATTTTTATTTTCTTCAAAAATTTCAATATTTTGTATAATTAATTAGTATATATTTATATATTTGCTTCTTAATTATTCTAACCAATCAAAAAAAATCCTAAAAAAAAAATTGTTCTTTGTGTTAAATATTGTTTATATATTATAAACTAATTTTGTACATATTTTGAATCATTTTATCTTTAAGTTTTAATTATTTGTATAATTATTTGCATAATTATGTTTTAATTAACTTAAATCAATTTCAAACCAATTTCAAAAATTCCAAAAAAATTAGTTTTGTTTTAAAATTAATTGACACATATTTTTGTACATATTTTAAACTTAATTTCTAGGTTTTAATCTATTTTCATCATTTTTCTTCATTTTAATTTAATTAATCGTGCATTAATTATAATTAAAATAAATCATAAAAATCCAAAAACATGCCTTTTATTTTTCTTGCAATTTAAATTCCTAGATAAATGTATAGGATGTCAAATTCATGTAAATAGGCTAGTTTACATTTCCTGCACAATCGATGTAATAGCGTAGATTTACTTTCCGCACTTTACATTTCCGTACTTTAATTTCCCGCAAATATAAACTGCGTGTATGTCAAAGATAAAATTGAACCGTTAGATCACTAACTTCAAAGATAAATATCTGAATCCAATCACAATCACACTTGCACCTCTTCAGGTAATCCTTTCTCATTCTTTCAAAATCAAAGTCAAATTCTACTGTTTTGAGTACAAAATCGAACCTTGCTTTTATATCCGGTGAAAGGATAGATTTTTAAAGGAAATAGGATAAAGACCTTACAACTCAGGGTAGACCTCCTAGTTTGCTTGCTCAAATCAAAACAAACAAAATTCTCATACAATGTTGATTTTTCAAAACTTTCAAAAAAAGACAATACTTTGTATACATCCAAACACGGGTTATTACAAAGTTAACGTTCTTTTCAAAACATCTTTCGAAAGATAAACAAGCATTTTGTATACATCCACACACGGATCATTACAAAATTCAAATTACAAAGGTATTTGAAACCACATATGAGCAATTTCAGAGCAATTGAAAAGTGATCGAAAAACAAGTGAGCTAAGCAAACTTAAGAGCCCATGGATAACCATGGATACAAAGGGTGCTAACACCTTCCCTTTGTATAACCTACCCCCTTACCCAGAATTTCTTAAAGGTCTTTTTTCTGTTTCTTTTATAAACCTTTCCTTAATTGGATAAAATAAAAGGTCGGTGGCGACTCTGTGAATTTTCAAAAATGCGAAAGCATTAAGCGACAAAAAAGAGTCAGTTCACGTATCTCTACAGATCAGAGGTATGGCCCGGAATTAAAAAAATCGGAGGTCCACAGAACTGGCGACTCTGCTGGGGAAATATTTTCAAAAAACAAAATGTTTTCAAAAGGGGTTACCTTAAGAGAATATGTCGATGTTTTCAATTGTTTGACTTGATTGCTCTATTTTTCAAAGGCTTGCTTGGGTATTTTGCTTGTGAAAGATTCTAACCCGAATCTCGAGATACCTTAAGTATATGACAATAGACCAAGGAAACTGTACGGCATGTACCGATACGGTTGATCTGGTAGTCATCGTTAGTGCGATACTTTGGTTTATACTGATGTCCCTTGAAAACGATCAAGGAGTATATTAGGCTTCCGAAGTGTCATTAAACACTAATTTGTCTTAGAACCTTTTTAGTTGAACTTGACTTGTGGCCTATTAAGTGGCTTGCTTTGAAATTGATCGAAGTTAGTTATCCTCGAGGAATATCTTGATCGGCCGCTCGAGCGCCGTATTGAGATGTTACTTCCAAGGATCATAGAACCCGAATGCTATTCTAGGACAGGTTTTAACCAACTCAACTTCAGTGGGGAGGGTATCACCTATCAGCTCCATGCAAGCCTTTAAACCTAAGGCTATTGTTTGATTTGTTTTTGTGTGCCACATGTTTGCATCATAAGCATATCATTTTTGCACCAAACACTTCAAGGATCAAAGAGTTTACCTTTGTTTTTGCAGGTAATGGCTCCCGCCACCAAAGATTACATCCGAATCAACATCTCAACGGTACCGTCTGAACTAAAAGACTTAGTGTCAGAATTCCCCAGGAATGTTCAATTCACTGAAAGACATGGTCACCTACTCCATTTGGTTACCTCAAAATTTGAAGAAGACATGATACGGGTCCTGTTCCAGTTCTTTGACCCTGAACATCATTGCTTTACCTTTCCTGATTACCAGTTGGTACCCACTTTGGAAGAATTCTCTGAACTAATTGGATTGCCTGTTCGAAATCAATTACCTTTCACTGGTTTAGAAAGGATTCCAAAACCTGAGGTCATTGCTGCTGCTTTACATCTGCGGAAATCAGAAATCGAGTCCAATTGGGAAACAAAGAGTGGAATTAAGGGTTTACTTGCCAAGTTCTTATTGGAAAAGGCTCGACTACTGCTAGAAAACAAAAGTTATCCAGCTTTTGAGGAAGTTATGGCACTTTTGATCTATGGGTTGGTTTTATTCCCTAATCCCGACCAGTTCATAAGTGTACACATCATCAACCTTTTCCTAATCCGTAACCCGGTACCAACATTGCTGGGAGACATTCTACATTCTCTACACACTCGTACCATGAAGAAACGAGGAACTCTCATGTGCTGTATACCACTACTGGCTAGGTGGTTTACATTTCATCTTCCCCGATCAGTGTTGAGAAATGAACAAAGAATGCATTGGTCTCGCAGGATTATGTCTTTGTCTCATTCAGATATCCGGTGGAACAACTTCTTTCAAAGAGACATTACTATCATTGATCATTGTGGAGAGTACCCTAATGTGCCACTCCTTGGCATCAAAGGAGGCATCACTTACAATCCCTCTTTAGCTCTACGCCAATTCGGATATGCAAGGAGCAACGGTCCTCATGACATGATTATCCATGGCATTGTGTTTGATTACGAGAATGATTCTCATAGACACCGACGAAGGTTCATACATGCATGGGGCAGTGTCTATAGAATAGAAAGCAAAACTCTGGGGCAATGGAATTCTATTCCTATGGAACCCTACCTCAGATGGGTCCGCACTCATGCTCAGAAACTCCTTATGCCATATCCTGCTGTTCTACCTGTGACTACTGAACCAGAGGTCGAAGGATATGAACCTCAAGTTATTCTACACCCGGACATGCCAACTGACCTAGAAGAGTTGCAAAAATCTTGGGTTCAACTCAAAGAGGAAAGAGACACCTTCAAATCATACTGTCAAGACTATGAGAGAAGGATATTGGAGCTCACC
Source organism: Vicia villosa (assembly GCF_029867415.1). Taxonomy (NCBI): domain Eukaryota; kingdom Viridiplantae; phylum Streptophyta; class Magnoliopsida; order Fabales; family Fabaceae; genus Vicia; species Vicia villosa. The sequence goes on from NC_081184.1 coordinate 80,987,460, forward strand.
GGACAGCTTCAAGAAGAACAGCAGATCAACACATTCCTGGGGGCAAAGAGAAAGCGTCCACGGGAGACCTGAAGGATCATTTATTTTATTTCTGTCTTGTAAGCCCAAATGAGGCAAAGAAAAAAGAAAGAAAAAAAAGAGAGAAATGAATTGATTAACTAACGTTTGTTTCTTCTTTAACAAATCTAAACTCTAAGATCCTTGAAACATTGCACACACATTTCACTTCATGCATTGCATATACATTTCATACATTGCATTCATATACATTGCACATACATTTCATACATTGCATACACATGGCATCCAGTCATACACATTGCATAACAGGTTCACATGACGGATTTCTCATCTCCTCGCTGTTTATTTCAGTCAGAAGAGATGGAATCTGAAATGAGCATCAAGAATCTCGAAGCACAGAATGCCCAAGTTCAAGTGGCAATTCTGGAACTGGCAAAGGGGCAGCAAGAACTGAAAGCCCTGATAATCAAGAAGAAAAAGAAGCCTAAAGGATCTGTAGGCGTGAGTCACCTGAAAAGGAAGATCAAAATCCCAGTCAAAAAGTTCAAAAAGCCACCGATTCCTGAAACAGTCGGTGATGGTGAACCAGAAGACAATCAAAGCAACCAGGGTTCTGCTAAACCCTCTCTCTCTTCAAATGAAGAAAATGATCATTCTGGGGACGAACCGGATGATGAAAAATACCAACAGCTGGAAGACCGTATGAAAGCTATGGAGATACAAAAAATACCTGGCTTAGATTTCAATGATCTGGGGCTCATCTCGGATGTTGTTATCCCTCCAAAATTCAAAGTTCCTGTCTTTGCAAAATATGATGGAGTTTCTTGCCCGAAACTACATCTGAGATCCTATGTGAGGAAGATACAACCTCATACAACGGATAACAAATTGTGGATTCACTTCTTCCAAGAAAGTCTGTCGGGTACACAACTCGAGTGGTACTATCAGCTGGAAAATACCAAGGTTCATACTTGGGAAGAATTAGCTGCTGCTTTTTACAAACAGTACCAATACAATGCTGATCTTGCGCCAACCCGTACTCAACTAAGGGGCATGTCTATGGGACCAAAAGAAAGTTTCAAAGGATATGCACAAAAGTGGAGAGATATGGCTGGAAGGGTTCAACCACCCTTATCTGATCGCGAACTAGTTGACATGTTCATGGGCACTTTAACTGGCCCTTTCTATAGCCATTTGCTGGGAAGCTCATCATCAGGTTTCACTGACCTGATACTGACCGGAGAACGTGTCGAAAGTGGCATTCAAAATGGAAAAATTCAAATAGGTTCCACCTCTGGTACTACAAAAAGGCCCATCAGCGGGAGAAATGAGGTCAATGCAACACAAATTCAGAAAAGTCGCAAAAGTGAGCAGCATCAATCTGTAGGCGCAGTTCTGATCTCTGCATCTGCACCTCAAAAAGATCAACAGCCAAAATATACGCATCGACCAGATGCACCAAGAAGAAGTTTCACCAAAATCAACATGCCAATTTCTCAGGCATTGCAGCACTTGCTAAAAGCAGATCTGATCACCTTAAGAGGTCCTCCAAGGAATGTCAACACTTCCTCTCCGAATTATCGCCCTGATGCGACATGTGCCTATCACTCAAACTGTCCAGGACATGACGCAGATCACTGCTGGGCCCTGAAAAATAAAATACAAGATATGATAGATGCTGGTGAAATTGAGTTTGATCCTCCAGAAACTCCAAATGTCATCACTGCACCTATGCCAAAGCATGACAAAACTGTTAACGCTATCCTGGACACTGTTTACATCTATGATGTGAACGAATTATCAACTCCACTCTGCGAAGTCAAAGGAAAGCTAATCCGAGCTGGTTACTTCCCAGGATGTGACCCCGACTGCTTTTACTGTTCCTGCCTGCCCAATGGTTGTGAAAATCTGAGGATGGGAATTCAAAAATGGATGGATCGCCGTATCATTATGTTTGAGAGGCTGCCTTCTATGGACGTGCTGTGCGAAGTCTTTGCAAACGGGATAAGAATAGAGGATGCCTCAGTGATATCCAGCTTACCATTCAAAATCTCTGCCAAGGCTCCATTCAAAATTTCTGCTACACTCAAAGTGGCATCAGTAGTCATTGCTAGTCCAACTCCATTTCCATACTCCTCAGACAAAGCTGTCCCATGGGGATATGACACTAATGTTTACGTTCATGGAGTTAAGCAGGGTACCTCGACTGAAGAGACCGCAAAGTTAACTACTCCAACTGTGGGTAATATTGTGGGTACCAGCAAGATCACGAGAAGTGGAAGAATCTTTTCACCAGAAATTTCTCCAAATGTTGCTGCTGGTCCAGTCCGAGTCCCAGTTCCTAATCAAAATGTCAACGCTCGAGGCAAAGAGCCACAAGTTGAACAAATTCAAACCCCGGTGGAGATCACTGCTGAGGATCCATCAAAGCAAGAAATGGAGGAAATATTGAAAATCATCTGCAAGAGTGATTACAATATTGTTGAGCAACTGGGGCACACTGCTTCAAAAATCTCAATGCTATCTCTGCTAAAATATTCAGAAGCTCATGCCAAAGCTCTGATGAAGTTCCTTAAAGCTGCGCATGTGCCTCAAGAGATCTCAGTCGACCAATTTGAGAATTGTGTTGCCAATCTAACCGTGAGCAATGGTCTCGGTTTCTCTGATGTGGATCTAACCCCTGCTGGAAAAAATCACAACAAAGCCTTACATATCTCCATTGAATGTAATGGCACCACTCTATCTCATGTGCTAGTAGATAACGGTTCTTCTCTGAACGTGTTACCAAAAACAGTACTAGAAAAGCTTGACTTCGAAGGAATTGTGTTACAACCAAGTGATGTTGTGGTAAGAGCCTTTGACGGGTCAACCAGAACGGTATACGGAAAAGTGAATCTCCCAATCAGAGTGGGTTCTCAAATCTTTGATTCTATCTTTTACGTAATGGAAATTCACCCAGCCTACTCCTGTTTACTTGGACGCCCTTGGATACACGGGGCAAACGCTGTAACTTCTACCCTGCATCAGAAGTTAAAATATCCAGTAAAAGGAAAGATTGTCACAGTCTATGGCGAAGAGGAATATGTGGTTAGTCACCTAAGCAATTCCAAATATGTTGAGTTGGAGGACGAATTCATCGAAACTCCATACCAATCATTTGAGGTGGTCTCCCCAGATGTCTCTGCCACCAAGCATATTCCTGCTACTCCAACTACAACTATGGCTTCTCTCAAAGATGCCAAAGCCATGATTGAACAGGGTGATTGCACAGTATGGGGACAGCTTCCCGATATACCCTACAAATCTGACAAGCTAGGTCTGGGCTATGATAGTGAAAATCAAAAGAATGATCAAAGTCCTCGTTCTGGAGGATTAATGTCACACTTCGTCAGCCAAGAAGTAAACGCTATTGAAGATGAAGGAGTGTTCTTGAACCATATCATTCAGCCATATCCAGATGAAATTCCACCTATTTCCATGGGAATGTGGGATGCTGTGGGAGAACCAAACGGCGGGTATAATTATCAGTATGCCGAACCTCAGAATTCTTATATTGCTATGGAGGACCTTACCCCGACTGGATGGGGTGATGAAGTTGGAAATGATCAAATTTTCACAAGTCCTGTCACTGAGCAATATCAAAATCCACCCAAAGAAGTATGGGACACGCTAGGAGAACCCAGCGGCAAATATGACTATATGGTGAAATACTCCGCTCCTCCGAGCTCACAAATTGCTATGAAGGACATTGTCCCAACTGGATGGGATGAACAGTACGATGACAATTTCGCTCTTGAAGAAGCCAGGGAAATACCAAATAGCGAGGGTTGCTTTCTGTCAGCATACACTCCTCATCAAGATGCACAAGTCTCTATTCAAAACATCATCCCGACTGCATGGGACGGCCTTATCGAGCATCTCGCTCAGCCGACAGAGATATCTCAGCCTGGGCTCTCGTATCCAGCAGAGTATATCCCTTATCCCGAAGGATCACCGGCTCATTTTCCCACTAATAAAATCAATGCTGTGGAAGATGAAAAAGACAACTGCAACTGGAACAGCTGGGTACCCCCTGCTCACAACAGTGGATTGAACAACTGGAAAGCTGAGGATGTGATCTCCTTTGACCAGGAGTAAATGCCATTTCCTGTTTTCTTTGTGTATAATGTGCAAAGATAAAAGTGGTTCCTGAACAATCGAACCATGAGCTTGAAAGCCGTGTGCCTTAGCACACCGGTCCTTCTATAAGGGCTTATCATATCATGATCATGTGCATTCAATAAAATCATGGGACGCTTGCATATTTAAATTTTGTGATCCTTTTTCCTTCTTTCTTCGCTTTCTAATAGCTATGTTTTTTCTTCACACGCACTCACATAATTAACTTGCAGATTCACATACACTCTGGATCCAGTCGACAACGATTCTGCTATTGCCCGTCATGACTTTGAAAATCCGATCTACCAAACTGAGGACGAAAGTGAGGAAGATTGTGAAGTGCCAAGAGAACTTGCAAGGCTGCTAGAACAAGAAGACAAGGCCATACAGCCTCACGAGGAGCCAATTGAGGTCATCAACTTGGGCAGCAAAGAAAAGAAAGAAGTCAAAATAGGGGCTGATTTAGAACACAGCGTCAAGCAAAGACTGATTCAAATGCTGCGAGACTACGTCGAGATATTCGCCTGGTCCTATGAGGATATGCCAGGCCTTGACACGGACATCGTAGTTCATCGCCTGCCAATCAAAGAAGGTAGCACTCCTGTCAAACAGAAACTACGAAGGAGTAGGCCTGATATGTCAAAAAAGATCAAAGACGAGGTTGAAAAACAGTTCAATGCCGGATTCCTAAAAGTTGTAAGTTATCCCCCTTGGATAGCTAACATCGTCCCTGTACCTAAAAAAGACGGGAAAGTCAGAATGTGCGTGGACTACAGAGATCTGAACCGGGCAAGTCCCAAAGATGATTTCCCTTTACCACACATCGATGTACTGGTTGACAATACCGCACAATGCAAGGTATTCTCCTTTATGGACGGATTCTCAGGGTACAATCAAATCAAGATGGCACCCGAAGACATGGAAAAAACAACCTTCACAACACCCTGGGGAACCTTTTGTTACAAAGTAATGCCCTTTGGTCTGAAAAACGCAGGAGCAACCTATCAACGTGCAATGGTAGCGCTATTTCATGATATGATTCATCAAGAAATAGAGGTGTATGTCGATGACATGATTGCAAGATCCAACACCGAGGAAGAACATTTGGGTCATTTACACAAGTTGTTTGACAGACTCAAGAAATACAAGTTGCGACTGAACCCAAATAAGTGTACTTTTGGAGTAAGATCCGGCAAACTCTTAGGTTTCATCGTCAGCAGCAAAGGTATTGAGGTTGATCCCGCCAAGGTTAAAGCCATTCAAGAAATGCCTATACCTCGTACCGAGAAACAAGTCAGAGGATTCTTGGGACGTCTGAATTACATCGCCCGATTTATTGCCCACATGACTACTACTTGTGTGCGAATCTTCAAACTGTTGAAGAAAGATCAAGTGGAAAGGTGGAATGACAAATGCCAGTTAGCCTTTGACAAAATCAAAGAATATCTCCAAAAACCTCCAATCTTGTTGCCACCTGTGGAAGGCAGACCTCTGATAATGTACCTAACTGTGTTAGAAGACTCAATGGGGTGTGTACTAGGGCAACATGACGAATCCGGCCGAAAGGAGCACGCAATCTACTATCTTAGCAAAAAGTTTACCGATTGTGAAACAAGATACTCACTACTCGAAAAAACTTGTTGTGCCTTAGCTTGGGCAGCTCGCCGACTAAGACAGTACATGCTAAATCACACCACTTTCCTAATCTCCAAGATGGATCCCATCAAATACGTGTTCGAAAAACCTGCTCTCTCTGGAAGAATAGCGAGATGGCAAATGATCTTAACAGAATATGACATTCAATACATTTCACAAAAAGCAATCAAAGGAAGTGTGGTAGCTGATCATCTGGCTCATCAAGCAGTAGATGATTATCAAGCATTGAACTTTGACTTCCCAGACGAAGACATTATGCTAGTCAATGACTACAAACAACCAGGACCAGAAGAAGGACCCGAGCCAGGATCCCGGTGGACTATGGTTTTTGACGGAGCTTCTAATGCACTTGGCAATGGCATCGGAGCTGTGATCATTTCCCCCGCAGGAGGTTATACACCATTCACTGCCAGGTTATGCTTCAATTGCACTAACAATATAGCCGAATACGAAGCATGTATTCTGGGTCTTAAAGCTGCAATCGATCTAAGAATCAAATTCCTGGAAGTCTACGGAGACTCGGCCTTGGTAATCTACCAAGTCAAAGGGGAATGGGACACAAAGCACCCAAATCTAATTCCTTACAAAAAATATGTGCTGAGTTTGATTCCTTACTTCGAAGAAATCACTTTCGAACACATCCCACGCGAGGAAAATCAACTAGCTGATGCTTTAGCTACCATGTCATCCATGTTCAAAGTCAGGTGGGACAACGAGGCGCCTATGATCACCATTTACAGGCAAGATGAACCATCCTATTGCAATGAGATCAATACCGAAGGAACCGAGGAAAAACCATGGTTCCATGAAGTAAAAAGATATCTCGAAGCTCAGGAGTACCCTGAAGGGGCATCCATTAATGACAGAAAGTTTCTAAGGAGATTTGCTGCCAAATTCTTTCTAAGCAATGGAACCCTATACAAACGCAACCATGACTCGACTTTACTTCGCTGTGTAAACAAGAAGGAAGCAGAACAGATCATGGAACAAATACACAATGGTACCTTCGGTACTCATTCCAGTGGACATACAATGGCTAAAAAGATCCTGAGAGCAGGTTATTACTGGTCTACCATGGAAACAGACTGCCATCATCACTCCCGAACATGTCACAAATGCCAGATATATGCTGACAAAGTACATGTACCTCCAGTTCCATTAAGCGTCCTGACGGCTCCTTGGCCTTTTGCAATGTGGGGTATTGATATGATTGGAGAAATCAAACCTACTGCCTCCAACGGACATCGCTTTATCCTGGTCGCTATTGACTACTTCACAAAGTGGGTAGAAGCAGCTTCATTTGCTTCTGTCACCAAAAATGTGGTAGCCCGGTTCATCAAATACAATCTCATTTGTCGGTATGGCATCCCTGAACGGATTATCACGGACAATGGCACAAATCTAAACAACAGAATGATTACTGAACTTTGCACACAGTTCAAGATCAAACATCATAATTCTTCTCCATATCGACCAAAGATGAACGGCGCGGTGGAAGCTGCCAACAAGAACATCAAGAAAATCATACAAAAAATGACAGTAACCTACAAAGACTGGCATGAGATGTTGCCTTTTGCTCTTCATGGTTATCGCACATCTGCGCGTACTTCAACAGGGGCAACTCCGTTTTCCTTAGTCTATGGTATGGAGGCAGTTCTTCCAATTGAAATTCAGATTCCTTCCCTAAGGATTATGAAAGAAGCCAATCTAGACAAAGACGATTGGATTCAAACACGGTCGGACCAGATAAACTTGATTGATGAGAAAAGGCTCGCAGCTATTTGTCATGGTCAGCTATACCAAAAGCGTATGATCAAAGCCTTCAACAAAAAAGTCAAAAGTCAAGCATACCAAACTGGTGGCTTGGTTGTCAAACGCATCATCTTACCACAAGGTGATCCCAGAGGCAAATGGATTCCCACCTACGAGGGACCATTCATAATCAAGAAAATATTCTCCGGCGGAGCCATGTTGCTTACCACCATGGATGGCGAGGATTTCCCACACCCTGTGAATGCTGACATAGTCAAAAAATACTTCTCTTAAAAAGAAAGAAAAAAAAAACAGCTCGCTAAGTTGAAAACCTGAAAGGGCAACTTAGGCAAAAAAATGAGCGTCTCGGTGGATTGAAAACCCGAAAGGGCGGTCCAGGCAAAAATTAGAGACTAAACAAATACTATCCCGGTAGGCTGAAAACCTGAAAGGGCGGCCTAGGCAAAAGTTAGGGAATGAAGCATACAACTGTGTTCCGTTCAGCTGCCTACTCATCATCAAGATTCAACACCTCAAAGACACTGATCAGTCTAATCACTTTCTTCCAACAAGTGAGGGATGAGATGCTCGAAGACAGATTGGCAATAGCAGAGTTGAAACTTGACTGGATCATTTTCACATAGCTATTTATCTTCATAAATATTTTTCAAAACTTTCTGACAGTTTCCTACTTCTAGGATTGTTGTCTCCCTGTGCTAACCCGCCTATCATGGCTCTTTTCAATGCAGCTCTTTCAAAAATCACTATTTTCATTTTTTCTGTTTAAATACGTAAGCGTCCCAATGATAATTTTGAATGAGCATGTGCATTTGAATATGATTGATGTTTACCAGGAAAAACAGGAATAGCATTCAGGAAATGTCCCGATCATCTGGACATCATTCCATCAGAAAGAAATCACCAAGAGAAACGCATTTCTCAGCAAATTCCTCAAAAAGATTTTCTCTTCAAAAGAAGTCTTATTCCCCAGCAGGTTTGCTCCAGATTACTATCTTCAGAAGGTGTGATCCCCGCACCCGGACTTGGTCAGATAGTGCATCGGAGGATTATGCATCTTCCTCATTCCCATTTGAAAGGGCATCAGAACTTCCAGTTACCTTTGGTTCCCCAAGCAGTAGTCAAAGATCCTTCAACGGGATACCCGGGTTCTCAAAGAATTTCCCCAGACGAGGGTACTCAAGCAAGACAAAAGATCATCAACGATCACAATACATTCATGTCCAGCTGACTAGTGGGAATTTATTTTTCCAATTAGAAGCTTGACATCACATTCATACATTCACATATTCATACATCATACATTCACATATTCATACATCACACATTCATATTCACATTCATACATCATGCATAATACGCATATTCGTACACAACATCACATGCATATTTCTCCGGGAATATCTCACATTACATGCATCATAAACATTGCATATCACTAACTTGATTTTTCAGGCAGACGGATATCTTCGACAAAGATGTTCTCAATCACATGCAGTGTTCATCTGAATGCCATAAACGGTTCTCTCAGATATGATCAAGCCGAAGATTCATTCTGATCACTAACCAACTCAAAAACAGGCATCAAAGATCAAAGTTGATACCTCAGACAGTTCCAGAACGATCTAGCATCACAGATCTAAAGTTGATACCTCAGACGGTTCCAAAACGATCTAACATCGCAGATCTAAAGCGATACCTCAGACGGTTCCAAAACGATCTAACATTGCAGATCTAAAGTTGATACCTCAGACGGTTCCAGAACGATCTAGCATCACAGATCTAAAGTTGATACCTCAGACGGTTCCAGAACGATCTAGCATCACAGATCTAAAGTTGATACCTCAGACGGTTCCAGAACGATCTAGCATCAAAGATCTAAAGCGATACCTCAGACGGTTCCGGAACGATCTAGCATCAAAGATCTAAAGCGATACCTCAGACGGTTCCAGAACGATCTAACATTACAGATCAAAGCGATTCCTCAGACGGTTCCAAAGCGATCTAATATTGCATATCTAAAGCGATACCTCAGACGGTTCCAGAATGATCCAACGTTGCAGATCTAAAGCGATACCTCAGACGGTTCCAGAATGATCTAACATCAAAGATCTAAAGCTGATACCTCAAACGGTTCCACAATGATCAACTTTCAAAATCTAAAGCAGAAAAAACTTTGGACAAGTTCCGTAGCAATCATCCTCCAAGACTTAAAGCGGTAACCTTGGACGGTTCCGAAACAGTCAACACAAAGACTTTCAAATCCTTCATCAAGATATAATCAATGGATTCATTCTGATGAACAAACCATCAACACAATTGCCGGGTGGCATCTGAAAGCCCATCTCAGGTAATGTTCCAATCTGCCAACAACATTTCGCAGACGACATTCAAATGCAACTTCCAACATCTCTTCTGATCAAGGTAAGTGCAAATTTTCAGGGCATCTAAATATTCAATCATCTTCTACCTTCAGATTTCAGACAATCTCTTCAGGTTTAAGAAGATTGAATAGGGGCAACTGTTATACCCCAAAATTTGCCCACATCATTTTTCAAGAAAACTCCAATCTAAAAATTAAGGGTCTCATATAATTATGGATTTTTATTTCAACAAATATCCTAACATATGAAACACTTAGTTTTCAGAATTTTTCTTATACAGTAATTTGGCTTGCAGTTGAATTTATTCTTACGCAAACGCCAAATACTGTTTATTACTTCACACATGCTATTTATTTATTTACAGATAAATAGTACTGACACAATTGGTACAGAGTTAAATCTTTTTGCAGGCGCAGAATCAGGAAACTCAGACTGTACTGGTAACAAGTAGATTATTATTATCTTTTGTTTCCCACTAATTTTGGTACTATATTCCATTATTTTCAAAAATCTTTTCAAATCTCTTTTTCAAAAATCAAATCTCTCTTTTCCCAACACTATCATATTCTTTCTTTCAAATCTTACTTCCACTCAAATTTTCCTTTTGTACGGAATCACATCATTCCCCAACGTCTCTTTCCTTCTTTCCATTCTATAAATACCTCTCATTTTCTTCCATAAAATCTCACATCAAATTCCAACTCATCTTTCAAATTCCTATCTCATATCTATTTTCTCTTCTTCCCTGACAAGAATGGCAAAGTGGATAGAGACACTGTTTCTTACAGTCATCACCATTGCTACGGTGATCATGACTTTCTTCTGCCTGCATAGTCCTGAAGAGTGTGGACCTGCAATGGTTGCACTCCCAATCATCTACATGTTATTGTTCATATCATGGGTCATTAACCGTCATTCTTAAAATTTGCCGTATTTCTTATTTCTTAAATGTACCGTTTATTCGTCGTACTGTTCAATATAGTATGTAATATTTGTACTGTCGGTATTAAATGATGTACTATTTGTCATAATATTGCTTAATTACTAAGATAATATTTTGTGTGTTTTCTGCCAGTCAAATATTCCTATTTCTGTGCATTAAATGATTTTCAGGGTTATTATCGGTAATTTTGCCCGCATACCGTAAATATTAGTTATTTATTATGTCTGTGTTTTTCTAACAAGTCATGTAAATAAACTTTCATTTTTCACATAAAACAAAAACAAAAAACAACAAAAAAGAAAATTAACTTTGACTGTTGATTTTTCACTCTAACTGCTACATCAATACCTGAACAGTCAGTTGACAGCCAAACTGCTGGCAGTACAATTCTCAGTGTTTTGTACCATCAATCAAATCTATCTTTCACAATTCAAAATTCCAAGATTTTTGTTCTAGAAGTCCTCTGAATATCACGCGATTAGCAGAGACTCAACACTGCACAAAAATCAGGTACGCTTAACTGTCTCCTACATAAACAGTCCCTGACTAGGGTTTTCTTGTTTTTACAGGAGAAACAAGTTTTTGAGAGCTCAAATGGATTTCATACACATCCATATATCTCAAAGTACCATCATACAAATTTTCAAACTTCAATTCACTCAGACGCACCGTCAGCAGCTCAAACAGTCAACAGACGACCCGTTTGACCAAAAAAGTCAACAGACAGTCAAAAATGAAATTTTTTGTCAAAGTCCATATTTTGTCAAAGGATTCATCATTTGATCATTGGATGATCATAATTCATCAAGGAAAGATCAAAAATCAACAAAACCCTAAGATTCAAAATTAGGGTTTTTGCCTGAAAAGTCAACTCAACTTTGACTGATCATAACTCTCTCATCCTTCATCCAAAAAATTCAAACCAAAGCTTGTTTTGAAGGAAATTCAATTATCTTTCAAATGCCATTGATCCCATGGTCATTGGATTCACCATTTGAAAAATATGATCAAAGACATTACAGGTCGTTTTCAAAGTCAACAAAAAGACACTTTTTTCAAAAGGACACACAAGGAGCTTCAAAAATCATTTTGACATGAGACCAAAGGCATTGGTTAGAGGACTCTTTGAGGTTTCCAAAAAGTGCAAGATCTCCTTCATATGACAAAAATTGAAGGATTTACACCTTGTTAAAGTTGGCTAAATTTTGGAAAATGCATGAAACCAACATTGTTCAAAATTGCATTTTTTCCAAAAGGGGCCAAGTTTTCAGCATTCAAACATCATTTCCATGATGATATGGGCCTCCCACGACCAAGACTAAGCCCATACCTTTTTTTATCCATTTTTGCATGATTTTATCTTATTTTAAGATTAAAATTAAAAGGAAAATGCATGGATAAATGGTAGCTTACAATTCAAGCATGACTCATCAAAGAATCTCCATTTTTCTGCAGCCAAATGAAGTACAAGGCAAGTGCATTGAAGGAGAGCAAGACTTGGTCAAGTTTTCAAAGATTTTTAATATTTAAAAATCAAACTTTCAACAAAGCAATCAATGCTCTTAGCTTCACTTCCAAGCAGCCCTTGGCCTATAAAAGAAGTGGAATACATCAACAACAAGAAGACCCACGAAATATAGCAAGAGTATAGCAAGAAAACTCATCAAATCTCTCAAAAATTCCATATACTTTGTAATTTTCAAATTCAATATTCCAATCAATATCAATACCAAACAATCATTCTAATCATCTTCTAAGGTCATATAAAGTAAGAATAAACTCTTTGTGTGGTCCCATGAGAGTCGTATCACGTGCATAAGTGTTCTTCATATTCATACATAATCAATTTTCGTTTTCCTATATTTAATTAACCTCAATATAAACTAATCATTCTAATGAGTTCATGAGGCCTCATAGGATAGATCTGGGCTTTAACATGAGAGTTTCCACGTGAGGATAGCTCTATGCCATGAACAAGTGTTCTTGCATGCTTAAGCTTCAACCTCTTCGAATCCATAGATACAGCGCCCAAATAGCAAAACTAATACCACCATCGTGTTCAGGAGGTGATTTTAAGTAGATCTGGGTCCTTTATTTTTATTCATAACGCTTATTTTTGCAGGTGTGGGAAGCTACCAAAAGTTGTGTTTCTGACGTACAAATAGGGGAGGTTTAAAACCCCCGCTATTTGTTTAAAAAATAAGGCAGACGGAGGTTGAAGACGACCACGCGTCCAAGCGTGGTTCGTCCGTCAAAAGTTGACCTTTCTATCTGCACGCGTGGCAGATTTCCTTCTCCTCATTCGCTGGTCAGCCAGCGTGGGTCCCAGTGTGGACTTTGAATATCTGACTAATCATGTGCACTGATTCCCACATGGCTATCATGCTCCCTCATGATCTGAACCCTTAGATCAATCTCCAAGCCAATCCAACGCATCAGACAAGCAGCCCTATGCTATGGACTTCATTGATTTTCACACAGGATCAGTATCCTTTTTATATCTCTATTTTATTTTAATTTCTTTGTTAAATTAATTAAAAATAGTTTTAAAAATCCAAAAAATACACAAAAAATATTTTTAGACTTCTAAAATAATATATTATTTTCTGAAATAAAAATATTTTTATTTTCTTCAAAAATTTCAATATTTTGTATAATTAATTAGTATATATTTATATATTTGCTTCTTAATTATTCTAACCAATCAAAAAATCCTAAAAAAAATTGTTCTTTGTGTTAAATATTGTTTATATATTATAAACTAATTTTGTACATATTTTGAATCATTTTATCTTTAAGTTTTAATTATTTGTATAATTATTTGCATAATTATGTTTTAATCAACTTAAATCAATTTCAAACCAATTTCAAAAATTCCAAAAAAATTAGTTTTGTTTTAAAATTAATTGACACATATTTTTGTACATATTTTAAACTTAATTTCTAGGTTTTAATCTATTTTCATCATTTTTCTTCATTTTAATTTAATTAATCGTGCATTAATTATAATTAAAATAAATCATAAAAATCCAAAAACATGCCTTTTATTTTTCTTGCAATTTAAATTCCTAGATAAATGTATAGGATGTCAAATTCATGTAAATAGGCTAGTTTACATTTCCTGCACAATCGATGTAATAGCGTAGATTTACTTTCCGCACTTTACATTTCCGTACTTTAATTTCCCGCAAATATAAACTGCGTGTATGTCAAAGATAAAATTGAACCGTTAGATCACTAACTTCAAAGATAAATATCTGAATCCAATCACAATCACACTTGCACCTCTTCAGGTAATCCTTTCTCATTCTTTCAAAATCAAAGTCAAATTCTACTGTTTTGAGTACAAAATCGAACCTTGCTTTTATATCCGGTGAAAGGATAGATTTTTAAAGGAAATAGGATAAAGACCTTACAACTCAGGGTAGACCTCCTAGTTTGCTTGCTCAAATCAAAACAAACAAAATTCTCATACAATGTTGATTTTTCAAAACTTTCAAAAAAAAGACAATACTTTGTATACATCCAAACACGGGTTATTACAAAGTTAACGTTCTTTTCAAAACATCTTTCGAAAGATAAACAAGCATTTTGTATACATCCACACACGGATCATTACAAAATTCAAATTACAAAGGTATTTGAAACCACATATGAGCAATTTCAGAGCAATTGAAAAGTGATCGAAAAACAAGTGAGCTAAGCAAACTTAAGAGCCCATGGATAACCATGGATACAAAGGGTGCTAACACCTTCCCTTTGTATAACCTACCCCCTTACCCAGAATTTCTTAAAGGTCTTTTTTCTGTTTCTTTTATAAACCTTTCCTTAATTGGATAAAATAAAAGGTCGGTGGCGACTCTGTGAATTTTCAAAAAAATGCGAAAGCATTAAGCGACAAAAAAGAGTCAGTTCACGTATCTCTACAGAACAGAGGTATGGCCCGGGATTAAAAAATCGGAGGTCCACAAAATGTCTCAGTACTGATTGGGAGAGTGAGCTTGCTTAGTGAAGTAAGTTTGGTTTCTTAGCCATGAAGAAATTTCAAAGAATATCCAAATGTGATCATTGCATTTTCGAGCCACCTCCCCTATCCATTGATTCTATCTGATCTTAGGGGACAATTCAGATGCAAAGTGAGCTCTAATTGGTTGGTGAGAAGATTCCTTGGGTGATTCATCAATTTGCCATAAATTCTCAAATGTAATCATTACATAATCACATGTTCTTGTTTTAGGAATCTTCTTCAATTATCATGGCATGGTGAAAATGAATGCATGGCATGTTTTCAGATGTGTTATGGGTCGTGTAGCATCCATAATTGAGGTCATGTGCACAAAACTTCAAAGTTCCAAAATGATGCATGACCTATAATTTCACTTCATGAGGCCAACTTTGAACAAGCATAACTCTTAGCTCAAATTGAATTTTGAGAAGGTTGAACACAATTTGGAAAGCCCTAAACATCTACTTTAAATCATTAGTTTATGTCTTCTTCAGAATCCTTTGGGAAATTTGTGAAAAATGAGGCCAAAGTTGGAAGAAAACTAGGTTAAAACACTTAGAAAAATTTCTAAGTGTTTATGACCTAAACTTCAAAATTTCCAAAACTTCATAAATGGTTGATCTTTTGAAAAAAGTTCCCTTGTAAGATGTTGTTTTATTTGGCAAGATCTACAACTTTCATGTTGGAAGTTTTTTGAGTTGTGTAGGTGAAATTTTGAGATCTCACCATGCCTTCAAAAACCCTAATTCCCGACTTTTCGCTCCTTGATGAATTTCTTTGAATTTATTTGGCCAAATGACTTTGACATCCATATATTGATGATATTGATCTTTGAAAGTCATTTTTTGACCAAAAACCTTAAAAGTCAATGATGATCCTTCACAGTTGACTTTTTCCTGACAAAGTGAATTTTTGGGCTTTTGTGTAGAAATAAGATCTTCTCCCCAAATGGATGATATAAATGGATTATATGGAGGTAGTAGAGATCCTTGAATCATGTCTTGAGTTTTGGATTCATGCCCTGATCAGAAGTCAACTATCTTGGTGAATTAGGTCAAAACCCTAATTTGTCGACCATGTGAAAATAATGACTGTAGACTTTGAATTGAAGTGTGATGTCTAGTAGATCTTGTCATATGAGTTATTTGAAGATGATTGATGTCTTTGAATGACCCTCTAAGGTTTTTTAGGGTTTCCCAAATGTGATCCCTGATTTTAGTCCTTGATAGGCTCAAAACCCTAGTCTGGTGACCTGAGTAAACCTGTACTCATATGACTGGATGTCTAATCAATCATAGATGAGAAAAGTGAAGTTTTTGAGCCCCATGATTGTATTAGAGACTAATCTTTGTATTGATTGATCCTTTGCCTGAGCTTTCTTGTCTTTGAGCATCCTCGATTAGGTACCAGATGGAGAAATGACTGCTCTGGGTACTTGTCTTGACCTGATGAAAAATCCTGAAGATATGCCATCTCAGGGGGGTCAAAAATTAGGGTATGACAGGATCAGAATAGCCTTTCGTAGGCAGCCAGAGGATACCTCAGCCTTTTCGTAGGCAACTTCCGAGGGTCGAGATCATGTATATCGAAGGCAGCATCATTAGGGACCAGGATCTTTAATCAAGGCAACATGGCTGAGGCATCCTCGTATTCGAGGGACTGGCTATTCTGCAAAGAAACACAAGGCAACAGGCAACAGGCAACAGGCAACAGGCAACAGAGAGGATACCCAAAAGTGTGCGTGTGTGCGCCAATCACATGATTATGTTCAGTTATGTTATCTTGTAAAATTACGTGATGCTAATTCAATTAATAAGTTGCACTCCCTAGAATTACTAACCACGCAGCAGTTTAGTATAAACAATTATGGGGAAGGGAAATTGAAACCAGCGGAGGAGAGGGGAATTGAAAGCAGCGGGATATAATTAAAACAATTAAAAACAGAAGATATAATAGTTTAGGGTTTAGAGTTACCGACACTCGTAGCTTTGGTAATTGACAAACCCTGAAGATCGGAAAAGGAAGAGTAAACAAAAGAGGGTGAGTGCATTATGGTTCGGAGGCAATCATAGTTAACCCTAAAATAAGAAGGTAAAAAGAAATTAAAAATAAATAAGTAAATAAGGAGCACTTAGCTTTGCATTTGATCTGACATGGTTGGCGGTCGGTGGAAGCCTCGGGGTTAACCCTGAAAATGGCAAAGGCAGAAAAATAGATGGAGTGAATGTATGCACTGTTCAAAATTATATAAGGGCAAACCCTAAAATCAAAAGGAAACAAAATAGACTTTTAAAATAAATTAAATACTTAGCTTTGTGAAGGGCGTGACGCGTAGCCGGAATGTATTTGAAAAGCAACCCTGAAAAGGCATAGAAAAAGAAAGATTTCAGTGTATGGCATGATCCTCGTAAACCCTGATTAGGGTGTTTTAATAAGATAAATGCTCGATTTAATTAATTATTGGTTTCGCAACCTAATTAATTAAATCGGGGACAAGAAAAATAATTCAATTAGGCAAAAACAAAATTTTTTATGAATTTTTAGGATTAAAATAAAATATATGTGGAATTTTGAATGTATATTTATAAAATACCTAGTTAAAATAAAATGTATTTAGAAAGGAAAAAGATGAATAAATATATTAAGAATTATAAATAAAATAAACAATGCCAAAGAAAATAATTAATAAAAATAATTATTATTATTGTTATATATTAGAAAAGGGTTTTTTAGAAAAACTAAATAAAATTTTTTTATTAGTAAAACAAATAGAACAAATATATATATATATATATATATATATATATATATATATATATATATATATATATATATATATATATATATATATATATATATATATATATATATATATATAAATAAAAAGAAATTTATGTAATTAAATATATAAAAATTGAAAAACTTAGCCTATTTTCCAGTGTGGCGCAAGTCTAAGGGTCTACGGTGGAGTTGTGTCTTCAAAGACGTTGGATATGATGGGAGATTCGCCCAAAGGTTGATGCGTTGAGGGAGTACGGTGCACCCTAGGGTCGTGATGAACCGTTGACGATTTTGAATGTCTCGACCTTGGATAATGATCGGGAATTGTTCAAGGATATCCTGGGAACACGTTTGAATCTCCTAATCGCCTTGAATCAAGCTCTTTCACCAACAACCAGTTTGACTTTCTTTGAGTTTTTTTTTTTAAGGTTTCAAGGAGATTCTTGGCTGCCAATCCTTATGAATTTTCGTCCCCTACTCATCTGGAATGATTATGTATATATACGTAATGTAATTAGGGTAACAAAACTTGATTGAATCCATATGAATCCAAGATTTGATTTTTTTGATTGAAACATGATTTTAAACTTTCTAATCTTGCCAAATTTCAATCTTTTCTCTCCAATCACACTTAGCACGAATTTGTTATGAAATAATGCATATCTTGGCGA
Source organism: Vicia villosa (assembly GCF_029867415.1). Lineage (NCBI taxonomy): Eukaryota > Viridiplantae > Streptophyta > Magnoliopsida > Fabales > Fabaceae > Vicia > Vicia villosa. Next base: position 81,005,850 of record NC_081184.1, read on the forward strand.
TTGATTATGGTTAAAAAATAAATCAAATCAAATCTTTTCTATTTTCCTTCCAAACATTTTGATTAAATTGACTTTTTAATGAATAAAAATTCATATAAAATCAAATAATCAATAATAATTCGTGAAAATCAGATATGGAGTCTCGGGTAACTTGAGGATCAAGATTGGGCCATAAAAAGTTGGGCCTCTTTGCAAAGAAATTCATTTTGAACCCTTCTCCTTCACATTTTTCTTCTCAAAATTGTCAAACTTTGACAAGGCCTTTCTCTCTCAATTTCTGAGGTATGGAAGTGTTCTAAGACTTTTTTAGAAACCTTAGAGAGTCCTATAACCATTGTCTTTGGTCTCACATCAAAATTATTTTCCATGCTCATTTTATGTCCTTTTGAAAAAAGTGTCTTTTTGTTGACTTTTGAAAAGGACCTGTAATGTTTTGGTCCATATCTCTCAAATGAAGCATTTTTAGACTTGGCATGTGAGACACAATTTTGTAGAGAATAAAATTTCCTTCAAAGTGAGATTTGGATGGAAAATTTCTGATGTTCCATGTGAGAGTTATGGCTGGTCAAAGTTCAGTTGACTTTTCCTATACAAAACCCTAAATTAGAAACTTTTTGATTTGTTGATTTTTGATCTTTCCTTGATGAACCATGATCAAATTTTGATCAATTGGTGAGTGATACTTCAATATGAGGATCTTGATAAAAAATCAGGAGTTTTGACTTTACTTTGACCACAGTTGACTTCTAGGTTAACTTAGTCGACTGTTGACTTTCTGAACAATTGAGTGACCAATCCTTTGAGATGAGACTTGATACTTGTCATGGAGATGATATGAGATATACTGAGCCATGTGAGATGCCTTGGAGCCATTGATTCACTGATTTTCCTTTGAATAAGCCAAACCCTAGTTTTAGAGCCTTGCGTAGAAGAATGTGTCTAGGAGCTTTGTGTATTGATTTGAATTTGAATAGGGGAAAATGTATGGGCAAATTTTGGGGTATGACAGCTGCCCCTGTTCAATTATCTTAAACCTGAATATGTAGAGTGGTTTGTAGGCCAGTCGGTATCTGAAGGTGGAAGATGATTGAACACTAGAATACCAAGAAATTTGCCCTAGCTAAAGTAGGGACCTTTTGTCGGAGATGAGCTTGAAGATGCCATCCAGGTGTTTGGAGAAGATCTATGATGGAGATGGGCTTGAAGATGCCATCCGACTTGATATACTTGAGAGTCAGAATGTGTCGTACGTTAGACTGTTTATGAGGAAAAGACTTAGGTTGAGTCATACGTTAGACCGGGTCTAGTTTGCATCAGCAGATGTCTGGAAAACCGTGCCTTAGGCTGAAGGATATGTCGTATGTTAGATCATATTCAATTTGCATCCGTAGATGTCTGGAGAAACCGTGCGTTAGGTCGAGGAATGAGTTATGCGTTAGACTAATCCCAATTGCATCCTCAGATGTCTGGAAAACCGTGTGTTAGGTCGAAGAATAAATCATGCGTTAGACTAATCTCAATAGCATCCTCAGATGTCTGGAAAACCGTGCGTTAGGTCGAAGAATAAATTGTGCGTTAGACTATTCTCAATTGCATCCTCAGATGTCTGGAAAACCGTGCGTTAGGTCGAAGAATAAATCGTGCGTTAGACTATTCTCAATTGCATCCTCAGATGTCTGGAAAACCGTGCGTCAAGTTGATGGATGAGTCGTGCGTTAGACTAATCCAAATTGCACCCGTAGATGTCTGGAATGCCGTGCGTTAGGCTGAAAATTTTTTGTATTGAGGAATATTTGTTGGAGATGGGCTTAAAGATGCCATCCAGATGTCGAGACTGAAGTGTTTGAGAAGTAGTTGTTTGAATGTTGATCGTATAGTAGATGAATTAGATTTTTGGAGAGTTGGTCGTGTCAGCACCGTTCGTAGTAACTGAATTAGACTTTAGAAGATGATCGTGTCTACACCGTTCGTGATGATAGAATTAGATCTTTTTGTCGTGTCAGTACCGTTCGTAGTAGCTGAATTAGACTGGAAAGGTCAGTGATCGTGTCTACACCGTTCGTGATGATAGAATTAGATCTCTGAGAGTTGACCGTGTCAGTACCGTTCGTAGTAACCGAATTAGATCTTTTGTCGTGTCAGTACCGTTCGTAGTAGCTGAATTAGACCGAGGAGGATAATTTGATCGTGTCCACACCCTTCGTGATGATGGAATCAGATCTCTAACCGTGTCAGTACCGTTTGTAGTAACTGAATTAGATCCTTGAAAATGACCGTGTCATTATCATTCGTGGTAAATGAGTTAGATCTTCGAGCGTTGACCGTGTCAGTACCATTCGTAGTATCTGAATTAGATCTTGGAAGGTTGGAGATTTCGTTCATTTGTCTATACCTGTATCCTGCAATAGGTATAGTTAGTCTTTATGCAATGTCATGATGCATGTATTATGTAATGAATCCCTCAAAATAAATGAGAAACTTTGTATGTTATTCATGAGTTCATTATGAGGTAATGCATGCGATGTATGAATATGTTTATGACATATGATATGTGAATATGATTTATGTTGTCTTGATTGAGAAAATAAATCTATTTGCCTTTGATGTCTGATCTTATTTGAAGATGCTCAGCTGGGAATTTATGATTCTTGCTTGGGGATGATCAGTAACTTGATGGACCTTGATTGGGAATTAGATATATTAATAAACCATGTTGGAGAAGAGCAAAGTGTTGGAGAACCGGTAGTGTTGAAGGTGTAAACTCTGTTGGGGAGTCATGTCTTTGTCGGGAGTATTTGAAGATATCTTGAGAATTGCTCTGTGGGGATATGATCTTGTGAAATCGGAGCTGTGGGAAGGCATGGATGCCTTGAACATTGCCCCCAGTATTATAGTAACTACCATTCCTGGATTTGATTAGGACACACCGCTGAGTATTGATCGAGATGTCAAACTGGACTTGCATAGATTTGCCCCCGCTAGTAGAGACTTTGAAAAGATTCGCCTCGCGAGGATTTTATGAGACGTGCACTATGGGCGACATGCCCCTAGTAATCATAGGCCAAAGACAATATCCCATGTTGGTTGGGAAGTAGCTTTTGAATGCATCCCCCTGATTGTTTTGGCGCCCTTGAGAGATTCTTCGAATCTTGACTTGATTGCCCCAGATTGATTTGGGCAAAGCGTGCCATGCCCCTTGTATACGTAGGAGACATTGCTTCTCGGAGTAGTCTTGTCTGTCGGGATAACTTCCAGTCATTAGTTGTACCCTGCGCAAGTTCTTTCTGATACTAACATTTGAAATTATGTAGCAGAATATGTTTAATAATGAATTCATGAGATGCAATGCATATGTCTGTCTTGAGTTTTTTGAAAACATTAAAACATGAGACGTAAAAGCGTGATATTTGTAAAAACGTGGTGTTTGTAAAAAATGAAATACTAACTCAGCATTTGTGGTGAACCTTAAGGAGTCGGGATAGCTTTGTTACGACAGTATGCTTTCGAACTAACCATGCTTCAGTTAGGACTTTCAAGGGTTGTAGCGTGGCTTGGTTCACGGTTTAAGAAACAAAGGATAAAGGCTCAAAATCTGATTGTACCCACCCCTCTTCGTGATGATCTTCAGTCCTAAACTCAGTTAATTTCAACTTATGCATTCAGGTTCCAAGAGACTTTTGGATTTGCACCTTTGATAATGATGATGGTTCACGAACAAAGAGAACTTTTTGAGATGGCAGTCACTTCTTCCTTTTGGTAGTCACAACATTGTGTTGTTTAGGAATTTATTGACTTCTCTTCTTTCATCTTTTTGATATCCCTAACTTTTGCCTGAACTGTCTATTTTGAGTGTACAGTCAGCGGGACGCCTTGATTTTTGCCTAAGTCTTCTTTTTGATTTTTGACTTAGCAGGCTTTTCTTTGTATATGTGTTTTTTCATTCATTTTTATTTCGAAAGATATCGACTGCCTTGCTTAGTGATTGATGAACCATCGTTGGCTTTTGATTGACATCTCCAACACTTCTTTGATGTGTGCGGATGAACGCTTGTGATTGAAACCTTTGTTGAAAGGTGTACTGAACGATTCTCTAAAAATAGAATGCACAGCCAAATTAACTGAGAACTATTCTGCCCCAGGTTATGATCAAGGGTTTTAATTTGTTCGTGGAATAAAACTCCTACACCTTAGGCTCAAAGGGGTTGACGAGGGATTAACATCCTTATATCTCCACTGTTTAGGAATTGAAACAATGCCTGTACATCGTCAGCATAGTCTATTCGAAAGCATACTGTATGAAGTTGCGGTATCGTTTTCGTCATCCTCCCTCAAAAGGCTTACAGCTTAGCAGGAGTTGAATAAACATAAAACATATGCAAAGTGAATACACAATTTAAAACGAGTGATAGCGAAATAATTTATTCAAGACAAACATATGCAATGCACTGATGATGATGATTAAAATAGATAATGTCTATCACAAGTCAAATGTTTAAACAAACAGAAAAGAAACTTGCAAATGAAAGTAGATCTAATGATCCAAAAGTTCGTCCGTCTAGACGTCAATCAGTCTTGTCATGACTAGGCATAGGAGCGGTGATCACCACAGGAGTTTCGAGAGGGTTGAATTTGATTTCCCCGTTATCCATTAGATCTTGAATCTTATTCCTCAATGTCCAACAATTGTTTTTGTAATGTCCAGGAATGTTGGAATGGTACGCGCACCTCGCATTGAGTTTATAGCCAGAGGTGTTAGAATTCTTAGGAGCATCCCTCAGAGTAATCAATTTGATCTTCAACAGATGTTGTAATTTTTGAGCCGACGACATATTGATTTTGGTGAATTGACGCTTAGGTGCATCTGGCTTGCGTCGTTGTTGTGGAACTGGTGTAGAGATTCAGAGTATCCGGGGTTCGAGCTTCCGGAATGTGTATCTGATAAGAATGTATCAGAATGTCCGGGGTTCGAGCTTCCGTAATGTATATCTGATTGGAATGTTTCAGAAGTCTGGGGGTCAAGCTTCCAGAATGTTCATCTGATTGGAACTTTCAGAATGTCCGGGATTCGAGCTTCCGGAATGTATATCTGATTGGAATGTTTCAGAAGTCTGGGGGTCAAGCTTCCAGAATGTTCATCTGATTAGGATTGATTTGTTGGTGGTATTTTTCTGACCTGTTGGTCGACCTGAAAGGAAAAGTTAGTTTTGTGTGATGTTATGAATGCAAATGCAATCTTTTCAAGGATATTTAGGAATTTGGTTAGCAACATTAGAAAATGGTTTGGTCGCGTCTTTGTCTGAAGAATTCTGACTTTTGTCTTTGAATGTCTTTCTTTGAGAATCAAGCTCACCATATCCAGTGGGTCATAGCCTCTGATTCGAGATACTTGTACTTTTGAATTTGAAAGCATATGGCTAGAGAAAAATAAATCCTCTTGCCCCTTGATAGGTATCGTGTCCCTGAACTGGAAGGCATACGACCAGAGGAAAATAAATTCTCTTGCCCCTTGATAGGTACTGTGTCTTTGAATTGGAAGACGAATGGCAAGAGGAAAATGAATCCTCCTGCCCCTTGATAGGAATTTAGTCCTTGATAAGGGCACCTGAAATTGTGCGCCCTAAATTCATAGGATCCTTGAAAGGGTTAGTTAAATCATGTTATGCTTATGATTTCATGATGTCATGAATGTTATGTGAATGCAGTTCATTAGGCACAGCGTGAGATGGTAAGGGCAAACAAGTCCTTTAACAAAACCTGCCAGGAAACAAAGTTTAGTAGCAAACACAAACAAGTCACACAAGTGCCCTTAGGTTTAGAGGCTTGCATGAAGTTCGTAGGTAAGTACCCTCCCCACTGAAGTTAAGTTGGTTCAACTTGTTCTAGATAAAGATCGGGTTCTAAGGAGCTTATATCATTGACCTTTCTCGAAGGCGCTTATCTCAGTTCGGCAATCGAATCACCAACCGAGAAGGTCCTGAAAGTCCAGTCCATATGAGTGTAGCTTCGATTATCAACCAACTTCAGTCGGAACCAAAGCCAGCCACCTCGCTACTTCCTAATAGGCTAAAGTCAAGTTCGACTAAGGTTGTAAGGGCAAATTAGTGCTTAATGACACCACGCAGCAGCCAAGTGTTTCCTCGAGTCGGATCCCAAGGAACACCAGGACAAACCAATGTGTCACACTAATGATGGCCACCATATCAACCACATTAGTATATGCTGTGCAGTCTCCTTGGTCTCATGCCATTTACCTAAGGTACTCAGATCCGGGTTAGGATCTTTCACACAACACAAGTAACCCCAAACAGGCCCACAAATATAAAGCAAACAATACAAACAATTAAAGTGAATCCTAAACTTTAAGGTAACCCCTATTTTAAATCGAAAGCGTCCCCAGCAGAGTCGCCAGTTCTGTAATACGGTGAACTGACTTTTATATCGAAAATGTTGCGGATAGCAAGAGTCGCCACCGACTTTTATTTTATCCAATTTAATATAAAGGCTAAAAGAACAGGAAAAGACCTTTTAAAGATTTTGAGTTCGGGGGGTAAGTTATACAAAGGGAAGGTGTAAGGCACCCTTTGTATCCATGGTTGTCCATAGGCTCTTAATTGCTTTGCTCTTTGTTTTCAGAAAAAAGTAGAAGAAAAGAGTATGGACTTTAGCTCGTAAATGAGCGTAGCCCTTTTGAAGAATTATGAGAAAGAATATAAAAAGTTTAGAGCAAGGCAAAGCAATTAGGGGAAATTACCTTAAACTTAGATAATAGGTTTCTTTTAGCCTTTCAGGATGAAAGGGTCTGTCTTTGCCATAATAGGGCAAGGAAGCCTTTCATTTGGAGGTTGAAGGGTCATCGCGTTATCGTTCACCATAAGACTGACCCATGCCATAGAGAGGCAGGTAGTCTAAGGGAAGGATCAGAATAGCCTTTCGTAGGCAGCCAGAGGATACCTCAGCCTTTTCGTAGGCAACTTCCGAGGGTCGAGATCATGTATATCGAAAGCAGCATCATTAGGGACCATGATCTTTAATCGAGGCAACATGGCTGAGGCATCCTCGTATTCGAGGGACTGGCTATTCTACAAAGAAACACAAGGCAACAGGCAACAGGCAACAGGCAACAGAGAGGATACCCAAAAGTGTGCGTGTGTGCGCCAATCACATGATTATGTTCAGTTATGTTATCTTGTAAAATTACGTGATGCTAATTCAATTAATAAGTTGCACTCCCTAGAATTACTAACCACGCAGTAGTTTAATATAAACAATTATGGGGAAGGGAAATTGAAACCAGCGGAGGAGAGGGGAATTGAAAGCAGCGGGATATAATTAAAACAATTAAAAACAGAAGATATAATAGTTTAGGGTTTAGAGTTACCGACACTCGTAGCTTTGGTAATTGACAAACCCTGAAGATCGGAAAAGGAAGAGTAAACAAAAGAGGGTGAGTGCATTATGGTTCGGAGGCAATCATAGTTAACCCTAAAATAAGAAGGTAAAAAGAAATTAAAAATAAATAAGTAAATAAGGAGCACTTAGCTTTGCATTTGATCTGACATGGTTGGCGGTCGGTGGAAGCCTCGGGGTTAACCCTGAAAATGGCAAAGGCAGAAAAATAGATGGAGTGAATGTATGCACTGTTCAAAAATATAAGGGCAAACCCTAAAATCAAAAGGAAACAAAACAGACTTTTAAAATAAATTAAATACTTAGCTTTGTGAAGGGCGTGGCGCGTAGCCGGAACGTATTTGAAAAGCAACCCTGAAAAGGCATAGAAAAAGAAAGATTTCAGTATATGGCATGATCCTCGTAAACCCTGATTAGGGTGTTTTAATAAGATAAATGCTCGATTTAATTAATTATTGGTTTCGCAACCTAATTAATTAAATCGGGGACAAGAAAAATAATTCAATTAGGCAAAAACAAAATTTTTTATGAATTTTTAGGATTAAAATAAAATATATGTGGAATTTTGAATGTATATTTATAAAATACCTAGTTAAAATAAAATGTATTTAGAAAGGAAAAAGATGAATAAATATATTAAGAATTATAAATAAAATAAACAATGCCAAAGAAAATAATTAATAAAAATAATAATAATTATTGTTATATATTAGAAAAGGGTTTTTTAGAAAAACTAAATAAAATTTTTTATTAGTAAAACAAATAGAACATATATATATATATATATATATATATATATATATATATATATATATATATATATATATATATATATATATATATATATAAATATAAATAAAAAGAAATTTATGTAATTAAATATATAAAAATTGGAAAACTTAGCCTATTTTCTAGTGTGGCGCAAGTCTAAGGGTCTACGGTGGAGTTGTGTCCTCAAAGACGTTGGATATGATGGGAGATTCGCCCAAAGGTTGATGCGTTGAGGGAGTACGGTGCACCCTAGGGTCGTGATGAACCGTTGATGATTTTGAATGTCTCGACCTTGGATAATGATCGGGAATTGTTCAAGGATATCCTGGTAACACGTTTGAATCTCCTAATCGCCTTGAATCAAGCTCTTTCACCAACAACCAGTTTGACTTTCTTTGAGTTTTTTTTTGAAGGTTTCAAGGAGATTCTTGGCTGCCAATCCTTATGAATTTTCGTCCCCTACTCATCTGGAATGGTTGTGTATATATACGTAATGTAATTAGGGTAACAAAACTTGATTGAATCCATATGAATCCAAGATTTGATTTTTTTGATTGAAACATGATTTTAAACTTTCTAATCTTGCCAAATTTCAATCTTTTCTCTCCAATCACACTTAGCACGAATTTGTTATGAAATAATGCATATCTTGGTGATTGATTATGGTTAAAAAATAAATCAAATCAAATCTTTTCTATTTTCCTTCCAAATATTTTGATTAAATTGACTTTTTAATGAATAAAAATTCATATAAAATCAAATAATCAATAATAATTCGTGGAAATCAGATATGGAGTCTCGGGTAACTTGAGGATCAAGTTTGGGCCATAAAAAGTTGGGCCTCTTTGCAAAGAAATTCATTTTGAACCCTTCTCCTTCACATTTTTCTTCTCAAAATTGTCTAACTTTGACAAGGCCTTTCTCTCTCAATTTCTGAGGTATGGAAGTGTTCTAAGACTTTTTTAGAAACCTTAGAGAGTCCTCTAACCATTGTCTTTGGTCTCACATCAAAATTATTTTCCATGCTCATTTTATGTCCTTTTGAAAAAAGTGTCTTTTTGTTGACTTTTGAAAAGGACCTGTAATGTTTTGGTCCATATCTCTCAAATGAAGCATTTTTAGACTTGGCATGTGAGACACAATTTTGTAGAGAATAAAATTTCCTTCAAAGTGAGATTTGGATGGAAAATTTCTGATGTTCCATGTGAGAGTTATGGCTGGTCAAAGTTTAGTTGAATTTTCCTATACAAAACCCTAATTTAGAAACTTTTTGATTTGTTGATTTTTGATCTTTCCTTGATGAACCATGATCAAATTTTGATCAAATGGTGAGTGATACTTCAATATGAGGATCTTGACAAAAAATCAGGAGTTTTGACTTTACTTTGACCACAGTTGACTTCTAGGTTAACTTAGTCGACTGTTGACTTTCTGAACAATTGAGTGACCAATCCTTTGAGATGAGACTTGATACTTGTCATGGAGATGATATGAGATATACTGAGCCATGTGAGATGCCTTGGAGCCATTGATTCACTGATTTTCCTTTGAATAAGCCAAACCCTAGTTTTAGAGCCTTGCGTAGAAGAATGTGTCTAGGAGCTTTGTGTATTGATTTGAATTTGAATAGGGGAAAATGTATGGGAAAATTTTGGGGTATGACAACAGGACTAATAAAATGCAAAACAGTTCCATTTGATTGAAATAGTCGAATTAAGCGGTATAATTAGTTGTCTGGAATTTGATGAAAATTAACGTGGTAGCTAAGTTTAATTAGTACATTAACGTGGTGGTGTTATTTTTGTCGAAATTGTGATATTAATAGGTCGATTGAATTAATAGTTGAAATAATCTCAATTAGTCTATTTAATTGGAAAACAATTGGACTTAGATAAATTATTCGGTTGTCGGTAAATATCGGTACCTTGAGAATTTGACTGTAATCATGTTTTGGGATTTAGTAAATAACATAGGGATTATGATATGAAAGTAAGAAGTGAATTTAACCAAACAAATCAGATAACCGGTAGAGTAATAGAATTGTATCCGAATTAACCGGTCGAGCCGTGATTTTAGTGACTTGGAAGTATAACCCGAAAACTCATAAAGTCGTGAATAGTAAGGATTTAACCGAAAATTAGATAACCGGTAGTGACGTAGGAAATATCCGATTAATTAGAGATTATTTTGTGAATAATTTGGTTAGTTAATAGTGGATTAGTGAGTTAAATAAACGACTAATTTATAGAGAAGTATGAGACTAATGTGAATTGACTTAATGTGTTAATTTGTTGTGACATACCGAAACATGATGATGTTGTGATGATATTGTTAATATGCGAGGTTATATGTTTGTTGTGATGTACCGAAACATGATGATATTGTTAATATGTGATGTTATATGTTTTGTCGTGATATACCGAAGCATGATGATGTTGTGATGATTTTGTTTCTATGTGACGATGAAAGATTATTATGGTGATGTGAATTACCTTGTATAATGGTAATTGATTGTGATATAGGCTTATGCCTCGTGACAATATGTGATTGTGATGAGTATGTTGTGTTGTCTTGTTTGTTGAGTCACATTTCATATGCATACTCTGTGACGGCCTGGATTGGCAAACTAGTGACGAAGGCTTATGCCTTGTGCCTCTGAATTGGGCAATTGGTGACGAGGGCTGAAGCTCCGATTGGTACCACATGCATATACATGAGTCATGTCCCACGTGTCTTATGTGATTCATAGTTGTGCCGTTTTGTGAATATATCGTGATTGGATTTTGTGACTTGTTAAATGATGAAAGAATGTGAAGATGTGAATTGATGACTTTGTGAATAGTATGAAGATATTAATACTTGTGAATGCATTAACTGAATATGGCTGTTGTAACTTATATGTGATGTTTGGTGACTATATGTGTGACTTATATGTGATGTTTGGTGACTAGATGTGAGACGTTTTGTGACTAGATGTATGACCTATATGCTGTGATGTTTTAGGACTAGGATTGTGATTTATACTTGTGATTTATACTTGTGATTTATACTTGAGATGTATCATGACTTGGCTTGTAAAGTAAATGAAGTATATGTATAATTGATGTGAATATGAAGTGTTGTGAATTGTTGTGCGAAGAAAAGTATGTGAGAATCGTAAGTTGGTGAAAGCATGATGTGTATGGCAATATTAATACTCGTGATGTAATAACTATATATGTCTGAATCCTAATATACGATTTATCATGCGCTCACTTATATGATTTGATATCTCACCCTTTTCTCTTGTTCGCCGTTGCCTTTATATTGGTAATGTGCAGGTGTTCGAGTATAAAGATTTAGATGCCGTTAATCGAGTCGGTTGTCGCTCTGATACGTAGCACTCGGGGGGGATGATTTATAATGTTTATGATTGTTGTTGTTTATTGTTTTATCTTAGCAGAATAAGAGGTTATTGATTCAAAGATTGAGAACTATGATCCCGCCATGTTCTAATGAAAGAAGTTGTTCTATTTTGAAAAGCATTATATATTGAGTATTTGTTTGATTGATTAAAGAAAGTGCTATGTATCCGCTAAATGCGATGATGTGATTAATTGTTAAATGAATATGTGACACCTCATTTGTTTGTAGAGAAATTTTTAAATACTCTGATATTTTTCGCATCATAATTGTCGAGTAGAAATGGGGTGTTACATTGGTTATGCAAGGGGAAGGTATTAATTAACATCCCCCACATCTATGGTACTCCGTAGGAACCTAATTTGAAATATATATTTGTTGTTATTTTTATAAAACTTCATTTTTGTGTTTTTTGTTTAAATAGAGTGGGAGGATGAGAAAAGAAGATTTTAAAAGTGAGATCGACACGATATCGCATCGTGTGCCTACATACCCCTTAAGTGCAGTAGGGAAGTCCAAGCTTTTGTAGTTCCTCTTAAAAGGAAGGGTTAAATATGTTTTTAGTCCCTATAAAGATGACAACCTTCAATTTTAATCCTTACAAATTTTGTCGTCAAACAATGGTCCTCGCAATATTTTTCGTCCCTACCGTTAGATTTCACTAACGGAGGCTTACGTGTCACGCCACGTCAGTTAGAGTCAACCCCAAAGTAAAAGAGACAGATTGCGGGGGTTTTAAACCCCCTTTAAGTAGTTTTAAAAATAATAAATTTTTACAAGCAATTAATCAAATAGTTGGTAGGAAAATCTTTGTTACCCTCCTTCTTCACATCATCAAACCTACAACTCTTAGATTCACTACGATAAATAAGCTATTTAATAGCGTTTTTTTTTTTGTTTTTGATAGCGCTTAAAAGTGCTATTAACCGCGCCGCTATTAGAAAATATTTTTTGTTTAATAGCACTTTAAAAGCGCTATTAAAGTACCGCTTTTTAGTAGCGTTTTTCCTTAAGCGCTACTGAAGTGGACATTTTGCGCGTTTTTTGATTTGATTTTGATAGCACACTTAAACTAAGCGCTATTATAGAGCACATCTTTGATAGCACTTTCAAACAAAGCGCTAATATATGGCACATGGTTTATAGCGCTTTCTCTTAAAAGTACTATTATAAGATGTTTCATTAATAGCCCTTTTTACAAAACGCTATTGTAGTACTTTTTTTGTACAAAAAATCACTCTTTAGATGTGCATATATCAAAAAGCTACATATTATAGTGTGCAAATATCAAATAACACAAAATCACTCTTTTGTTGTACAAATATAAAATAACGCTCTAAGTAGTTAACCAAAGACACATGTAATAAATAGTTAACCAAAGACATTCTATAATAAGATTTGGAATTTCACATTTCTATTCTTCTGTTACTGTTATCAAGGGTGGTGGTGCTCATTTGGAGCTTCTACAGCTGTGAAAGACATAGTTGGATCTTATTTACAGAAAGAGGAAGAATAAATTGAAGAGAAAGAAAATGTTCGTGATTATAACAATGATTTTGATGTTGATGATGATGATGATGATGATACAGAAGAAGATTGTGTAGCTGTAGCTGAGTTTGTTGGAGAAGAACCAACAAATATTTGTAACTGATGCTACTTTTGATGCTACTTTTGATGGAGAATCTGTAACTGATGCTACTTTTGATGCTGATAATACAGTGAAGAATAGTAACAACAGTGTTTACATTGACAAAGAACAAGGTAAATCATTTTCTTTTGACTTTTTTTAATTATGTAAGTATCCTAATTTAGAGGATTAACAAAAGATAATACTCTTTTTGCTTTTAAATTTAGAGGATTAACAAAAGATAAATCAGCTATTTGAAAGTTTAATGAAAGAAAGGTATGAACACAGTGTCAAGGGAAGATTTGAAAAGCATACCGAATTATTCATCATATCGAATTAATATCACATACACTACCGAATGCCACCACCAATCCCGTTTTAACTTCAAACTTGTCATTTAGTCACGTTGCATTTTATTTACCCCAACTCATAGATGAGGAATATATCTCAGTTAAGTCGCATTTAATTTTTCAACTTACATTTTTTTTAGTTAGATGGGGAATGACTTTAACAAGTGACATGATATATGCTTCCATGGCTTCACTTATTTCATATCAAAACTCAACCACTATCATATTTTTTACTTCACCTTGTGCTTCTTACAGTTTCTTGCTTCTACCAATCACAATCTGCATATTGGTTGTATACATTGGAGTTTGATACAAAAATGTACAAAGCTTATTGCAGACCTGAAATATTATTATTACTTAGTGGTTTTGTCTAAATTTTGTAAATGTTTCGTTTGAAATATTTTATTTTTCTACATGTTTTTATTTAATTCTCTTTTGTGAAGAATAAATTTCCCAATAAATTATATTTTTTCACTAAAAAAAGTATTTTTAGAAACATCTTTCCTATAAAAATATTTGTGAAAAATTATTGTTTTTTAAGTTATTTGAAGCAGGTTTAAAACCCTAGCAATCTCTCTCTTTTATTTTAGTGTTGACTTTAAATGACGTGGCGTGCCACGTAAGCCTCCGTTACTGGAATCTAACGGCAGAGACCAAAAATAGGGACGGAAAATTTTGAGAGGACCATTGTTTGACAAAAAATTTTGTAAGGACTAAAATTGAAGGTTGTCATATTTATTAGGACCTCTGACATATTTAACCCTAAAAGGAAAATAAAAGAGCCAAGTGGCAAAATCTTTTTGGGTGTTGAGTTTTAACAATACTCAACGGGTTTTTTTAAAATGTTATGCTTTAATAATACTCAACAAGTTTTAATAAGGTGCCAAGGTTTAACGTTACAAAGCAAAGAGTTGATTTAAAAGAGGTTGGTTGAGCTTTAACAATACAAAACCAAAGGTTGATTTAAAAAGGTTAAGCTTGAACAATACAAAACCATTTTAAAACAAAGGGTGCATAGCTTGAACAATACTAAGCATAGAGTAAAAGAGTTTGGAAAAGAGAGTGAGTACTATGACAATTTTAGTCAATACCAATCCAATTCCTTTGGATTTTCATGAAACAATGAGGAATTAAACATCTCAAGCAAGCATACATGGATAAGCATTCCAAGTGGTGTGTGAGACATGTTGTGCATATCATGGATACAAACAAAGTTTTAGTATATACAAAGATATCAATGTAAATAAACTCAAGGATAAAAGGTTGATGAATAAAAAGAAACATACTTCAAGATTATTTCATGTATGCATGAATATGATGTGATGATGGATGAATGTCTCATGGATGTGGGATTAGTTCAACAATGTATTTATATATACAAAGATAGAAAACATAACCAAAGTGTAAATGTACAAATATGTAATTAAATAAGCATATGTAAAAGTGTATAAATAAGGAGAGATCATAGCAACAAGTTATATATACTTGGTATTATATTTGAGATAAAAAAAATCAAGGGATCATGGATTAGGGTTAAGGGTTTTAGTTATGTACACCTAAGTATAATCACTTAAAAGTTGATTAAAACAAAACCCTAGGTGAATTAACTAAGGGAACATATTTAATGTCTTCAAAATTTACTTTAACCTAGCCCTAATTGGTTCACAGAAGAATCTACAAGTTACTTGATGAAGATCATTTGAAAAGATTTAAAATGAAGGCCTTTAAAGAAGCTTAAAAAGTCTCACTTTTGACTTGATTAAAACAATTAAATAAAAATATTTTTTGGGATCTTAAAGTGTGGCCTAAAAATATGTCACATAAACAAAGTGTGTACAAAAAATTAGAATGAAATAAGTTGATTTGATTGGTTAACTCATTAATCAAAGTTGTAAAGAAACACAATAAAATAGTGATAAAAATATTAAGAATGCTACCAAAGGGGGTTGAACTCACGCCCTAATCATGATGCACAAAAGACTTACCACTAGACCATGCACCCATGGTGTTAAAAGGATGAGCCCAATTGATAAAATATAGAAATAGGCCAGAAATGCTAAAAGTCAAATAAAACTCAAAAGTCTGGGGCGAGGGGGATTCGAACCCCAAACCTTGGGCACAAGAGGACTAAAGGCACGCGTTCTACCACTGGGGTGGCTATACATCCAATGTTAGAAACGCCTTCTATTAAATATATTTTAAAACATGTTTCAAAAATCAGATTTTCACTTCATCTTGAACCTCTAGAAAAATCAATTTTTTTCAAAATCGTGTTCCTTCATTTCTCAATCGACTTGAATGATGTAAACATCAAAGTTCTTCAAAATCTTCTCATGATTTTAGAAACGTAAACAACATGAATTTTTATTAACTGTAACCTCCTAATTTCTCAGAAAAAATTAAGAACCCTATAACTTTGAAACAAAATTAAATGGCATATAACAAGTATAAATGGAAACCAATTAAGGGCTTTTGATCCTCACATCATGCAGAACATAATAGTATCAAGTTTTATTGAAAAGGATACACAAATAATGGAGTTCCAGTTTAAGGAGCCTTACCTATGTAGTGGAGATCGAATACTTGCTTAGAGCAATTCCATAAATGATTTAAGGACATGGGAAGCTTCTTTGGACCATAGAGATGTTGTTTGAATGCTTACTTCATCTGGAATTGCTCTGGATTGCTCTACCCGAGTTCACATGCAAATGACAAAAAATGAAATTGGAGGTTTGTGTTTAAGGTGTTACATAAGGAATGTGATAGTTTGGATAGCTTCTATTAAGTGCATATGAGGTGTTTGGATGGTTATTTGACACACAAAATGTTTAGAACTCAAAATGCATAAGTTTGTACAAGTTGGAAATTTGGAGCTTTCGAGTGAGGTAGTTAATTGGAGAATTTTTGTGTGTTTGATTTTAGAAGCAAAAGCCTATATTTATAGCCACAATTTTTGGTTTGTGGTGGGAAATTAGATCATTTGGTTGATTCAAACTCAAGTTGTACCACTTTGTTTCTTGATGAAGAATTGAGAAAGTTATGGTCTCAATGGTATTTGAAATGCTTTATACATAACTTAGGGAGGCTCCTCTACAAAATAAGAGGTTGCTTTTTGGATTTGAAACACTTTTGGTGTAGAGAAAACAAGTTAGAAGCTCCAAGCAAGAGTTGTTTGTGATTAAAGTGGCTTTACAAGAACGGAAGCCATGGCTTTATGCTTGAAATGGAATGATTCAATGGGCAATAATCAAAACACATAGACAATGGTTCAAAATAGTGTGTTATCTTATGATTAGAGGGAGGTTTACAAGTTATTTGGTATGTTCTGGAAGAATTGGTAGGTTTGGTTTGGATTTGCAACTTGGTTCTTCATGGAAATGGCTTGAAATTCATGAATGGATCACCATCTTCATCTCTTCGAATCTCCTAGTTCACAAATACTATGGAGTAGTTCTAGTACTTTTTGGAAAGCCCTAAAAATATTCTACAACTTTCATGTTTGGTGTTTCTTCAAATTCTCAAGAAATCTTATGGGAAGTGGGCTCAAAGATGCCTAATTTTTGAGAAAAATCTGCCTATTTGTAAAAAAAACATTTAAGTGTTGAAAATGTAGCTAACTTGAAAGCTTCATAACTTAAAAACCATTCATCTTTTGAAAAATTGTTCACATTGACAAAGTCTTAGATCTTGACCTTTTCTTCAAATTGAGCATTGGAGCAAAAATTTTGGCCAAGTAATGAAGAAGTTATGGCCTTTCAGAGTTGAGTAAAAAACATGTATTTCTTCATGAAAAAGTTAAAACTCTAATTGTTGACTTTATTATTCTTGATTGATTTTCTTGATTTTTCTCGATCAAATGACTTCAATAATCATATACTCATGATTTTGATCTTCAAAAGTCAATGGTTGACCAAATTCTTCAAAAGTCAAAGGTGATATTGAACAGTTGACTTTTTCTAGATGAATTGATTTCTTGCAAGTATCATTTGAATCAGGTTCTCCCATCCAAATGGATGTCATGAGTGGAATATAATGAGGCATTGGAGACCTTTGAATCATGATTTGAGCCATGGAACCATGCTTTGACCAAAAGTCAACTTTCCAGAGAATTAGGTCAAAAACCCTAATTGTGTACCAGATGAATTTGAAAGTTATTAATTTTGAATTGAACCACACTTGGACTTGGATATTGATGAGGGGAATCACTTGAGCATATGAGAATGCTTGATATTCTTTGTGAGCCTAAAAACTCTAATTGCTTGAATCTCTTGACTAGTTACCTACCTTGGGAAACAAGCAACAAGCAAACATAATCTTTTTGTATATTTTTGGTTAGTAAATGATGCATAAGATATTATGTATAATGATGATGATGATGACGATCACATTCTTGGTGCTTAATGCAAAATGAGATGGAATATCAGGGTCAAGAATTGAGGTACAACAGTACTAAAATAAAGTGTCTGGATTTTGAAATTCGTAAGTTTAATCCATAATTTGAACTTTGGTCGTGGTTGGGAGGTTGGGCTTGTTGTCGTGTGTTGTGTAACATCCCAATTTTATTAGCTATTTTATTAATTAGTTAATTGGTGTTTTTATTATTAATTATTTCTAATTAATTATTATGTGGTATAATGATTATTTGAATATTTAATTATATGTGTATTTGTGTTATTTGAGTTATTAGAGCTATTAATGAGATAATATGTTATTGGGCTTAATTAGTTGAATAAGGTTGGGTAATATTTGAGTCAAGCCCAAATTAGAGAAAAGAGATAGTAAGAGTTAGGTCATTTCATTTCTCATAACTTTAGCAAGAGGAATAGAAGAGAGTACAAGAGAGAAGAGGATTTGTGAGATTTCTTGAAGATTAGAGGAGTTTTGAATAAAGGTAAGGGTTAGAATCCAAGTTAATATAGGTTACATGATTGGGTAATGTGTTTGTTATGCAATCTTTTCATCTTTCAATTTCATGAAATGTTGAACGTTAGGGTTTATGAGAAATCAATGTGATTATTGTGATTTGTTCATGTTCAATGTATTGTATGAATGACCCATAACTATAAACATGAATAAGAACCCGTAATTTGTAAAAATTTGCTGTTGGAATGAGTTTTGTTGTGTTTAAGTCGGATTTGGTTTGGTGTTAGAATGCTGAAAACGCATCAGCATTTTTCTATTTCTGGTGTAGAGCGTCGGGCGAGCGAGTTGCTCCGATTAATTATGATGTTGTTGTGTGTAATAACATGTAAATATCTTTATGTGTGTTATGTTTTGGTATGTGGTGAATAATAATTTTTGGCATGATATGTGGTGAGATATTCATGATGTTTGTGATTGAATATATGATGGTTGTTGTAACATCCCAAAATTTCTTATTTAATTAATTTAATTAAGTTTTAAATTAATTAATTTAAATTATCATTTATTGAAATTATGTGGAAAGAAATATAAAATGTTAAGTTGTTGGGCCATATGGTGGAATTAGTAATGTGGGGGGTGTAATTTTGAAGGAGCCCATTTCTAATTTTATGTTTTTCATAAAAAAGGGAAATAAGAGAAAGGAAGTGAGAACATGAAAACAGAAGCTGAAAGAGGAAGAGCTGAAGAACGTGAAGGAGAACCAAAGAGGAAGAAGACTCATTCAAGAACTTGGCTAAGGTAAGGGGGACTTATCTGATTGACATCTATTATCGGTTAGGGGTTGATAGCATATAATAGATGTAGAATTCGTATTGATTGAGTCATATGATAGATTTAGGTATTTGAGTCAAATTGTATGATGATTGATCATTTTGTTTGAATCTATGATGTTTGTGTTGTTATGGCTTCCATTGATGCTTAATTGGTGTATTATGATGTGTATTTCGTGTTGTATGTGTGTTCCATTTCCTAAAATTCGTGCTGGTATAATTTGTGGGTAATTGGAATGTGTAGAATGCTGTTTTTCTGCAGATTTGGGGTTGCAGGTACGTAGTAACCGGTTACTGGGGGCAGGGTAACCGATTACTGCAGTGAAAAAGGGTAAATATGGCTTGCTGGGAGTCGGTAATCGGTTACTGAAAGGGGTGTAACCGATTACCCATACAAAAAACAGGGGGATGTTGTCGCTACCGCGAAAAATGGAATCAGAGCCGCCACTAATATATTTATCCCATCGCGGGAAAGGAATACCAGAAAACCTAACTCAGAATAAGAACAAGGTCTTTCGACCAGAGAACAGGGCACGGGAGTCGGTTACGCAAGGGGAAGGTGTTAGCACCCCTCACGCCCATCGTACTCGATGGTATCCACCTATGTTTGTTTCTATCTAAAGGGTGTATCTAATGTCTAAAACCTAAATGCGAATGAATGCAAAAGAAATACGGGGAAAAGAAGGAATTATTTACAAGTGTGCTCGCCTAGGCCCCGCGACCCAATGCCTACGTATCCCTTACAGGAATCAGAGCGGCCGTAGTTCGGCTCAAGATTTTCTATGTTTTTGTGTTTTTTAGGTGAACAGAGGTTAAAGTCGCACTCCACGATGCTCGACCTTTGGAGACTTACACGCCTAATTATGGAATGGATTCAACATGTTCTTAAGAATGCCACGAAGGCGAGAGATAGAAGAGAGTTTGAGCGTTTCGAGGAAATCCCTTAAGCAAGGGAAACTCGAGTTACTCTTTGGTTTGTGTTTTTTAGAAGTGGGAACTTACGCCTGAATGGTACCCTTAAGCAAGGGAGATCCAAGCACTCGAACATTCCCTTAAGAAAGGGATGTTCAAGCTTCCATTCCCTTTTTAAGAATTTTCACTTTGATTATTAGTGCTTTAAGTATTTTCTTTGTATTTTTTATGGGATTTTAATCAAGCATTTATTAGATGTTTTATGTTGTAAAAGAAAAAAGAATGAAAAAAAGGGGACTAGCCTAATTTCTAAACCTAGTGTTATTCTAATTCTAAGTCTAATGTTAACATGCTAAATTCTAAAAGGAGCATACAAATGATATTAACATAGGCCAAAGTTATAGGCCAAAATCAATGTAAACACAAACATACAAAATTAGCACAAAAGCATATAAGAAACAAATCAAAATTAAGTGTTTGGCTGGAGCATTTTAATGAGGGAAAGTAATTTTTTGAGGGAATTTAAAATGATTTGACCAAAATCCATTGTTTGGATACAAAAATGAAGAATTGTTAAAATGATGGAAATTTATGGAGTATTTCATCTAAGTTAAATTTAATCATTTTGAAATGACACCAAAAACCAAAGAATTTGAAATTCCTCTCATGTTACATAGAATGTATTTGTTATTATTATTTCTTCAAATTTTACAAATGGGTCCTCATATTTTCCAAAATTATAAAATTGACCCCAAAATTTTTTAAAAAATTGCAAATTGGTCCTTAATAATTTTTAATATTTATAATTTGGTCCTTCAAATTTTTGAAAATTGCAATTTGGTCCCTACTTTTCAATTTTTTTAAGTTGGTGCAAAAAATTATATTTTATAAAAAATGACCCCAAAAATCTAACAATAAATTACCTTAATACTTCATCCAAACAAAATAATTTAAAATGAATGGATTTCAATTGAATCATTTGAATTGCTTTGAATTTTAAATTCCTTTAAAATTTCTAATTACCTCATCCAAACACACTCTAAAAATACTACTATTTTTATGAGATTTTAGATGTGAGGAAACTACCAATTAAATGTCAACAATTAATTTCTAAACAAAACACCTAATATCTATTAAAAAAAAGGGTGAATTTTATTATGTATTTATCACCTAAAATCTACCATTTTTAATAGTGATTACTACATGTTTTTATCTATACAAAGATTGGAACAAAGCTATGTTAAACAACCTAAATACTAATGGGAAAATAATGGAGTCAGGGGGGTTTAAAACTGAATTCAGTGGCGTGACTAGAAATCTGGACGTAGGGCCCAATAGGTTGGCCCAAACAGACTGTTTTTGCTTAGACTTTTCTTCAGCATAAAAAAAGTGATCGGGCTTGGTGGGTGGTGAACTAACAGTTTCAAGGCCCAATTGTTTGTTCAGAAATTCCAACCAAAATGGTAATAGCATCTGGGCCAAGAGGGGGTGTGAACGCAGGATTTCATAGAATGGCCCAAAGATCCATCAAACATTATAATTTGATTCAGTTCAAATCATATATTATTAATGCTGATTAATGTCAAATTAAGGTCTAATTAACCACATTCAACCTAATAGAATGAATCTAATCATTCTCCACTATTTCTATTAACCTAAAGTTTAATCAAATAAAGACATACATTATAAAGAAAGGGATTTAGGGTTCACCTGGTTGTGACTGTCGACATCTCTTAGCTCTTCTTCCTCACGTGTACGGCGACGGCGGCGCTGCGGCGGAGATCCTTCTCCGATCGATTCATCTTCTCTCCTCGCTGTGACTCAGAAGGCGCAATCTCCCTCTCTTCAATTCGGTCTCTCAGCTTTCGTTTCACTCGGTCTCTCCCTCCGATTCAACTCTATCATCCTCGCGTAGCAGTGTGGCGGCCGGAGAATGATTTGCTCCGATGAAGATTCGTCGTCCGCCACCGTGAGTATCAAAACGAAACCAAAGTCTCAGGTTCCCTCTCGGTTTTCTCCGATCAATCGAAATCGTAAATCAAAAGAAAACGAGAATGGAGCACGCCCGGAGCATCTTTAAAGGTGTTACAACGAGAATCCAAGAACCAGGTGTTTCGAATCAGAGAGGTAATAACAAGTGTCCATACTTCTTCTTCCTCCACTTTTCTTTCGCTCTTTTTTCCGTGCTTGATTCTTCCAATGCTGAAAGGTTATGTTTGATTCAATTCAAAGCTGCATATGGCGTGTTGTGATGCAGTGGTGAAGATTGAAATTCGTGATGTTGATGCTTTTGTCGCAAAGAGACGAAGATGATTGTTGACTCAATGCTGCGATTCGGTGTTGAATTATGCAGAGGGATTGATGACGAATTGTGAAGGGAATCTGTTATGCAGTAGAAGATTGAATGATGTAATGTGATGGAGATTGAAGATGATATTGAAGGTTGGTTCAGAGGTGATATGAAGATTAAAGATTCAGAATATTGAAGCTGTGAAGAGTGAAGAAGAGAGAAAGATGAAAACTCAGTTCAGAGGAAGATGACGAGAGTCTGAAGATGATCAATTCTGAGATTATGAAGATTTGAAGATTGGAGAGTGAAGAATGGTTGAAGACTGTGAAGTTGCGGAGATTGAAGCGATGAAGGTGAAGATTCAAGGATGGACTGTGATGATTGAAGATGAGAAGTGAAGAGGGAATGGTGGTGGTTTGTGGAGAAATGGTGAAGACTGTGAAAGAATGGATTCAGAGAGGAGATGAAAGAGGTGAAGAGTGAGTTATATAGAGGAGAGGGATCTTAATTCAGTTAGAGAGAAGAGATGTGAGCCATTAGATTGAATGAAGTGGTTATGAAATTGATGGTGAGATTGAGTTTCGGTTAGAAGTTGGTTATAATTCTGTTATTTTCTATTTGAAAGTTTATTATAGGTTAGTTATGATCAGTTAGGAATTCAGTTGGGGAAGTTAGTTGTTAGGCACTTAGTTGGTTACGAAACAGTTAGGTTGTTAGTTTGAAGTTAGTTAGAGGGTATGAGTATTAGTAACTGATTCTGTTTTTCCTGTTAGAGGTTTGTTATGGTTAGGTATAAAACTGCTAAGGTTAGTTGGCGATAGGTTTAATTGGCTCTTATTTTGATGTTTGAATGGACTTGTCCTGATTTAGCAGCTTGTTGACATGGTATTGCAAGTCCTGTTTGGCTGCTATCTTTCCTTTGAATGCATGACCCTCTTTTACGGTTACAGGGCTGTTTTGATTTGATTTTTTCTGGTGATTGAATTGAATACAGTAGGTCATTTGCTTTGTGGATTTTGTATGGAATGAATGAATGTGAGTGAATGTTAGGAATTTGGATTTGTAACTATCATTTGTTGAGAATTTCACTTAGTAACTCTTAGGTGTTAGAATTGGAAATGTTAGGCATTATTTTTAATTGTGTACCTATAAACATGTGCAATGGTTTATGCTGGTTTTTATTTATGATGATGCAGGTTTGGGATAATGGCAGCATGGGACAAATGGGAACAAAGTATCAAAGATGAAGAGAAATTGAAGATTAACATGGGGAGTGGGTTTTAGGACGTCAATGAAAGTCTTGGTCAGGGGTCAAAATGGTTGAAGGGTAGGTGTTGACTTTGGTCAACTATTTGACCTGAAAGTCAATAGTTGACTAAAGTCAACCATAGGTCAAAAAAATGTAAATTCTTGTAATGATGTATTGCATTGGAAATGAATGATGAACATATTTGTTTTTTCCTTGACATCTTGACAATTTTGAATGAACTTTGAACAATGGTGATGGATACCTTAAATTCCAAATAACTTGCATTCCTAGAAATCCACATGAATCCTTTTTCAAACTTAACACACATACATCTTTATTCCCTTGATTAATTTGAACACCTATTTGAATTCATAGCATTAGGTAGTCCCTTGAATAAATGTTTTCAATTAATGAGTTCAAATCAATCCTCTCCTTTAACTCCCATCTCAAGTCCACTCTAACTTGTATTGCAAGCAACAAGTAACAATGATGAGAATCAAACTTCTCTGATCAAAATGAATCCACGAGTTCATCTCTCATGCCATGACTCACATCAGTATTTCAATCCACCATAACAATAGTGCATCGAAGAATCCTCGAGGAAGAAAGTATTGAAGCACATAAGAACACCTCGACATGAAATCCAACGAATCTCTGATGAATTGACGATTGTAGACATTGTGTATAAGAACCATAGTCTTCTTGCCTCTGATGAATCTTCATAGAGGAAAACCTTGTAGCTTTAGGAGAAAGAAGTCCACCATGAACGACCATACAAAAACCCTAGCTTCCAAGATCTTTGATCCAATGCAGAGTTATTTGATCAATGAATGTATGAATGTTAGATGGCCTAAATGAAACATGTATATGAATAGGATGTGAAAGCCAATTAGGAATAAATATGTGGGAAAATTTTGGGGTGCAACAGCTGCCCCTATTCAATCTTCTTGGACCTGAATGTACAAACATCTTGGGTTTCGAACATTTAAGGTGCAAGTGGATTGAATACCCCGACAGTACCATCAAAATTTGCATTCTATGATACAACAAAGAGTATTGAGTATTATCAAAGGATACCAGCCGAAGGTGGACCTTAAACAGGTTGCTAACCTCAGTTAGACTTCAAAAAGAGGCACAGTCTAAGAGTGACTTGATAAAGGATTAAACCAGCCAAAGGGGAATCCGATCCTAATTGCTTAACATCAGTTAGACTTCAAAGAGAGACACCACCGAAGGGCGGCTCGATAAAGGATGTAACCAGCCGAAGGGGAAATCGATCCTATTTTGCTAACCTCAGTTAGACTTCAAAGAGAGACACCACCGAAGGGCGACTCGATAAAGGATGTAACCAGCCAAAGGGGAAACCGATCCTATTTGCTAACCTCAATTAGACTTCAAAGAGAGACACAACCGAAGGGCGACTTGATAAAGGATGTAACCAGCCGAAGGGGAAACCGATCCTATTTGCTAACCTCAGTTAGACTTCAAAGAGAGACACGGCCGACGGGTGACTCGATAAAGGATGTAACCATCCGAAGGGGAAACCGATCCTATTTTGCTAACCTCGGTTAGACTTCAAAGAGAGACACCACCGACGGGTGACTCGATAAAGGATGTAACCAGCCGAAGGGGAAACCGATCCTATTTTGCTAACCTCGGTTAGACTTCAAAGAGAGACACCACCGAAGGGCGACTCGATAAAGTATGAAACCAACCGAAGGGGAATCCGATCCTAATTTGCTAACCTGAGTTAGACTTCAAAAAGAGACACAGCCGAAGGGTGACTCTAGATCTGAAAAGGTATGCCAATAATCATTGGACTTTATTGAAGAAGACTAGTAACGACTAGACTTTATTGGGGATGTTTATGAACACTGAATTCAAAAGAGATGCCAATAACCATTGGGCTTGACTGAAAGAAAGGCTAGTGACAACTATAACCAATCAGGGGATGTCAGTAAATACTGGGCTTTCAAGAAGATATTGATGCTTGCGAAGCATAAGGATTACATGGATCCCTCAGGCCAAAAGGCGGGGTGTAACCCTTCAAGGGTGGCAATCATTCGAATTGCCACACACATAGTATGGATTTCAAATGATTGAAAAATGAGATGGGTTGAATGCCCACCCTCATTCGCACTCTATTATGCACGCGGCGCGGGAAAATAACCAAAACAAGACTAGTAACGACTAGACTCGACACGCGGATGACAGTAACCACTAAACATTCACGGAGATGTTGATGCTTGCGAAGCATAAAAGTTACATAGATCCCTCAGGCCAAAAGGCGGGGTGTACTCTTCAAGAGTGGCATTCATTCGAGTTGCCACACACCAAGTATGATTACCCAAATGATTGAAAAATGAGATGGGTTGAATGCCCACCCTCATTCGCACTTTAATCTGCACGCAGCATACGGGAAAATAACCAAGGCAAACTTGCGAGAAGCAAGAGATATCCCTTATGCAAAAGGCAATAAGGGGACTCACAAAAAGTAAGTACAAAGAGAAAACTGGTGACGACCAGACTCTATTAGATGATGCCAGTAAACACTGGACTTTGAAAGAGGTATTGTTACTTGGGGCATAAGAACTACATGGTTCCCTCAGGCCAAAAGGCGGGGTGTAATTCTACAAGTGACAATCATTCGAATCGCCACACACAAAGTATGGGTTATCCAAACGATTGAGCTCATCAAACGGGAAATAACCACAGAGACAATGATCTTGACGAAGAATGACTCCGTATCCAATCCACATTAGAAGGGGAAAGTGAGATTTCTTCTGGGGATATGTTACCTTGTGCCTTTGAAGCACATACAAACTTGGCTTATGGATTGATGCATGTTTGAATTTTCCATGGCGTAATGCTCCATATTCATGGAAATGCTACGCATTTTTGTAGATGCAATGTGAATGCAATGTTTACTATATGCAGAGGTGACGAGGGCCCTTTAGAGAATATTCCGCTGACTTGTAGATCGAGCTTTGTCTCTGACCTCAGGAGAGGTAAACACCAGGGAGAATCCCCTTAGTGTTAAGAACTCTGTGGGGGTGCCAATAGACATTGGACTTTGACTTGCGAGATATACTTATGATTGTTGGCTTGAAGAATAATTTCTGACTTCTCACCATGTTTCATTGCTTGAATAATTTTTAGCTTGAGGAGATTCCCTCGACTCAACATGTTGAGGATGAGAAATCCGGATAAGGAAATATTTGAGTGGAACAACTCCGAGGAGAAATAAACTCCTATACTTGGGGAGAGAATGAATTCTCAGGAGAAATAAACTCCTATGCTTGGGGAGAGACTTTTCTAGGAGAAATAAACTCCTATGCTCGGGGAGTGACTTGTTGGGGAAAAGCATTATGATACCTATCAACTTCATGATGGTCAACTGCATTTTACAAGTGAATGATGGTTCCTCCCTTACACACCAATTACTTGAGAAAATCTGCCCCAGCATATTCATACATTTGAAATATTCTTTCTCTTGATCCACGGATCCTTGAAGAGATTTGTTGAATCTCGATGTAATTGCCCCAGGTTGAGTGAGCTTGAGAGATTCCTCGACGTCACTACTTCAGATTGATTTAAATCAAGAGAGAGATTCCTCGACTTGATTAACCCTGATTGGTCGAATTTGAGATGTCAAACCTTGATTTGTTTGCCCCAGATAGGCTGAACTCACGAGAGAGATTCCTCGCCGTGACTGCCCCTGATTATGCACATCTTATCAGAGTCCTCGAGCTTTACTTCCCTTAAGATCCCACAAATTGTGGAAGTAACTTTACCACACTCAATAGAGTATTCAAAACCTTCAGGGTAATCAATCAAAGAGAGTATCCACTACTCATGCTCAACAGAGTATTCAGAATTCTCCCCTCAGGGTAACCAATCAAAGAAGGTATCAACTGATTATGCTCAATGGAGTCTTCAAGCAACATGCCCCTTGATATCAGTCTCTGAAATGATTTCTTTTTTACTCTACGGAGTTCTCAAGTCTCTTTTACTTTGACATGTTCAAGCTCTTCGTGGATTCTCATCATGGAAACTTTCCTTGATGTTTAAGAAAATGTTTTGTATGCAAAAGAATG
Organism: Vicia villosa; assembly: GCF_029867415.1. Taxonomy (NCBI): domain Eukaryota; kingdom Viridiplantae; phylum Streptophyta; class Magnoliopsida; order Fabales; family Fabaceae; genus Vicia; species Vicia villosa. The sequence continues at coordinate 81,033,648 of NC_081184.1, forward strand.
TTAATTCTGAGAATGATAATTCTAATGCAAAGCCTATGCTAGTCTTGAAGTTTAAAAACTTTTTATGCTACGTGTAGCAACCTGCCCTAAAAATAAAATTTAGAGTCGCCACCTATTCTGAAGGGCGAATAGGAAACCCTACGCAGTATAGAGATCAGGGTAAGATACTATATTCAGGTCGAGGGAAGGTGTTAGGCACCCTCAACCCTTTCCTATGGCTTTGAATCTAAGGTCAACAGTGTTATGGCTAAGAGTATTAAGGTAAGGTTTATGCTTTCGAGGGTTAAATAATTAAGAGGAACGAATCGGGAAAAATGAGATTTAGAGGGAAGGGGACTCGCCTTGTTGCCAAGTGCCTACGTATCTCCTTATGGAGAATCAGAGTCAACGTAGTTCGGGGAAGGGTTGTACGCCTTAGAATTAGAATTGAAGGTGTTTGAAATTGTTTGTGCTTTGAAAAGCGTTTTTGAATTGTCTAATTGATGAGGATGAAAATCCATAGTTTAGTATTGTGGTTTTGAAAGGTTTTGAGAAGTGTTTTTGGATGTGGGCGTACAACCCTGATTTTAGTATGCACTATTAACAGCGATAATCGTTTGATTCAATTACCATAGTTAACAGATTAGTAGTTGTATCGTTATCAATTTTAATCAATTGATTTGATTATCACTAATAACGAATTAGGATATTTTTTAATAATTTTTAATAATTAATTTGTATCGTTATCCCTCGTAATCGATTGATTCGATTAAAAATGATAATGAATTAGAATAAGGTAAATAGGCTAATCATCGCAACCAATAAAAATGGTTGAAACCCTTTAGCCAAATAAATGTTATTTTAATTTATAGGATTTGATTAATTAAATTAATCGATCATTAACCATTGCAACTAATAGATTTAGTCGGAACGAATAATAAATTAAATCCTTATATCTTTGGCCGAATGGCCGGTGGGATTGAACGAACCCTAATGTATTGGTACCTTTTTAGGGTTTTTGTGATTATAATAATTAAAACTAGTTAAATCGATCAAATGGATATAATCGAAATACTCGGGATGAAATCCTAAATCCTAATATTAGCCTAATACTAATTATATAAATTAATTAAATTAAATATAAATGATTATCATTTAATCTAATTAATAAATAATTGAAACAAATAAATAAAAAAAACTTATAGAAACCTGGTTTTAATCCTGTACATTGAAGTCTTGAGGGTGCATGATGAACCTTCAGCTTGGTGTACGTTAGATTAGGATTATTGGAGATCCAATGGTGGTTGCCTGCAGGTGCGTGGTAGTCTTATAGTGGCTGGGCGCATGGGATGTTGTAGGCAAGCTGTGTATCAAAGAAAAATAAAATTTTGCAAGAAGGCTGGTTCGAACCCATGAACATGTGGTTCCCAGCTTCAACGTTTTGCCATCCGACCTGTACTCATACGCTGTTAGCATTATTCGAAAAAGAAATAAATATTAAATCAACCTGGTAATGGCAATTGGAGTCAAAGCGGGGCCGGGACAGGTTTGACTGGCCAATCTCGTGGTGACAGCGAGTCATCTTCTTCATGGGACTGCATAAATGGATCGCGAACTACCCCCTCCAACCGTAAAAATGCAGCTCCACTCCTCATCTTCACATGCCCATATCTCCATCAATTCTCAACGAAATCAAACAAAATTTAAACCAAAATTATAGATCTAAATGCCATGAACACAACCATCATTAATTTGAAGCAAATAGAAGGCTATAGCAAGCATAAAAATGCCCTCAAAGTCACGGTTTCATGGTGTTTCAATAATATAAACACATAATTAAATTCGAACAAAACAATGTTATTATAACAAATAAATAACCCAGATCTCATAATTCAAACATGGTGAGTCTAATGGTGTAATTTATTGGGTTCAAAACCGGCCATAACCATGAAAACGAAACAAGAGATCTCTATGCCCTAACAATGGCAAATAATAGTATGGCCATTAAACCTTTCGAATGAGTGATCAAATCGACTCTAAAACACCATATAAACACGTTAATGGTAGTAGTTTTAATCGAAAACACCTGTAACTAAAAAAACGAATCATGAACTAAATTGCCAAAAGTGTGAATGTGTATATGGTTATGTAAGATGCATGGGGCTCTACCAATGGTCCTTCTTACCTTCATTTACCTCCAGAACAAGACTCTATCCTCCAATGGCTCTGAGAACCTCTCCCCATTAGGATTTCGAAATTCCAAGTTTATGTCTAATTTTGAGTTTTGAAACCCTAGCTCCTTGTAGCCATTTTTCGTCCTCCCCTCCTTCTAAATGTTTTTAGTATATATATGGACCAATTAGGGTTGGAAAAATATGGGCAAATCCTTGATTGTCTTGAGAAAATATTTTTTGAGAAAATCATGCAAAACATGCTATTTTTATTCAAATTATATTTTTTTTCTTTATATAAAATCCCTTGATTTATTCCCAAAATATTCCTTCAAATTTGATAGTTACAAGATTTCATTCCAATCTTTAATTATCTTCATCATTTATTTGGTTTATATTGATTTTTATGAATAAAAATTCAATATAATAAAAAATAAATAATTAAAAAAAGATAAGAATAGAATTATGGGCTCATGGTGCACTCATTACCATGTTTAGAAACTCAAACCTAGGCCCATTAGTCAAAATAAGTGATTTTGCTCAAATTGACCTTTGTATACTTCTCCAAAATTGTCCAACTTCATCAATGCATAACTCTCTCCATTTTTATGATATGGAAGCATTCTAGGACTTTTTAGAAAGCTAAAAGAGTCCTCTAAATGAACTTTTTGGTTTCATTTCAATTGAAGCTTCCATGCCCGAGTTATTGGAGATGCAATGAAGAACCTTTGATTGAATATAGGAGGGCAAATTTTGGGGTATGACAGCTGCCCCTGTTCAATCTTCTTGAACCTGAAGAGGTAGAAGATGATTGGACACTGAAATACCCTGAAATTTGCTTGCGTAGGGAAGGAATTTTGTGGGAGATGGGCTTATAGATGCCACCTATTTGCCTGGCAGGGTACTTGTCTAAAACATATGCTTTTCAGACCTGGATCATTTGATTGTATCTGAGGAGAGAGGAAGTAATGTCTTACATAAGACTACCTGAAGAGGTTCCTAAATAGGGTGTATCGAAGATTGATGCGAAGGAGCTTAGGCTTTGAACAATGCTTAGGAAGAATGTCTTGGAGAAGACTAACTGAGGAGTTCTTTAAAAGAACTAAGTGTGTCTTAGAAAAGATTGGATAAGAATTTTAAGAAGGCTACCTAGAAAGGCATGATATGTCTTAAATAAAACTCACCTAGAAAGGCTCTTAAAAAGATATGAAACATCTTAAACAAGATTCACCTGGAGAGGTTTCTTTTTAGAAAGGATATGAAATGTCTCAACTAGACTACCTAGACAGGTTATGGTACGCCTTAAACATGACTCACCTGGAAAGGCTCTTAGATAGGATACGGGATATCTTAAACAAGACTTACCTAGAGAGGTTCCTATAAAGGGAACGATACGTTCTAAACAAAACTATCTAGAAAGATTCCTATAAAGGGAACGATATGTTTTAAACAAAACTATCTAGAAAGATTCCTATAAAGGGCACGATGTGTTTTAAGCAGAACTACCTCGAAAGGTTCCTATAAAGGTCAAGAGACGTTTTAAACAAAACTACCTAGAAAGATTCCTATAAAGGCTGTGAAATATTTTAAACAAAACTACCTAGAAAGGTTCCTATAAAGGGTACGATACGTTTTAAACAAAACTACCTAGAAAGGTTCCTATAAAGGATATAAGACGTTTTAAACAAAACTACCTAGAAAGGTTCCTATAGAGGACATGAAACGTCTTAAACAAAACTACCTAGAAAGGTTCCTATAAAGGGACGATACGTTTTAAACAAAACTACCTATAAAGGTTTCTATAAATGGCGCGATATGTTTTAAACAAAACTACCTATAAAGGTTCCTATAAAGGGCGCGATGTGTTTTAAACAAAACTACCTAGAAAGGTTCCTATAAAGGGCATGATATGTTTTAAACAAAACTACCTAGAAAGGTTCCTATAAAGGACACAACATGTTTTAAACAAAACTACCTAGAAAGGTTCCTATAAAGGACACGACATGTTTTAAACAAAACTACCTAGAAAGGTTCCTATAAAGGACACGATACGTTTTAAACAAAACTATCTAGAAAGATTCCTATAAAGGACACAAACGTTTTAAATAAACTATCTAGAAAGATTCCTATAAAGGACACAAAACGTTTTAAATAAAACTATCTAGAAAGATTCCTATAAAGGACACAAAACGTTTTAAATAAAACTACCTAGAAAGGTTCCTATAAAGGACACAAAACGTTTTAAATAAAACTACCTAGAAAGGTTCCTATAAAGGTCATGGGACGTTTTAAACAAAACTACCTAGAAAGGTTCCTATAAAGGTCGTGGGACGTTTTAAACAACACTACCTATAAAAGGTCAGGATACGTCTTACACAAGACTGCTTGGAAAGGATAGGATACATCTTAAACAAGATTGCCTAAAAAGGTTAGGATACGTCTTAAACAAGACTGCTTGGGAAGGTTGATAATTGTCTTGGACAAGACTACCTGGAGAGGTAAGAAATTCTTTGATTGCTTCTAGATTGTCTTTGAAGAAAGACTTGGAATGAGGTATTGGAATTGTATCTGTTAAGATTGAATCGTTGATACGATCGTATTTGCGCTGTAATGTGATGATAACATCCTCTTGACTATGAAATGACCTGAAAAGGCAGCGTTAGTTTTATGCAATGTCATGATGCATGTGTCATATAATGAGATTCTCAAAATAAATGAGAATTATGCATGTATGTTTATCCCACACTGCGGGATGTAAATAGTACAGGCGTGGGAAGATCAATTATGCAACAATGCTCCTTGTATGATACTAGTGTGACTCCCCGATTATTAGAAATTTTGAGAGACGTGCCCCTTAATATGAAGGAGGGACCTTTAGAGGGAACTCGAGTTTCACCCTGTCTTGCCTGATATGCATTGCCCCAGTGTTTGAATTCTTGAAAGATATGCCCCTAGTCAATAGGATTCTTGATTGTATGCCCCTGTTTTAGGAAAACCCTCTGGATGTGGTTTCCCCATTTAAGAGCCTTTATCAGGAATGATCGTCTTTGATTAGGCCAATTTGGAGGTCTCCTTGATGCTAAGTGTTGATTTGAATGTGAAGCAGATGCTTTTCAGAATGAATCATGCGTTTCGGTCGCGTCCGACGGGCAGTGATTTGCTGAGTACTCAGAATGAGATGATGTCTTCTATAAAGTTACCTGAAGAGGTCCTTGGAAAGGATGGGAAATTGTCTTAGACAAGACTGCGCTTTAAACAAAGCTCAAAGGGATATGTTTGTGCAGAGGGTCAAAGATATTCCTATAGAGGATGAAGACTGTCTTAAGGAATGTTGGGTTTTAAACAAAACTTAGGAAAAACATCTTGAAGAAGATCACCCTAGAAAGGATGGTGAACTGTCTTAGATAAGACTCTGTACTTTAAACAAAGTTTGACGAGGTTCTTGGAAGCATAAGAGAAGTTTGAATATGTCTTAAAAGACTAACTGAAAAAAAGTTAAGAGATGTCTTACAGAAGACTACCTAGAAAAGGTTCTTGGAAAGGAATATGTCTTAGAGAAGACAGTTTGAAAGGGTTTGAAAATAGAAAGGATACGAAGGTGGGTCTTTAAAAGACTGTCTGAAAAAGGCTCCTAGAAAGGGTAAAAAGTATTTGAACAGTCTTAAAGAAGACTACATGGACAGATTGGAACATATCCTATAAAGGTTCCTGGAAAGGATGTGAGACTGGCATTGACACCATCTGACACTGAGTGACCTTTGCAACATGCCCCCAGGTGATGGACTTGCCCCACGGGCTATTCTGCGTCCTTGAGAGATTCTATGGATCTTGATTAGATTGCCCCATGTAAATGGGATAATGACGGGTTATGCCCCGTGTACACATTAGCCATCCCAGTCATGCGTAAGGGATGTTTCTTCTTTTGACGAGTTTTTAAAGCTACTTTGTCAGTCAGTAGGATTTTTAGCCGTTAGCCATGCCCCATGCAACTTCTCCCTGATGTTTAAACATCTGAATCCACATAGACAAGTGTACTTTGTAATGAAATTCATAAGATGCGAATGTATATGTCTGTCTTGAAAGTTTAAAAACATTTTTGAGTAAAACAAAGTTTTTTTTTTGTTAAGAAAGTGATATCAACTCAAGAGTTATAGTAGACCTTAAGGAGTCGGGATACCTTTGGTAACAGTATGCTCACGAACTAACTATGTTTCAGTTAGGACTTTTAAGGGTTGTAACGTGGCCTGGTTCACGGTTTGAAGAAACAAAGGATAGAGGCTCAAAGTTTATTTGTACCCATCCCCATCTTCGTGATGTTCTCCAGTCCTATGCTCAGTTGACTATGCGTTTAGGCTCCAAAAGACTTTGAGAATTATGACATTGACATTTATGATGGTTCAAAAAACAGAAGTTTACTTTGCAAAGGCAGTCATCCTCCTTTCTTTTCTTTTGTGAGGGTATGCAGTGACCTCTTTTCAACTTTGCCTGAACTGTACGTTTTAAAACTACAGTCAGCGGGATGCCCCAATTTTGCCTAAGTATCCTTAATAGGTTTTGACTTAGCAGGCCCTTGTATTGCTTTCTTTTTCTTTGCGGATATTGACTGCCGGACTTAATTGATGACGGAGAACCATCAGCGATTATGTTCAAAGGAACAATTTGGAATGATTAAGTTAACTGAGCAGCTACCCTACCCCAGGTTATATATGAAGGGTTTTATTTTATATGAAGGAAAACTCCTACTTCTTTAGGCTCAAAGGGGTTGACGAGGGATTAACATCCTTATATCTCCATTATTTAGGAATTGAACAAATGCCTGTACATCGTCGACACGGTCTGTTCGAAAGCGTAGTGTATGAAATTGTGGTATCGTTTACGTCATTCTCCCTCTAAAGGTGTACGACTTTAATCGAGAGTTGAATATCACAAAGAAGAAAACCAAGTAAAAACATAGTTTTAAATATAGTGAGAACACTAGGAATGAATCAAGACAAACGTAAGCAATGCATTAATGATTGTTGTAAAGTACATAGCATATGTCATAAGACTAATGTTTAAACAAGCGGAAAGAAATTGCGAATGAAAACAAAACTAATGATCTAAGAAATCCTCTTTCTAGCCACCTATGGCATTAGGCTTGTGAGGATCTTCGAATTCAATGAGCCCTTCTTCAATCAAATCTTGGATCTTGTGCTTTAACGGCCCACAGTCCTCTGTATCATGGCCAGGACTGTCTGAATGATAAGCGCATCTAGCATGATGCTTGTACCCGGGAGCGGGGTTAGCTGGAGCTGAGTATGGAGGCAGCAGAGTTATCAAGTTCTGACTGAGCAAACGTTGCAAAGCTTGAGACAGTGGCATGTACAACGGGGTGAATGATCATTTTGGCTTGGGCCTCCAGGTGCGTTGGCCACCCTGTTGCTTTTGCTGATCCATTGATCTCTTCTACTGAAATCTTGTTGGATAATATGGTCGGGATGTTAGGTTATCCTTCCCAATGGTCCCTTGTTCTGGAGATAGAAGAGGAATCTTCTCTTAATGTCATGAAAATGATGTGTATGCCATGCATGATATGTATGATATCGTTTTTTATTTCTTTTTTTTTTTGAATAAAATATGTTGCAAGAATGCCCCTGATGTATGATGAATGGAAAAAGAAATAATAAAAAAAATAATCAACACATATATATACATATAGCACATAATAACATAAGTTCATAGGTTCGACGTAGCGGCTCTCGGGAGCCAACCTTTTTATAGGGGGGTCCAGAAGGTCTCATGGGGTCGTTCGTAGCCTCCGAGACTTTTTTGTCTCTTCGGATTTTAGAACAACTCATTTTATCCATGAGGTTCGAATTTTTGGGGTAGGTTCTCGGAGAGATCAGCCAAGTATCCAGTCATGCCCTCAAAGTTAACTCGTAGGAGATTCATGCTCCCCTATTGATCTCAAAGTTAACTCCCACACTTAGGGTTTAAACACAACATAGAAAATACCAGCAATGCATATAAAAATATAACAACAGGCAATTAGATATAAATATATTAACATAAATAATTAAATATAAACATATTATAAACAATTAAATATTTTTTAGATAAAAAACAAATAAACAAATTGTTTTAAAAAAAAAAAATACAAACCCTAAAAAAAGCGAATTAGCCAAACCCTAAAAAGTTGTCAAACCTAAACCCTGCCAAAACCTAAAACCTATAGGAGCATAGTATTCACCATTATAGTTATCCCTAGCAGAGTCGCCAGCTATAGCAACCTGCCCTAAAAATAAAATTTAGAGTCGCCACCTATTCTGAAGGGCGAATAGGAAAACCTACACAGTATAGAGATCAGGGTAAGATACTATATTCAGGTCGAGGGAAGGTGTTAGGCACCCTCAACCCTTTCCTATGGCTTTGAATCTAAGGTCAACAGTGTTATGGCTAAGAGTATTAAGGTAAGGTTTATGCTTTCGAGGGTTAAATAATTAAGAGGAACGAATCGGGAAAAATGAGATTTAGAGGGAAGGGGACTCGCCTTGTTGCCAAGTGCCTACGTATCTCCTTATGGAGAATCAAAGTCAACGTAGTTCGGGGTAGGGTTGTACGCCTTAGAATTAGAATTGAAGGTTTTTGAAATTGTTTGTGCTTTGAAAAGCGTTTTTGAATTGTCTAATTGATGAGGATGAAAATCCATAGTTTAGTATTGTGGTTTTGAAAGGTTTTGAGAAGTGTTTTTGGATGTGGGCGTACAACCCTGATTTTAGTATGCACTATTAACAGCGATAATCGATTGATTCAATTACCATAGTTAACAGATTAGTAGTTGTATCGTTATCAATTTTAATCAATTGATTTGATTATCACTAATAACGAATTAGGATATTTTTTAGTAATTTTTAATAATTAATTTGTATCGTTATCCCTCGTAATCGATTGATTCGATTAAAAATGATAATGAATTAGAATAAGGTAAATAGGCTAATCATCGCAACCAATAAAAATGGTTGAAACCCTTTAGCCAAATAAATGTTATTTTAATTTATAGGATTTGATTAATTAAATTAATCGATCATTAACCATTGCAACTAATAGATTTAGTCGGAACGAATAATAAATTAAATCCTTATATCTTTGGCCGAATGGCCGGTGGGATTGAACGAACCCTAATGTATTGGTACCTTTTTAGGGTTTTTGTGATTATAATAATTAAAACTAGTTAAATCGATCAAATGGATATAATCGAAATACTCGGGATGAAATCCTAAATCCTAATATTAGCCTAATACTAATTATATAAATTAATTAAATTAAATATAAATGATTATCATTTAATCTAATTAATAAATAATTGAAACAAATAAATAAAAAAAACTTATAGAAACCTGGTTTTAATCCTGTACATTGAAGTCTTGAGGGTGCATGATGAACCTTCAGCTTGGTGTACGTTAGATTAGGATTATTGGAGATCCAATGGTGGTTGCCTGCAGGTGCGTGGTAGTCTTATAGTGGCTGGGCGCATGGGATGTTGTAGGCAAGCTGTGTATCAAAGAAAAATAAAATTTTGCAAGAAGGCTGGTTCGAACCCATGAACATGTGGTTCCTAGCTTCAACGTTTTGCCATCCGACCTGTACTCATACGCTGTTAGCATTATTCGAAAAAGAAATAAATATTAAATCAACCTGGTAATGGCAATTGGAGTCAAAGCGGGGCCGGGACAGGTTTGACTGGCCAATCTCGTGGTGACAGCGAGTCATCTTCTTCATGGGACTGCATAAATGGATCGCGAACTACCCCCTCCAACCGTAAAAACGCAGCTCCACTCCTCATCTTCACATGCCCATATCTCCATCAATTCTCAACGAAATCAAACAAAATTTAAACCAAAATTATAGATCTAAATGCCATGAACACAACCATCATTAATTTGAAGCAAATAGAAGGCTATAACAAGCATAAAAATGCCCTCAAAGTCACGGTTTCATGGTGTTTCAATAATATAAACACATAATTAAATTCGAACAAAACAATGTTATTATAACAAATAAATAACCCAGATCTCATAATTCAAACATGGTGAGTCTAATGGTGTAATTTATTGGGTTCAAAACCGGCCATAACCATGAAAACGAAACAAGAGATCTCCATGCCCTAACAATGGCAAATAATAGTATGGCCATTAAACCTTTCGAATGAGTGATCAAATCGACTCTAAAACACCATATAAACACATTAATGGTAGTAGTTTTAATCGAAAACACCTGTAACTAAAAAAACGAATCATGAACTAAATTGCCAAAAGTGTGAATGTGTATATGGTTATGTAAGATGCATGGGGCTCTACCAATGGTCCTTCTTACCTTCATTTACCTCCAGAACAAGACTCTATCCTCCAATGGCTCTGAGAACCTCTCCCCATTAGGATTTCGAAATTCCAAGTTTATGTCTAATTTTGAGTTTTGAAACCCTAGCTCCTTGTAGCCATTTTTCGTCCTCCCCTCCTTCTAAATGTTTTTAGTATATATATGGACCAATTAGGGTTGGAAAAATATGGGCAAATCCTTGATTGTCTTGAGAAAATATTTTTTGAGAAAATCATGCAAAACATGCTATTTTTATTCAAATTATATTTTTTTTCTTTATATAAAATCCCTTGATTTATTCCCAAAATATTCCTTCAAATTTGATAGTTACAAGATTTCATTCCAATCTTTAATTATCTTCATCATTTATTTGGTTTATATTGATTTTTATGAATAAAAATTCAATATAATAAAAAATAAATAATTAAAAAAAGATAAGAATAGAATTATGGGCTCATGGTGCACTCATTACCATGTTTAGAAACTCAAACCTAGGCCCATTAGTCAAAATAAGTGATTTTGCTCAAATTGACCTTTGTATACTTCTCCAAAATTGTCCAACTTCATCAATGCATAACTCTCTCCATTTTTATGATATGGAAGCATTCTAGGACTTTTTAGAAAGCTAAAAGAGTCCTCTAAATGAACTTTTTGGTTTCATTTCAATTGAAGCTTCCATGCCCGAGTTATTGGAGATGCAATGAAGAACCTTTGATTGAATATAGGAGGGTAAATTTTGGGGTATGACACTACGAGGTGGCCAACTCTTGTGAATGAAATGTAAAGCGGGCATACGATACCAACATAGATATGTGTTACGCTTCATTGGGAGTCAGCTAAACACTATCTCTTTGGAGTGTATCTTTGAAATAAACCCTACTTCAATTAGGACTTTTAAGGGTTGTAATTTGGCCTGGTTCATGGTTTTCAGAAACAAAGGATTTTTAGGCTCAAAATTATTTGGTGCCCACCCCCTTCGTGATGTTCTCCCCTCCTAAGTTCAATTAACTCAACATGAGTGCTCATCCCTCACAAGGAATTTTAAGATGGTTGAGGAATCAATGAGGTTTTTTGGACATGGCAGTCGCTCACCTTTTATTCTTCTGATTCATTATCACACGACTTCGTTCTTGCTTTATTTTCACCATTATCTTTTTTCTTTTTATGGCTATATTTTTCTTTCATCCTTTTTCTTTATATTGCTATATTCTCTTTTTTTTTGCCATTTTTTTTCTTTTTTTTTTTGAACAAGTCGTGTGACCTCGTGTTGTCTTTGATTCGTCGGAAGTGATTGTGACTGCCTCATTCCATGATTGATGAAGGATTGCCATTGTGGTATCGTCATCTTTTGATCTCCTTATAGGTGAAGGATAACCATTGCAATATTGACATTCCTCAACCCTTTTGAAGGATAACCATTGTTGTATCCTTAGATTCATACCATTTGTGAGTTTTGAACACTTGATCAAGTTAAATGAACACTACCCTGCCCCAGGGTTAAAATTAAGGGTTTTTTCTGAACAGAAAAGAAACTCCTACTTCAAGGCTCAAAGGGGTTGACGAGGGTCTATCTCCCTTTTATCTCCGGTGTTTGGGGATTTGAAACAACGCCTGTACATCATCAGTAGGGTTTTATTCAAAAACACACAATTAGGGATTTTGCATTTTTTTTCATCATTCTCCCTCCACTCTTAGCCTAAGCAAGTAATTAATAAAGTTGGTATCGTAATGCCAAAAAACTTTTTTTTTTGAGTTAAAAGGAATGGGTTACTTCAAGACAAACACAAACCATGTATTATGATTTTCATTTGAAAATTAACAAATTTTTACATGCTAGCAATGCTTAAACAAACAATGAAATGTTACAAATGAGAATGCAATAGAGAACTAAATGAATGCTCTTGTTGAGGAGACTTGACTCCGTATGGGCTTATTGCTCTTGAATGCTTTCTGCAGCTTTGATACCCCATTGAGACTTCAATATAAGCATAAACCTCTTGGAGTGAATATGATCGTTCTGAAATCAACGAGGACTTGAATTCTGACTTTAACTGTCCTACCATCCTCAGTTGAATGGCTAGGTGCCCCAGCATGGTAGCCACTTAGTATTATCCTTCCACACACTTTAGGTTACTTCCCAGAAGAATATTCCAACAAAGGCGTACAAGAGTGGTGCATTTTTACCTTTAAGGATTCGAGCAATGCACATGATGCAATACTCAAGATAGACAATGTCTTGCTTATCCCTCGATCGGGAGCCCCAAATATAGTTGCTAGAACAGTAATCGCCATTATAAATGGAAGAAACTAGTATGATCATCACACTCAGGAGAGCTATATGTGGTAAGGAAGACCTAAGGTACCAACTGAAATACCAACCACAAGGCACTTGCATTACATTGTTATGTTTCCCATATTCTTTTTGTCTCTAACAAGCGAAAGCCACTGAGAAGGAAGCTCCGAGAAGAGGCAACTGAGATATGAAGCAGAACCTTGAGAACGAGAAGCCTTGTATAGAACATTCTTGATTACCACAAGGAAAGATTCTGACGAAGTCACCCAGGAATTTGTAATGCTTTAAGGGATTCGAGCAACGCGAATGATGCAATGCTCAAGATAAGAGTACGTCTTGCTTATCCCTTGATCGGGAGCCCCAAGCAACTTCCACATATGTACGAGAGATGATTATCACTTCGGCTTGCCTATCCAAACCATCAGGAGTGAGCATGAATGATCCTTGGAGTTCTTGACATCAAACTCTAGGCACAAACCAACAATATCTAAACCAATGGACCAAACTTTTCCTCCAAGAGGTGGAATCTTTTGTCAATTTCGATGATTAGGAACCTGAAGGCTTCAAATTCCAAATTGCTCTCATGATGGGTTCCCTCCTTAACAGTAATAGGAATCTCAACAGTACTTCTGACGTTCTGATTCACAAGACCTTCTCTTGTGTTGAGATAAACATCTGCATCTGGCCTCTGAAGAACCTGTCTCAACTCTTCGTGTCTAAAAGCAAGGGCTTGAATAGCCTCCATACACTGATTCAGGTTAATCCCCATTTGTGTCCTCATCTCATTCAAGTCCTCACGGAGTTGTTCCATCATTAACTTTCGAGCACAACGGTGAGAAGTCAATCTTGTTGTTGAAGTCAAAATATGAGAAGAAAGGGCCCCCATAAGCTTCTGAGAGAACTATGAAATGCATGATATTATGAATGCATGTTTCATTTATGGAGAATCCTAAAGTCTTTTCACACTTTTTCTCTTTTTTTTTTTTTTTTGCATATAGTATCTTTTTTTTCTTTTCCATCTTCTATGTCTTTTCTATTTTTTTTCGTTTCCTCTTTTTTTTTGTTTTGGAAATAGACTTTAGAATCCCCCACCAATGAAGTGGATAAAGTAATGATGTTATGCAATGCAAAGTGGTGAGACTAAACGTCTCGCAAATCTGGATATCTGAATTGCATTGATCTTTCTGAATGATGCAGGTTCAAAATTCCGGCTTCAGATTGCAATATAGAAATCCGGGTATGATGAAGGCTAGTATCCTGTCCCACCCCAATCTCACGGGTATGTATTCTAGACACAGACAAGTGGTCCCTAATGGTCACCAGGGTCTACAGTTCCCATGGGGTACAAAGTGTTTGAGGCAACAAGCGTGCCAGACACAGTGTTCCATGAAAGAACCTCGCCCAGTTGTGGTACCCCATGTCAAGCTCGATCGTAGCAAGAGCCACGGGAGTCAACATGAGCATCCACGCTAATCCTATGTGTCACTGGCCTGGGTAGTGGGCCTTTTACCTCACAAAATCCCCCACCTGCAAAACAAAGCAGAAAAATATGTGGCCCCCACGGGGACCCATAATATAGTCCAGATGCATGATGTGCAAGCAAAAATAAACATGATATGCAAGCAGAAAATAAACATGCAAACATATATACAAGATAAAAACAAACAAAGAAACACCCAATAAAAGAAACAAACAAAGGCTAGGATCGACTCGCTAGGAATGGACCAGCACAGGTCTATCAACATCCCCAGCAGAGTCGCCAGCTGTCGCTACCGCGAAAAATGGAATCAGAGCCGCCACTAATATATTTATCCCATCGCGGGAAAGGAATACCAGAAAACCTAACTCAGAATAAGAACAAGGTCTTTCGACCAGAGAACAGGGCACGGGAGTCGGTTACGCAAGGGGAAGGTGTTAGTACCCCTCACGCCCATCATACTCGATGGTATCCACCTATGTTTGTTTCTATCTAAAGGGTGTATCTAATGTCTAAAACCTAAATGCGAATGAATGCAAAAGAAATACGGGGAAAAGAAGGAATTATTTACAAGTGTGCTCGCCTAGGCCCCGCGACCCAATGCCTACGTATCCCTTACAGGAATCAGAGCGACCGTAGTTCGGCTCAAGATTTTCTATGTTTTTGTGTTTTTTAGGTGAACAGAGGTTAAAGTCGCACTCCACGATGCTCGACCTTTGGAGACTTACACGCCTAATTATGGAATGGATTCAACATGTTCTTAAGAATGCCACGAAGGCGAGAGATAGAAGAGAGTTTGAGCGTTTCGAGGAAATCCCTTAAGCAAGGGAAACTCGAGTTACTCTTTGGTTTGTGTTTTTTAGAAGTGGGAACTTACGCCTGAATGGTACCCTTAAGCAAGGGAGATCCAAGCACTCGAACATTCCCTTAAGAAAGGGATGTTCAAGCTTCCATTCCCTTTTTAAGAATTTTCACTTTGATTATTAGTGCTTTAAGTATTTTCTTTGTATTTTTTATGGGATTTTAATCAAGCATTTATTAGATGTTTTATGTTGTAAAAGAAAAAAGAATGAAAAAAAGGGGACTAGCCTAATTTCTAAACCTAGTGTTATTCTAATTCTAAGTCTAATGTTAACATGCTAAATTCTAAAAGGAGCATACAAATGATATTAACATAGGCCAAAGTTATAGGCCAAAATCAATGTAAACACAAACATACAAAATTAGCACAAAAGCATATAAGAAACAAATCAAAATTAAGTGTTTGGCTGGAGCATTTTAATGAGGGAAAGTAATTTTTTGAGGGAATTTAAAATGATTTGACCAAAATCCATTGTTTGGATACAAAAATGAAGAATTGTTAAAATGATGGAAATTTATGGAGTATTTCATCTAAGTTAAATTTAATCATTTTGAAATGACACCAAAAACCAAAGAATTTGAAATTCCTCTCATGTTACATAGAATGTATTTGTTATTATTATTTCTTCAAATTTTACAAATGGGTCCTCATATTTTCCAAAATTATAAAATTGACCCCAAAATTTTTTAAAAAATTGCAAATTGGTCCTTAATAATTTTTAATATTTATAATTTGGTCCTTCAAATTTTTGAAAATTGCAATTTGGTCCCTACTTTTCAATTTTTTTAAGTTGGTGCAAAAAATTATATTTTATAAAAAATGACCCCAAAAATCTAACAATAAATTACCTTAATACTTCATCCAAACAAAATAATTTAAAATGAATGGATTTCAATTGAATCATTTGAATTGCTTTGAATTTTAAATTCCTTTAAAATTTCTAATTACCTCATCCAAACACACTCTAAAAATACTACTATTTTTATGAGATTTTAGATGTGAGGAAACTACCAATTAAATGTCAACAATTAATTTCTAAACAAAACACCTAATATCTATTAAAAAAAAGGGTGAATTTTATTATGTATTTATCACCTAAAATCTACCATTTTTAATAGTGATTACTACATGTTTTTATCTATACAAAGATTGGAACAAAGCTATGTTAAACAACCTAAATTCTAATGGGAAAATAATGGAGTCAGGGGGGTTTAAAACTGAATTCAGTGGCGTGACTAGAAATTTGGACGTAGGGCCCAATAGGTTGGCCCAAACAGACTGTTTTTGTTTAGACTTTTCTTCAGCATAAAAAAAGTGATCGGGCTTGGTGGGTGGTGAACTAACAGTTTCAAGGCCCAATTGTTTGTTCAGGAATTCCAACCAAAATGGTAATAGCATCTGGGCCAAGAGGGGGTGTGAACGCAGGATTTCATAGAATGGCCCAAAGATCCATCAAACATTATAATGTGATTCAGTTCAATCATATATTATTAATGCTGATTAATGTCAAATTAAGGTCTAATTAACCACATTCAACCTTATAGACTGAATCTAATCATTCTCCACTATTTCTATTAACCTAAAGTTTAATCAAATAAAGACATAAATTATAAAGAAAGGGATTTAGGGTTCACCTGGTTGTGACTGTCGACATCTCTCAGCTCTTCTTCCTCACGTGTACGGCTACGGCGGCGCTGCGACGGAGATCCTTCTCCGATCGATTCATCTTCTCTCCTCGCTGTGACTCAGAAGGCGCAATCTCCCTCTCTTCAATTCGGTCTCTCAGCTTTCGTTTCACTCGGTCTCTCCCTCTGATTCAACTCTATCATCCTCGCGTAGCAGTGTGGCGGCTGGAGAATGATTTGCTCCGATGAAGATTCGTCGTCCGCCACCGTGAGTATCAAAACGAAACCAAAGTCTCAGGTTCCCTCTCGGTTTTCTCCGATCAATCGAAATTGCAAATCAAAAGAAAACGAGAATGGAGCACGCCCGGAGCATCTTCAAAGGTGTTACAACGAGAATCCAAGAACCAGGTGTTTCGAATCAGAGAGGTAATAACAAGCGTCCATACTTCTTCTTCCTCCACTTTTCTTTCGCTCTTTTTTCCGTGCTTGATTCTTCCAATGCTGAAAGGTTATGTTTGATTCAATTCAAAGCTGTAGATGGCGTGTTGTGATGTAGTGGTGAAGATTGAAGTTCGTGATGCTGATGCTTTTGTCGCAAAGAGACGAAGATGATTGTTGACTCAATGCTGCGATTCGGTGTTGAATTATGCAGAGGGATTGATGACGAATTGTGAAGGGAATCTGTTATGCAGTAGAAGATTGAATGATGTAATGTGATGGAGATTGAAGATGATATTGAAGGTTGGTTCAGAGGTGATATGAAGATTAAAGATTCAGAATATTGAAGCTGTGAAGAGTGAAGAAGAGAGAAAGATGAAAATTCAGTTCAGAGGAAGATGACGAGAGTCTGAAGATGATCAATTCTGAGATTATGAAGATTTGAAGATTAGAGAGTGAAGAATGGTTAAAGACTGTGAAGTTGCGGAGATTGAAGCGATGAAGGTGAAGATTCAAGGATGGAATGTGATGATTGAAGATGAGAAGTGAAGAGGGAATGGTGGTGGTTTGTGGAGAAATGGTGAAGACTGTGAAAGAATGGATTCAGAGAGGAGATGAAAGAGGTGAAGAGTGAGTTATATAGAGGAGAGGGATCTGAATTCAGTTAGAGAGAAGAGATGTGAGCCATTAGATTGAATGAAGTGGTTATGAAATTGATGGTGAGATTGAGTTTCGGTTAGAAGTTGGTTATAATTCTGTTATTTTCTATTTGAAAGTTTATTATAGGTTAGTTATGATCAGTTAGGAATTCAGTTGGGGAAGTTAGTTGTTAGGCACTTAGTTGGTTACGAAACAGTTAGGTTGTTAGTTTGAAGTTAGTTAGAGGGTATGAGTATTAGTAACTGATTCTGTTTTTCCTGTTAGAGGTTTGTTATGGTTAGGTATAAAACTGCTAAGGTTAGTTGGCGATAGGTTTAATTGGCTCTTATTTTGATGTTTGAATGGACTTCTCCTGATTTAGCAGCTTGTTGACATGGTATTGCAAGTCCTGTTTGGCTGCTATCTTTCCTTTGAATGCATGACCCTCTTTTACGGTTACAGGGCTGTTTTGATTTGATTTTTTCTGGTGATTGAATTGAATACAGTAGGTCATTTGCTTTGTGGATTTCGTATGGAATGAATGAATGTGAGTGAATGTTAGGAATTTGGATTTGTAACTATCATTTGTTGAGAATTTCAGTTAGTAACTCTTAGGTGTTAGAATTGGAAATGTTAGGCATTGTTTTTAGTTGTGTACCTATAAACATGTGCAATGGTTTATGCTGGTTTTTATTTATGATGATGCAGGTTTGGGATAATGGCAGCATGGGACAAATGGGAACAAAGTATCAAAGATGAAGAGAAATTGAAGATTAACATGGGGAGTGGGTTTTAGGACGTCAATGAAAGTCTTGGTCAGGGGTCAAAATGGTTGAAGGGTAGGTGTTGACTTTGGTCAACTATTTGACCTGAAAGTCAATAGTTGACTAAAGTCAACCATAGGTCAAAAAAATGTAAATTCTTGTAATGATGTATTGCATTGGAAATGAATGATGAACATATTTGTTTTTTCCTTGACATCTTGACAATTTTGAATGAACTTTGAACAATGGTGATGGATACCTTAAATTCCAAATAACTTGCATTCCTAGAAATCCACATGAATCCTTTTTCAAACTTAACACACATACATCTTTATTCCCTTGATTAATTTGAACACCTATTTGAATTCATAGCATTAGGTAGTCCCTTGAATAAATGTTTTCAATTAATGAGTTCAAATCAATCCTCTCCTTTAACTCCCATCTCAAGTCCACTCTAACTTGTATTGCAAGCAACAAGTAACAATGATGAGAATCAAACTTCTCTGATCAAAATGAATCCACGAGTTCATCTCTCATGCCATGACTCACATCAGTATTTCAATCCACCATAACAATAGTGCATCGAAGAATCCTCGAGGAAGAAAGTATTGAAGCACATAAGAACACCTCGACATGAAATCCAACGAATCTCTGATGAATTGACGATTGTAGACATTGTGTATAAGAACCATAGTCTTCTTGCCTCTGATGAATCTTCATAGAGGAAAACCTTGTAGCTTTAGGAGAAAGAAGTCCACCATGAACGACCATACAAAAACCCTAGCTTCCAAGATCTTTGATCCAATGCAGAGTTATTTGATCAATGAATGTATGAATGTTAGATGGCCTTAATGAAACATGTATATGAATGGGATGTGAAAGCCAATTAGGAATAAATATGTGGGCAAATTTTGGGGTGCAACAGATGTGTTTCGTGAGTTAGGGTAATTGGTTACTGGCATTTGGGTAACCGATTACCACTGATGATTTTTCAAAAATGATGTATTTTGTAAAGTTCATAACTTTTGAACTGTTGGTCCATTTCGTTTGCCGTTTCGAGCTAAATGAACCTTGTGAAATAATCTATTTGATGATTAATGATGTGATTGTGATTGAATGATGTGATTGTGATTGAATCGTGTCTGACAGAGATTCGAGGTTTACGTCGAAGTTCTGGGAAGGTTTGTAGAAGGCTTTGGGTACTAAGCTGAGATTGAGTTCTGCTTATCATCCGCAGACGGATGGACAGAGTGAGAGGACGATTCAGTCGTTGGAGGATTTGTTGCGTGCTTGTGTGCTGGAAAAAAGGAGGTGCTTGGGATAGTTATCTGCCTTTGATTGAGTGTACCTACAATAACAGTTTTCATTCGAGTATTGGTGTGGCTCTGTTTGAGGCGTTGTATGGTAGAAGATGTCAAACTCCATTATGTTGGTATGAATCTGGTGAGAGTGTTGTGATTGGACCAGAAATTATACAACAGACTACGGAGAAGATTATGATGATTCAAAAGAAGATGAAAGCTTCTCAGAGTCGTTAGAAGAGTTATCATGACAAGAGGAGGAAAACACTTGAGTTTCAAGAGGGAGATCATGTGTTTATGAGGGTTACTCCTATGACAGGTATTGGTCGAGCTTTGAAGTCAAAGAAGTTGACTCCGCGCTTTATTGGACCGTTTCAGATTTCTGAAAAAGTGGGAGAAGTAGCTAATCATATTGCTTTGCCGCCGATGCTTGCAAATTTGCACGATGTATTTCATGTATCTCAGTTGAGGAAGTACGTTGCGGATCCATCCCATGTGATTCAAGTAGATGATGTACAGGTGAAGGATAACTTAATCGTTGAAACTTTACCTGTAAGGATTGAAGATCAGAAACTGAAACAGTTGCGTGGCAAAGAAATAGCTTTGGTCAGAGTAGCTTGGGGAGGACCGGCTGATGGGAATGTCACCTGGGAGTTGGAAAGCCAGATAAAAGATTCCTTTCCGGAACTCTTTGCTTGAGGTATGTTTTCGAGGACGAAAACTCTTTTAGTGGGGGAGAGTTGTAACATCCCAAAATTTCTTATTTAATTAATTTAATTAAGTTTTAAATTAATTAATTTAAATTAGCATTTATTGAAATTATGTGGAAAGAAATATAAAATGTTAAGTTGTTGGGCCATATGGTGGAATTAGTAATGTGGGGGTGTAATTGTGAAGGAGCCCATTTCTAATTTTATGTTTTTCATAAAATAGGGGAAATAAGAGAAAGGAAGTGAGAACATGAAAACAGAAGCTGAAAGAGGAAGAGCTAAAGAACGTGAAGGAGAACCAAAGAGGAAGAAGACCCATTCAAGAACTTGGCTAAGGTAAGGGGGACTTATCTGATTAACATCTATTATCGGTTAGGGGTTGATAGCATAGAATAGATGTAGAATTCGTATCGATTGATTCATATGATAGATTTAAGGATTTGAGTCACATTGTATGATGATTGATCATTTTGTTTGAATCTATGATGTTTGTGTTGTTATGGCTTCAATTGATGCTTAATTGGTGTATTATGATGTGTATTTCGTGTTGTATGTGTGTTCCATTTCCTAAAATTCGTGCTGGTATGATTTGTGGGTAATTGGAATGTGTAGAATGCTGTTTTTCTACAGATTTGGGGTTGCAGGTACGCAGTAACCGGTTACTGGGGGCAGGGTAACCGATTACTGTAGTGAAAAAGGGCAAATATGGCTTGCTGGGAGTCGGTAATCGGTTACTGAAATGGGTGTAACCGATTACCCATACAAAAAATAGAGGGATGTGTTTCGTGAGTCAGGGTAACCGGTTACTGGCATTTGGGTAACCGATTACCACTGATGATTTTTCAAAAATGATGTATTTTGTAAAGTTCATAACTTTTGAACCGTTGGTCCGTTTCGTGTGCCATTTCGAGCTAAATGAACCTTGTGAAATAATCTACTTGATGATGATGATCATTATGATGAAATGAGTATTTGATGATGTTACTCATTAGACTTGACGATGGTATAAGTATGTTCAGGTATGTTTTCATTCATTCATATTCATTGATGATGCTCTATCCATGATGATGTGTTGGATCAGTAAAGGGCATGATTCCCATTGTGTGGAATTTGTGCTGGCAGGGCCGTATCTTGATGATGTTGGATCGGTCATGGGTTATCCCCATTTGATGATGTTGGTACCACATGCATAGTGTCAGTTCATACATATGCATACTTTTATAACATGATTGGATGTATTCCAGTGTTATAATTATTGATGTTGTGTTGGTTGGTTGCTTATGAATGATAAAACTTGTCTGAATGTCTGTTTATGAAACAATTGGGTGAATGATGCAACTATGATGTGTTATTGCTTTATAACCTTATAACATTTGTTAATTATGATGAGACTCACCCTTACATGTTGTCATTTTCAGACTGAGGATAGCGGTTGTTCGACTCGGTGAGGATTAGCTCATGAGTCAGTTGTTTAGTTAGCGTCAGGTGTCATGCTCTGATATTTGTAACACTGGAGATGAGATGTTTAAAGTTCATGGTTTATAACTCTGGTTATGTTTTGAAGGATAAGTTTTATAGATGTTAAACTTAATCCGTATGATTTAATTTCCGCTGTGTTAACATGAAATGTTTTTAATTGATGATGATTGCCTCAGTGAACGCATGACATAACTGAACGATGTTTAATTAATTTTTGAATTGTGGCACCCTTATTTTCATGTACTCTGAATAAACTTATTTAATTTGCCGCGGGGTTTTGAAAGGGGTGTTACATTTGTTGCATTTTGTTTGGTATATGAATCTTGTACAATTGGTAGATAATTCAATGTGTGAATTATTGTGGTATGTGGTATGTTAAGATTTGTTTGGATAATCTTAATTGCATATGTGTTGAGATAATTGTACACACATTCATGGTTGGCTTTGAAATATAGGTGGTGAAACTTTGGGTTCACGATTGGTTGGCTTTAAAATATAGGCGGTGAAACCTTGGGTTCACATTTGTGCAGGTTCAGACGAGTACTTGCTTGTTCGTGGCTTAGCCGAAGAGCCCCGAGTTTTATTATTTGATTAGGTAGCGAGTCATATGCTCTGGCCATGTAACACTTGGGGGAAATTTCGTTGACTTATGCTTATGTTTTGAATATTTCTATCTTTATGTTTTGTTGAATACTTTGGATGTATGTGTTAACATTTGGATATGTTGTTTTAAAGGCCTTGAGCCTAGATTTTTGAATTCAAGTAGCATGGATGTTAATGTTATTTTGAATTGGTAGATGAATATGGTATGAGAAATATTCATTGAATGCATGTAATAGCAATTATTTTGTTTTTCCGCAAGTGTTTATGCATAATGTATGGAAGCATGAGAATTACATTATTGTGTTACAATATGATCTTTGCATATTATGAATGTTTATATGTTGTTTGGGATTTTCATTTTGTGGAAATCAACATGTAGCGCCTTTTTTCCTTTATGCATGCTTACTCTGTGAATTGTATGTTATACTTTAGGGTTAGAAAAGAGTTGTTACATTAGTGGTATCAGAGCATGGTCGACCAGTTGGTTAGAGTCGTTAATGTCTTTTATTCCTGTTGTATTAGATTTGTGTATCTGACACGATCAATACTTTTCTGTCTGTTTTGGTTGTTGGATGTCGTAGGACGATGGTTGCTGGAAGGAATGATGTTGCCATTGTGATGCATTAAGGATGTTGGCTGGATCTCTTGGTCAAATTCCTCAAGCTAATGCTAGTAATCGGAATGGTGATGATGATGAGTATCGTGCTTTGGGGAAGTTTCAGAG
The DNA here is from genome assembly GCF_029867415.1 of Vicia villosa. Classification (NCBI taxonomy): domain Eukaryota; kingdom Viridiplantae; phylum Streptophyta; class Magnoliopsida; order Fabales; family Fabaceae; genus Vicia; species Vicia villosa. The sequence goes on from NC_081184.1 coordinate 81,057,068, forward strand.
GAACAATCCTCCTGTCTTTGAGGGTGAGCATGAACCAGATAAGGCTCAAGCTTAGTTGAACGCGGTTGAGAAGATATTTCGGGTTATGAATTGTACGAATGCTCAGAGAGTGCAGTTTAGTAATCACATGCTTGAGAAAGAAGCCGAGGATTGGTGGGGCAACACTGCTCAAATATTTGAAGAAGAGGGTATTCAGATTACTTGGGATCTTTTCCGTGATGCATTCTTGGAAAACTATTTTCCGGAAGATAGTAGAGAGTGCTTCTCACTACAAGGTTATGACTGAGAATAAGGATCAATATCGTGGGAAACTGTATGATGATAAGAAGAAAAATGGTTTTGGCGAAAAGCCAAGTGGGGGAGGATCTAGTGCTCCGATTAAGTGCTTGAAGTGTGGTGTTGGAGGACATTGTGCTAATGAATGCAAAAAGAGTTCGGTTAAGTGTTTCAAGTGTGACAAGGTGGGTCACAAAGTTGTGGATTGCAAAGTTGGTTCGGGTGTGAATTGTTACAACTGTGGTGAGCAAGGTCACATTAGTACCAAATGTGACAAACCGAAGAAGGAGCAAGCGAAAGGGAAAGTGTTTGCATTGTCTGGTGCGGAGGCCACTACTGATGATAGGCTAATCCAAGGTACGTGCTTTATTAATTGTACACCTTTGATTGCTATTATTGATACTGGTGGAACACATTCTTTCATTTCTTTGGATTGTGCTAAGAGATTGAATCTTGTATTGTCTGGTATGCGTAGAAGTATGGTTATTAATACACCTGCTATGAGTTCTGTGTCTACTTCTTTTGTGTGTTTGAATTGTCCATTGAGTATATTTGGTAGAGATTTCGGAATTGATTTAGTTTGTCTTCGATTAGAGTAACTTGATGTGATTTTGGGTATGAACTGGTTGGAGTTTAATTGTGTGTATATCAACTGTTTTGATAAGACGGTTATTTTTCCTGAGATTGATGTTAAGAAAGATTTGTTTTTGTCTTCTAAGCAAATTGATGAATCTGTGCAAGATGGGGCTGAGTTGTTTATGTTGTTGGCAACTTTAGATGTTCATGAGAAGAGAAAAATTCAGGAATTGCCAATAGTTTGTGATTTTGCGGAGGTATTTCCTGAAGATGTAAGTGATTTTCCGCCGGAACGTGAAGTTGAGTTTTCAATTGATTTAGTTCCTGGAACTAGTCCTGTATCGATGACTCCATATAGGATTTCCGCTTTTGATTTGAAAGAGTTGAAGAGTCAACTTAAGGATTTGTTGGAGAAGAATTTTATTCGTCCTAGTGTGTGGACGTGGGGTGCACCTGTTTTGTTGGTTAAGAAGGAAGGTTCTATGAGGCTTTGTGTTGATTATAGAAAACTGAACAAAGTGACGATTAAGAACAAGTATCCACTTCCAAGAATTGATTATTTGATGGATCAGTTGGTGGGAGCTTGTGTGTTTAGCAAGATTGATTTGAGGTCTGGGTATCATCATATTCGTGTGAAAGCGGGGGATATTCAGAAAACTGCTTTTAGAACGAGGTATGGACATTATGAAAATTATGTGATGTCGTTTGGTGTGACTAATGCACCTGGTATATTCATGGAGTATATGAATAGGATTTTCATGATTATCTAGATAAGTTTGTGGTGGTGTTCATCGATGATATTTTGATCTATTCTAAGAGTGAAGATGATCATGCTGAGCATTTAAGGATTGTGTTATCGGTGCTGAAAGAGAAGAAGTTGTTTGCTAAGTTTTCTAAGTGTGATTTTTGGTTGAAGGAAGTGAGTTTTCTTGGCCATGTGATTTCAAGTAGAGGTATTTCAGTTGATCCTACGAAGATTGAGGCTGTATCTCAATGGGAAGCTCCTAAGTCTGTTTCTGATATTAGAAGTTTTCTTGGTTTGGCTGGTTATTAAAGGAAGTTCATTGAGGGATTTTCTAAGTTATCTCTACCGTTGACGTTGTTGACTAGGAAGGGTCAAGCTTTTATTTGGACTTTGCAATGTGAAGCGAATTTTCAAGAGCTTAAGAGAAGGCTAACTTCTGCTCTAATTTTGATTTTGCCGGATCCGTTAGAACCATTTGTTGTGTATTGTGATGCTTCTTTGTTGGGTTTAGGAGTTGTTTTGATGCAAAAAGGGCAAGTGGTAGCTTATGCTTCAAGGAAACTTAAAGTTCATGAAAGGAATAATCCGACGCGTGATTTGGAGTTAGCCGTCGTTGTGTCTGTTTTGAAACTTTGGAGGCACTATTTGTTTGGATCGAGATTTGATGTGTATAGTGATCACAAGAGTTTGAAGTATTTATTTGATCAGAAAAGTTGAATATGAGGCAAAGAAGATGGTTGGAATTTTTGAAAGATTATGATTTTGGTTTGAATTACCATCCTGGAAAAGCGAATGTTGTAGCCGATGCATTAAGTAGGAAATCGTTGCATATGTCTATGTTGATGATGCAAGAATTGGAATTGTTGGAACAATTTCGAGATTTGAGTTTGGTTTGTGAAGCAATGTCTTCGTGTGTTAAGCTTGGTATGTTGAAGCTCAGGTGTGGTATTCTTGATGAGATTAGAGAGGGTCAGAATTTGGATTTGAAATTGGTTAACATTATGACATAGATTGATCAAGGTAAAGGTGGTGATTTTCGGATTGATGAGAATGGTGTCATGAGATGTCGTGATCGAGTTTGTATTCCAGATGTTGCGGATTTGAGGAAGAGAATTCTTGAGGAAGAGCATCAAAGTGGTTTGAGTATTCATCCTGGTGCTACTAAAATGTATCAAGTGTTAGAACAAGATTGAGAATCTATGTTCATAATCTAGTTTTGATGATAACAAGCATATATTTTGTGAGTAACAATTTTGTTACTAATGGTTTCATTTAGTATGCAGATATTATGTTATAAATCTTATATAGGTTTCATCAGAAAAAGGGTACAACAACTACATCCAGAAGATTGACGAAGCTAAACATCATTATCAAATGTTCCGATCAAGAACACGTCAAACAAACCAAAGACCGTAGATTAGAAGCAAAAGAAGTAACAATCAGAGACAAGACTACTCAGAAGAACAAGCAATATCAATGCCTACATACAACAAGCACATAATCAGAAAGTACTTCAGAAGCCTCAAGGAAATGAACAAGAAAGATCATTACAAGAAGCTTTGCAAACATCAGAAGATCACGCAAGTATAAAGATTAGAAGTTCTGAAGACTATGATACAGCGACACATAAAATACAAACATCAGTAGAAGTCACGTACAAGCCAGTGAAGGTTCTACAGCCCAGCATACAGAATCAAATAAAATACAAAGAGCCTAGAATCAAAGGGAGAGCCGTTAGAAACATCATCACATGAAAAACGGTTACAACATTTAAAAGGAACAACTCCCAAGGTTAAAAGAAGAAGCAAGCCACATGCAGCGCATTGGAAAGACAAAGATTAACCAAAGAAACACGCCATCCATTATAATCATCATGTTAAAGATAAGGTTCTGCCAAGAACAACACTTGTCATTCATGAGCCAATCGAGACGAAGGCTTTCAAAGCAATATTCAAACAAACTTGAATGGCTAGATTCTAACGGTAACACACCGAGCTATATATATAGATCAAACTTCAAACTTGAATGTGTGTCCATTCGTAAACCCAAAGTGCATTAAGTAAGTATCCAAAGTGTGTATCCATGCTGCAACTACAAAGTGCAGAAAAGGAGAAACCTTGAGAGAAAATCTGTAGAGAGAAGCTGAGCATGAAAAGCAGAAAAGAAACTACAAGAAACCATGCTTCAGAAGCTACACAAGAGGCAACACATACTTAGTATGTGATGAATTAATCCATGGTGTTGTTATACACTAATCATATGCCTATATTAAGACACAGAGAGAAAATGTGTGAAGACACATCAAGAGGCAACTTACACCAAGTATATGACGAATAAAACATTGAAATACACATCATATGCCTACAGGAAGAATCCCAGAAGATGAAGAAGAAGAAAACCTGCTATTAAGCAGTATCCTCAAATGGAGTTAGAAGACATCCAAGAATACTTGATCATATGGTTAAATAATCATTATATGTGTATTTGTGCTATTTTAGTTAATAGAGATATTAATGAGATAATATGTTATTGGGCCTAATTAGTTGAATAAGGTTGGGTAATATTTGAGTCAAGCCCAAATTAGAGAAAAGAGATGGTAAGAGTTAGGTCATTTCATTTCTCATAACTTTGTCAAGAGGAATAGAAGAGAGTAAAAGAGAGAAGAGGATTTGTGATATTTATTGAAGATTGGAGGAGTTTTGAATAGAGGTAAGAGTTAGAATCAAAGTTAATATAGGTTACATGATTGGGTAATGTGTTTGTTATGCAATCTTTTCATCTTTCAATTTCATGAAATGTTGAACGTTAGGGTTTATGAGAAATCAATGTGATTATTGTGATTTGTTCATGTTCAATGTGTTGTATGAATGACCCATAACTAGAAACATGAATAAGAACCTGTAATATGTGAAAATTTGCTGTTGGAATGAGTTTTGTTGTGTTAAAATCGGATTTGGTTTGGTGTTGGAATGCAGAAACGCATCAGCATTTTTCTATTTCTGGTGTAGAGCGCCGGGAGAGCGAGTTGCTCCTCCGGGAGAGCGAGCTCCTACATGCCTTCGCCGGGCGAGCGTAGCGGGCGAGAGGGTGGCAGGTTTCTGCCACAGAGCGCCGGGCGAGCCAATGTGTGCGTCGGGCGAATGTGTCATGTTTTAAGAAAATTTCAAATGTTCATAACTTTTTATCCGTAACTCCGTTTTATGCGTCGTTCAAAGCGTTAGGAAGCTAATGTAATTATCTATATGATAGGATAGAATTTATCGGCACTTGATTGATTAATTATGATGTTGTTGTATGAAATAACATGTAAATGTCTTTATGTGTGTTATGTTTTGGTATGTGGTGAATAACAATTGTTGGGGTGGTAAGATATTCATGATGTTTGTGATTGAATATATGATGATTGTTGCGTTTTTGTTTGGTATATGAATCTTGTACAATTGGTAGATAATTCAATGTGGTAATTATTGTGGTATGCGGTATGTTAAGATTTGTTTGGATAATCTTAATTGCATATGTGTTGAGATAATTGTACATGCATTCATGGTTGGCTTTAAAATATAGGCGGTGAAACTTTGGGTTCACAATTGGCTGGCTTTGAAATATAGGCAGTGAAACCTTGGGTTCACATTTGTGGCTTTGAAATATAGGCGGTGAAACTTTGGATTCACAATCTTGGCTTTGATCTTTTCCGGATCGGAAGTGTGGCTTGGATTCGAGATAATGAATCGGAAGGCGGTGAAACATTGGTTTCACATGGTACCACATGCATAGAGTTACATTTGTTACATCCGAGTCACATTGTGTGCTATGTGATTGTTTTGTATCTATGTGATTGCTTTGTGTGAAGATTGATATATGGTATATAAATTGCCTAATTTGAGAAGTGTGATGAATTGTGAAATGTATGCTTGTTTATGTTGTATTTCCCGTTATTATGTTTTCTATAATAATTTGAATTTCACCCTTCTGTTTGAATGTTGTCCTTTGTTGGTAATGTGCAGGTTCAGATGAGTAGTTGCTTGTTCGTGGCTTAGCCGAAGAGCTCCGAGTTTTGTTATTTGATTAGGTAGCGAGTCATATGCTCTGGTCATGTAACACTTGGTGGAAATTTATTTGACTTATGCTTATGTTTTGAACATTGCTATCTTTATGCTTTATTGAATACTTTGGATGTATGTGTTAACATTTGGATATGTTGTTTTAAAGGCCTTGTAGCCTAGATTTGTGAATTCAAGTAGCATGGGTGTTAATGGTTTTTTGAATTGGTAGATGAATATGGTATGGGACATATTCATTGAATTTATGTGATAGCAATTCTTTTGTTTTTCCGTAAGCGTTTATGTATAATGTATGGAAGCATGAGAATTACATTATTGTGTTACAATATGATCTTTGCATATTATGAATGTTTATATGTTGTTTGGGATTTTCATTTTGTGGAAATCAACATGTAGCGCCTTTTTTCCTTTATGCATGCTTACTTTGTGAATTGTATGTTATAATTTGGGGTTAGAAAATGGGTGTTACACGTTGGGGGTGTATCCAGATTCAAAAATATGTATTTTTTTTACTTGTATTTGATGTATTTTTTGTGTCTGGATTCCAAAATTTGAATTTTAAGGGTATTTTAAAAAATTTGTCAATATGTGTGAGTAAAGCATGAGCTGTAGTGAACAATCCCCTTTAAAATTAGAGTATAAATTTTGTGAGAGAGTTTTTAGCCTAATCCTAAAAAACCCGTTAGATAGTATCAATCATGGGTAGTAGGGGTGTCCACGGTGTGGTTTGGGCGGTTTTGACTTAAAAAATCATCCGAATCGCAAGAGAAAAAAGTGTGCGGTTCGATTTGGTTCGGTTGGCTTTCGGAAATAAAACCGAACCATACCAAAGCAAATCAATGTGGTTTGGATTGGTTCGGTTGGTTCGATTCTTTTACAAAAATTTATTGAGTCGTACATGCACATTTAGATAACAACATAACTTTGTATTAAGTCATTTATGCGTTATCAATTAACAACGAAATTCATCATATTTGGATAACAACTTTCTATTTAATGTACAAAGTAAGATTAGATAAAAGTGGAATAAAAAACATAAAATAGTAGCATAAAACAATATCAAAAACATTATAATGAAATAGAAAGAAAAAAAGAGATGGAAGATTAGAGAAGATGAAAAAGAAAAAGTAGAAAAGAGGAGAGATTATATAAGAAGAGGAATATTAAAAACGGAATAGCAAGAAAGAACAGTAGAATAAAAATAATAAGATGAAAAAAGAAGAACTTAAGAGATGAAAGATTAAAAAAGAAGAGGTGATATGTACTTGGAAAAGAAGATGAGAAGAAGGCGCAATAATGCTAGAAGAGATTTGAGAAGACTTAAACTAAAACCTTAAGAGTTGGGAAGAGAAAATCATTTGTAATCGTAAGGCTAAAAGGCATAATAGGTTTGACTTTAGGTTAGATATAGGTTAATAGAAGTTTGAGGGCGGTTTGGTTCGGTTTGTAAAATTCAAACCGCAAACCAAACACCTACACCGTATATTTTCACAATACAACATACTCTTTTATTTTTTTTATTATTTTTTATACATTGAAATTTGTGCCAGCTCAAAGTTATGCCTTAAGATTTACGGTGTATATACATGGTGTCATAATTTGAGTGTCAATATAGCACTCCTCCATTATCAAATTATACAACTTTTTGTGTGGAAAAGAAAATAACATTGGGAAGCGTTTTTTGTGGGAAAGAAAATAAGAGTGATTAATTATAAATACCAAAAGCAACTTTTAACCAAACCATTTTTCTTAAGAGAGCACTCTATCAAAATGGCTGGAAAAAAGCCATTAAATTTCAAATCTGTTTATGTGCTTTTTAAATTAATTAATTTCTTACTTAACACTGAAATTAAAATATTTGTTCAATTGTGAAGGATGTCATCAAAGTTAACTTTATTTTTTTAAGTTACAACTCATTTTCAAGATATCTTCATTTATATCATAAACATATTTTCTATTTTCAAATTTATTTCATCTATTCACAAGTTGCTACTTGCAATTTCATTTTATTTTCTTTACAACACATAATATCTATATTCAAATTTATTTTATCTATTGCTACTTGCTATTTCATTTTATTTTCTTTACAACTCATAATATGTAATTCTAAAGTATATTCGGCCTAAAACATTTGGCATGTATATGACTGATATTTTCTTTTTTATTATTATTTTTTTCTTATAAATATTAATATTCTGAATGTTTTTTTTCACTTTAATATAATTTTCGTTTTATTTTTATTTTTCTCACAAATATTAATATTCTAAATGTTATTTTATTTCATGCAAATATAATTATGTTAATTTGTGTCACATGTATTTTGTATTTATGACTAATTAATTTTTTTTTCCTTAAAATAGTTGTATATTTACAAACTTTTATTTATAGATCAGTTATTTATTAAAAAAAATAACACTAATTAAAATATTCGGATCTATCCATTCAAAATCATTATAGTCACATAAGGTGGGGCGATTGGAGTGGATATGGTAAAGTTTAATGTAAAGTAAATAAATATTTTATGAGATTATTTGGACGGGTTCTTTAACATTTATGAATTAAGATTTGTCAAAATAAGACATGGATAATAGGACTCAGAGAAATAAGTGGTCATTATAAATTGAAAATTGATTCAATGTTTTGGAAAAAAAATTTAGATTAAGAAGAATTACCTTGGTTTCTATAGGATTCTTTTTCACTCAAAATTTGAAAAGTCAAATGTATCTCTTTTTAAATTGTAACCAAACATTATAATTTTGAACATGGTTTGAAATTTTTTATGGATGCAATTTAAGAAAAAATATAATATTATTTAACAAAATTATAGTTATAATTTACATTATTAAAAAATAAAATAAAAATTCATAAACTAACTTTTATATATATATATATATATATATATATATATATATATATATATATATATATATTATGAGAATTCATTTTATATGTGAGAATTATACGAATGCTTATCAATCTTTTGATCAAAAATAAACGGTTGTGATTAAAAAAACATATATGTGATTCAAATACTATTAATCAAAAGGAGTACAAGGGTTATCCAACCTGATACAAAAATGCAAAAGTAAGACGAAACAAAAGGACAATCCAAATGTTATGAAAAGCTTCACGGAACCCTATAAAAGTATATCCATGTTGGAGGAGGAGGAGGAGTTTTTTTCCTACGGAGCATTGATACATAGTGTATGACTAGACACCTTTGTGAGAGACGCACCACTTATTCACCCAAAACCGTAAGGTGATAGGTGAATGGGTTCTCCCACTTATAAATATTCAAGTCACCACATTCTTATCCAATGTGAGACTATTTCCACACTTACCCACACTTGCATTATTATTCTAACACTTGGCTATTTCGATTTCAACAAGACACCTCTCATGATACCGTTTGTTGGGGGAGTTTTTCACTAGGAAACGTTGATATATATATATATATATATATATATATATATATATATATATATATATATATATATATATATATATATATATATATATATATATATATATATATATATATATATATAGGACTAGGCACCTCTGTGAGAGACACACCACTTATTCACCCAAAACCTTAAGGTGATAGGTGGGTGGGTTCTCTCACTTATAAATGTTCAAGTCACCACATTCTTATCCAATGTGAGACTATTTCCCCACTTACTCACACTTGCATTATTATTCTAACACTCCTCCTCAAATGTGAGTCCACAATGTCACACCCTTCTAAAACTCTGCGGCAATTATTAAAATATTCAGAGTAAAACATGAACACAAGGGTGACACAATTAAAAAAATTAAAACCAAGTATAATTCATCTGTCACGCTTTATTAGGAACGATTCATCAAATAACAATCTCATGTTTATCACAGAGGAATAGTATAACATCACCAAAACAAACCAATAAAATAGAGTATAATGATTAAACTCTAAAACTATCGTTCCCATTGTTACAAGACCAGAGCATGACCGACACGACCCAAAATAAATGGATAGACTCTACGAGCTATCCTCACCAAAGCAATAAGTCGCTACTCCTCAGTCTGAAAATTATCAACATGTAAGGGTGAGTCTCATTCACAATTAATAAATATTATGCATTCATAAGCAACAAAACATTATAATATAGCATTCACCCAATTTGCAATATATTCAGATTTTCAACTGTCATTCATCAAACACAACAAATACATCACCCAACATAACAGTGAAATTCATTCAATCATGTTATGACAAAATGCATATGAACCAACCGACACTATGCATGTGGTACCAATACGCCGTGGAATTAATCCACCCGACCGATCTAAACATCACCGAGATACGGCCCTATCGCCACAAATTCCACACAATGGGAATTATGCCCACCATTGATCCAAACATCACCGGGATCCATCACCGAAATTATTTATGAATGAATGCACACATATAACATACTTATAACATATAACATACTTATAACATCACTGATCTGATGCACCGCATCGTCTCACCATAATCCACCATTATCATCACCAACAAATATGCACATGCTTCCACAATCATTCAATCATTTATACATTTGACACAATAAACATAGCAATAACCACAATTCATCCATCACTACACCAATACATTGCCATACTCACAAAATCATATATATATATATATATATATATATATATATATATATGCACAACGTTTCATTTTATCAAAGCAATTAAATCGGGTTTTAAAAAATAAAGTCGGCCACTGCCCATCTCACCAAATCATCATGGAAAAAATTTAACTAGCTTTGCAATGCCCAAAACGGCACCAAAAAAAGATACACGGATCAAAAGATACGTTGTTTCAAAGTTCAGAATTTTTTTGCACATCAGGGTCTGCTTAGCGACCCTCCAGCGTGCTTATGGAATTAAATTTCCAATAACCCCGCTTCAAGCGATCAAAGACAGTAGATAACTACATTGGGACCTCCGCTTAGCGGGCTAGATCCGCTTAGCGAGCCTGAGGCCGCTTAAAGGACGTGCGATTATGCAGAATTTCACCCCTGTGACAGACCTGCAATTCCACACATCCTTTATCCAAAATCCCTTCTAAACGTCGATTAAAGGCATAAAATCATCATATACACCATCACACATCATCAAACATCAATAAAAACGTATTTTCAATCAATAGTTCATACAATTTCATCAATTACCCTAAACTAAGACATTCCCAAACCTAACAATCTCAACCCCAATATATTCAACTGAATCAATCATATTTTAATCAATTCTATCACCTATAATCACATAATAGATATTAACCAGAAGAGTCCCCCCTTACCTTAGCCAAAAACTTGATTTTTCCTCTTCCTCTTTCTACGCTCTTCTTCTTCTTCTCTTTCACGTTCTCCTCTTTCTCCTCTTTTGCTCTTCTATTTCCCAATTTCCTTATTTTATGAAAATAGAGTCTAACTTTAGTAAAAAGGCCTAACAATCACAACCTCTCTTTATTAACCACAACTCTGGCGCAATTATATTATTTCCTCATTTCCTCCCATAATTCAATTAAAATACCAACAACTCCAATTAAATAATTTAAATCATAATTAAATTAACACGGAGAAAATATGGGGTATTACACACAATGCCCCCCCTCACACTTGTACCGCCGTTGACACCTTGCAACAAGACACCACTTCTTGGGCTTTTCGATACAAGTGAGACGGTCCGTTTCTAGAACCAAAGGCTCTGATACCATTTATTGGGGGAGTTTTTTACACTAGAAAGCATTGATACATAATGTAGGATTAGGCATCTTTGTGAGAGGCACACCAGTTATTCACCCAAAACCTTAAGGTGATATGTGAGTGGGTTCTCCCAGTTATAAATGTTCAAGTCACCATATTCCTATCCAACGTGGGACTATTTTTCCACTTACTCACACTTGCATTATTATTCTAACAATCCAAACCATTCCCAAGAGAAAAAATTTCGCCAAAGCAACCACTTTAGGGATCCCTTTGTGACCTCTAGAAAAGAAAGTATCATTTCGCGCCGACCATAGAGCCCAGGTATTGGGTAATAACTAGAAAAAAGAGAAGGTGACAAAATTTAAGAAAAGACACCTTCAGAAGGGTATCAAACGCGGCTAGATGCTCAATGATCCCGCTATAAGGAGTGATCTCCCGTAAACCAAACCAAGGTAGAATAATCTCCCAAACTCAAAATTCCACCAGACTAAAAAGAAAGAGATGTGGGTAGGACTCCCTTGGACCAAGGCATGGAAGGAAAATCAGATACTGAACACCATGGAGAATTTTGAGCTTTGCTAATTCATCGCTAGTCTACCGCCTTCCCAATAAAAGCCTCCAGACGAAAACTTGAATATTACTAGGAGGACTTGATTTTCAGATATGCTTTAGAGCACATGAAAAATTTAATTCAAAGTGAGTATTTGTTAATATGAGAGAAACAAGCCTAACATAAGTTGATTTTACCAAAAAAGAAACATGTTGCATCAATCCACAAAATAAACTTGTCTTCCACAAACGAAGTCGGCTGCACCATTTGAAGAATGGAAAGCGTTTCAGAAAATTCAACATATACTGCTCCTTGAAGCTCATCCGGGTTCCAATTAAAATTCTAATACCAAACAACATGATTCCAATGTCCCAAGTCTACAACCGAAGGCTAATAATGTTGAAATTACTCAAACAGAATAGAAAAAATCAACTTAAGTGGCACAATCCCAATCCATTTAAAATCCTAAAACTCAATGCCATCACCATTTCCTAATTTACAAGAAACACTGTCACTAAACCAATTTAAAACACCATATTTGAAGAGTCTAAGAATTGATCCTTTAAGTCGCCATATTTGAAGGAAAGAATAGGATACCAAACATATGGATCCTCTGTAATACACCTCTAGCCCAACGCGACATTAAAATAGTCGCAATCCTTAACTCCTAAACCTCTGTTGGCTTTTGATTTGCAAATTGATGACTAAGAAACCCAATTAATACACTTTTTTTTCAACACCATTCCACAACAAGGCTCTTTGAATCTGCATTATTTCTCAGAGAATAATTTTAGGGCATTTAAAGAAGGAAAAGAAGTACATAGGTAGTGAGTTTAAAATGTCCTCCTGAAGAAATAGATTTGCCTTTCAACAAAGCCAAACGATTATAAAGATTTAACAAAATAGGCTCCCAAATTGATTTCCATATTGGTCTGGTACCAATTGGTAAGCTAAGAAAAGAAAAAGGGAAGGGACTGATTTTGCGAGAAAGAAAATCTAACGCAGCAGACAGAAAATCCACCTCAATATTAAAATTCATGATCTTACTTTTATGAAAGTTTACCCTAAGTCTTAACACCAATTCAAAAAAGCGCATCATAGATTTAATAGACTAAATACTGGGCCAGTTTATTTCAGTTTTAAAAAAAGAGCATTGGTATGCTTACACTAAAATTCTTACATCATGTACATACACTATAAAAAATACAACAAGACATGTGTTATTTTGTATTGAAAAAAGTGAACATTGATTATAAAAATAATAAAAAAAAATCAAACTGTATAATTAGACGGTGTAGTTGTAACCTTTGGGTGTAGGAATATCATTCCTCTTAAAAAAAAAGATTTTTTTTTTGTATTTTTGAAAATAAATTTTCTAAAACCGTTTTTCAAAATATTACAAGTTTTTTATATTCGTTTTTTCTAAAATGAAACTATAATTTTGACATCCTATAACATAAACATACATTATTGAAGACCAAAACTTAGTCAAAATCGCAATTTTTCAAAAAGATGCATTTCGAAAATGATTTTTATGAAAATCTATTTGAAATAGCTTCAAAATTAAGTGATATTTTATAATTTTGATATCCAATTTTTTTTTCATAAATTAAATGAAATACTTAAAATCACATTTTAAGAAAAACTATATAAACAAAATTTTCATTCGAAGCTTTTATAAAAAGTTTCTTTGTAAAATTATTTTTTCACAAAATTATGTAACACTATAAAAATCATTTTTAAAAAAAGCAAAAACAAAAGGCCCACTGTCCTAGTTGGCATCTCCCAATAAAAGTGTATCATCCGAAAATTGTAACAAGTCAACTTCAATGTTATCCGTGTCATACCCTAATTTTGACCCCCATGAGATGTCATATCTTCAGGCTTCTCATCAGATCAAGACAGATACCCAGAGCGGTCACTTATTCATCTGGAGCTCAATCGAGGGAGTTCAGAAACAAAAGAACTCAGGCAAAAGATCCATCAATAGAAGAATTAATATCTAATACAATCATGGGACCCAAAAGCTTCATTTTATTCACCTATGATTGATTAGACACCCAGTCATCTGAGCTCAGGTTTACCCAGATCACCAGACTAGGGTTTTGAGCCTATCAAGGACTATAATTAGGGATCACATTTGGGAAACCCTAAAAAACTCCAAGATATCACTCAAAAGCTTCAATCATCTTCAAATGATCCATATAACAACATCCAGTGGGCATTACACCTCAATTCAAGATCCACAGTCATCAATTTCATCTGGTCGACAATTAGGGTTTTTGACCTAATTCACCAAGATAGTTGACTTTTAATCAGGGCATGGATCAAGAACTTCTATAACCTCAATATATTCCATTCATATCATTCATTTGAGGAGGGGAACTTGGTTCATCACAAAAGTCCAAAATCTCACTTCATCTGAAAAAGTCAACTATACAGAATCATCTTTGACTTTTAGGGTTTTTAGTCAAACCATGACTTTTAAAGATCAATATCATCAATATATGATTAATAAAGTCATTTGACCTAAGAAATTCAAGAAAATTCACCAAGGATCAAAAAGTTGGGAATTAGGGTTTTTAAGGGCATTGTGGAAACTCAAAATTTCACCTACACAACTCAAAAAACTTCCAACATGAAAGTTATAGATCTTGCAAAATAAAACAACATCTTACAATACAACTTTTTTCAAGAAATCAATCATTTAAGAGATTTGGAATTTGGAAGCTTTAGGTTATAAAAACTTAGAAATTTTTCTAAGTGTTTTTAACCTAGTTTTCTTCCAACTTTGAGCTCATTTTTCACAATTTTCCCAAATGATTCTGAAGAAACTCCAAACTAATGATTTGAAGTATATGTTTAGGGCTTTCCAAGTTGTGCTCAACCTTCTCAAAATTCATTTTGAGCTAGGAGTTATGCTTGTTCAAAGTTGGCCTCATGAAGTAAAATTATAGGTCATGCATCATTTTGGAACTTTGCAATTTTGTGCATATAGCCTCACTTATGGATGCTACATGACCCATAACACATCTGCAAGCATGCCATGCATTCATTTTCACCATGGCATAAGGATTGAGGAAGATTCCCAAAACAAGAACATGTGATTATGTAATGATTACATTTGGGAATTTATGGCAGATGGATGAATCATCAAAGGAATCTTCTCACCAACCAATTAGAGTTCATTCTACATCAGAAATGTTCCCTAAGATCAGATGGAATCAATGGATAGGGAGCTAGCTCGAAAATGCAATGATCACACTTGGAAAATGCAATGATCACACTTTGAACCAAGTTAACCTCACTAAGCAAGATCACTATATCCAATTGCTCTGCATTCATTTGCCTATAAATACAAGTGCATTCATCAGTATTAGACACACCAAAGCAACTCAATTCCTTGCTTTCTCCTTCTCTCTCTCATGCTTATGGTTTTTCAAAGTTCTTTGGCAAGAAGAATCGTTTTCTTCAAACCCGAGCTCTTCTTTGGAAAGTAAGCATTCTAACATCTCAAGGGGGTTCATTTGAGGTGATCCAAGCACCTGGATCACTTTTGTAAGTGGAGGAATACCATTGTTGCTTTCATTTTGGAGCTCATGCAGTTGGAGGCCCATAGAGCAATTCAGAAGGTGTCAAGCCAAGCTAAGTATCCAAACACGTTCCTTAGGGTGTGGTGAAGCTATTCAGATGGTTGCAGCTCATCTGTAACTGCAGATTCATCAACCTCCATGTTCACTTGGAGCTCAAATCGAAGGGTTCGAGTGGAGTAATTCGGAGGTATTCAAGTCACAATAAGTATTCAGTTAGCATCACTGAGTCCCAAGGAAGCTTTTAGGATCACTCACGCAAGCCCAGGTGTTTTCCATCAAGCTCACGACCTCCATTTTCAGAGGTATTTTTTCAAACTCCAACTCAATAATTCAAGTACTCTTTCTTGTATATCTCGATACCAGTTTGTTCACCATCATCAGATGATTGAAAACCCTCTATCATCATTAATTTATTCATCTTATGCATCATTTAATTTTAAAATTAGGTTTTATGTGTTCTTCGTGTTTTCTGGAAAATTAGATAGTTATAGTCAATATAAATAAATGTTAGTTACATATTTGAAATCGTGAGAGATTTTAGAGCAAGTTTGCTCTTTACATCTTTACAAATGGTTGAGAATTGAGAGAGTTCAGAAATTTAAAAATGAGAAAGCTTGAGGTTGAAGATGACAATGGTGGTGGCGCGCAGAAATTCAAATCCAGGGTCTGAGTTTATTTTATTTTGAGTGGAAGTTGTTTTACAAACGACTACATCGTTATAGCCCAGTGGTAAAGAGAGTTTGTGTGTTGCGCGTGCCCAAGGTCTGGGGTTCGAATCCCCCTCGCCCCAGACCTTTTGATTTTATTTCTTTTTTTGTTCTATGCACTTGAGCAACATATGTATTGCAATGGAGTCACTCCCTTGACACCAAGCGCGTGTTGGCCCAGTGGTGTTGTTTTGAGGAGTTGACTGCAAGGGCGTGGGTTCAAACCATGGTAAGGCCAAAACATTATTTTTTTTATCACTTTTCCTCTTCATTTTCTTCACAACTTCACACAATTAATTCATTTTAACTTCATTTTTCATACACTTGTTAATTAATATATCTATTTTATAGATAACCCAGAAAATCACAAAAATATTATTTATTTGATATATATTTTCTAGGTTTAAAATAACATATTTTTAAGTATTCTAAAAATACTTTAAATATAGTTTTCTCTTGATTTTCAAAACCTAATCTCTTGTAAATATTTTTTGTGATAAAACCCTAATCTGTTAGAACAAGATTTGTTCTGATCAATATTCTTAGTTTTGATGATAACAATGTATATGAATTTTGTATGAGATAATGTGGTACTCTAATACTACGCAATTTCCATTTCAGGAATTACATAAAGAGTATGCACAAAATCAGCGCAAGAAGCACTGACTCAGAAGGTTCAGCATGCAACATCAGAACATGGTCTGGCAAGACATCAGAATATGGTCAAGCAGAATCAGAACATGGTCTATGGAAGCATCAGAAGAACTTGAGATCAAAAGCAGAAGCACTGAAGTTCTCATGGTATCACGCTTAGAAGCACTTCAAGGTCAGAAGACAAGAAGATGCTCTGCACCAAGCTATTTGACTCTGATGATATTCAAATGTTGTTTACACAAACATCAGATCAGAAGCAAGTACAAGATGGAAGGCTACGCTGACTGACAAAAGGAACGTTAGAAGCTATTAAAGGCAACGTCAGTAGACACAGCGAAAGCAAGGTTACGAACTTTGATAACAACACTTGCGCTAATATACAGAAACGCTGTCAAATTCAAAAAGCTCTCAAACTTCATCTTCAACCTCACTACATTGCTGTTGTAATATCTTAGTGAGATTAAGCTTAAACTTAAGAGAAAATCACAATTGTGATAATAGCTTTCTAAGAAGCATTGTAACTCTTAAAAGAATTTGTTTACATTAAGTTGTAAGAACTAGAGTGATCAGGTTGTTGATCAGTATACTTTAGAAAGTCTTAGAGGGTATCTAAGCAGATTGTTCCTAGAGTGATCAGGTTGTGATCAGTATACTCTAGAAGACTTAGAAGTTGTCTAAGTGGAAAACCATTGTAATCTTGTGTGATTAGTGGATTAAATCCTCAGGTGAGGTAAATCACTCCAAGGGGGTGGACTGAAGTAGTTTAGTTAACAACGAACCAGGATAAAAATCATTGTGCAAATAGTTTTTATCTTACAAGTTTTAAAGCTACACTTATTCAAACCCCCCCCCCTTTTCTAAGTGTTTTTCTATCCTTCAATTGGTATCAGAGCGCCGGTTCTATGGTGCAAGCACTTAACCGTGTTTAGAAAAGATTCAAGAAGAGAAAAACGCTTCAGTAAAAGATGGCTGGTGAAGATCCAATAAATACATCTAAATCTGGCTCAGCTGAGCAACACAATGGAAATGGTAACAATGGTTATACTAGACCACCAGTATTTGATGGTGAAAACTTTGAATACTGGAAAGATAAACTTGAAAGTTACTTCCTTGGTCTAGATGGTGACTTATGGGATCTTCTGATGGATGGTTACAAACATCTAGTGAAAGCTACTGGCGTAAGGCTTACAAGACAAGAAATGAATGATGATCAAAAGAAGCTATTCAAAAATCATCATAAATGTAGGACTGTTTTGCTGAATGCTATCTCTCATGCTGAGTATGAGAAGATATCTAACAGGGAAACTGCCTATGATATATATGAGTCATTGAAAATGACCCATGAAGGAAATGCTCAAGTCAAGGAGACCAAAGCTCTTGCCCTAATCCAGAAATATGAAGCCTTCAAGATGGAGGACGATGAAAATATTAAGAAGATTTTTTCAAGATTTCAAACGCTAACTGCTGGATTAAAAGTTCTGGACAAAGGCTACACCAAGGCTGATCATGTAAAGACGATCATCAGAAGCTTGCCCAGGAGAAGGGGTCCAATGGTGACTGCATTCAAGATAGCAAAGAATCTGAATGAAGTTTCTTTGGAAGAGCTAATCAGTGCCTTGAGAAGCCATGAGATAAAGCTGGATGCAAATGAGCCTTAGAAGAAAGGTAAGTCTATTGCATTAAAATCTAATTAAAAAATGCACTAACGCTTTTCAGGCTGAAGAAGAAGATTCTGAAGAATCAAAATCAGAAGAAGAAGATGAACTGTCCATGATCTCCAGAAGGGTTAATCAACTCTGGAAGAGCAAGCAAAGGAAGTTCAAGAACTTCAGAAGTTCAAAGAAGCCTGAAAGAGGAGAATCTTCTGGTGGCAGAAGATCTGACAAGAAGAAGGTCATCTGCTATGAGTGCAATGATCCTGGACACTTCAAGAATGAATGTCCAAAACTTCAGAAGGAGAATCCCAAGAAGAAGTTTCATCAGAAGAAGGGTCTTATGGCAACATGGGATGATTCTGAATCAGAATCAGAATCAGACTCTGAAGGCGAGCAAGCAAACTTTGCACTGATGGCCACAGTGGATGATGGATCAGAATCTACATCAGAATCAGATTCTGAAGAGGTATTTTCTGAACTATTTAGAGAAGAGTTAGTTTCCAGTTTAACTGAACTTCTGGAACTCAAGGCTCATTTTAGTATCAAATACAAAAAGCTGAAAAAGCTATTTGAATCTGAAACTAAGAAGCTGGAAGTAGAAAATTCTGAACTGAAGGAAAAAGTTTTAAAATTATCCAAAAACATTGGATCTCCTTCTGAATCAGAAAAATCCATTCCTAGCCTCAATCATATTCTGAAAGAATATGACTCGAGTTTCAGAAAGTTTCTATCTAGAAGTATTGGCAGAAGTCACCTTGCTTCTATGATATATGGAGTTTCTGGAAACAAAAGGATTGGTGTTGGCTATGAGGGTGATATCCCACGTAAATTTGAACCTGTAGATGATTTGAAAATCACATACAAGCCATTGTATGATCAGTTCAAATATGGCCACTCACATGATATTAGGCTCACTTCACATGCCAAAAGCTTTAACACTACACACACCAAGAAGCATGTGACACAACCTAAAAAATATCATGCTGCCAAACCTAAAGAATATCATGTTGTTCCTCCTATTAATTATTATGCTAAACCCAAGTTCAATCAAAACTTGAGGAAAACTAACAAGAAAGAGCCCAAGAAATTGTGGGTACCTAAGGAGAAGATAATTTTTGTTGCAGATATCCTTGGCAGCAAAGAAGACAAAGCACAAAATGTCATGGTACCTGGACTCTGGATGCTCGCGACACATGACGGGAAGAAGGTCTATGTTCCAAGACCTGGTGCTTAAGTCTGGTGGAGAAGTCAAGTTTGGAGGAGATCAGAAGGGCAAAATTATTGGCTCTGGGACCATAAGTATTGGTAACTCTCCCTCCATAACTAATGTACTTCTTGTAGAAGGACTAACACATAACTTATTGTCCATAAGTCAAAGTGACAATGGTTATGATATAATATTTAATCAAAAGTCTTGCAAGGCTGTAAGTCAGAAGGATGGCTTAATCCTATTTACAGGCAAGAGAAAGAACAACATTTATAAGATTGTTCTTTCTGATCTTGAGAAGCAGAAGGTGACTTGTCTTATGTCTGTTTCTGAAGAGCAATGGGTCTGGCACAGAAGATTAGGACATGCTAGTTTGAGAAAGATTTCTCAGATTAACAAACTAAATCTGGTCAGAGAACTCCCAAATCTGAAATACAAATCAGATGCTCTTTGTGAAGCATGTCAGAAGGGCAAGTTCTCCAAACCTGCCTTCAAATCTAAGAATGATTTCTCTTCCTCTAGGCCGTTAGAACTTCTGCACATTGATCTGTTTGGACCAGTCAAAACAGCATCTGTCAGAGGGGAGAAATATGGATTAGTCATCGTAGATGATTATAGCCGCTGGACATGAGTAAAGTTCTTAAAACACAAGGATGAGTCTCATTCAGTGTTCTTTGAATTCTGCACTCAGATTCAATCTGAGAAGGAGTGCAAAATCATAAAGGTCAGAAGTGATCATGGTGGTGAATTTGAGAACAGATTCTTTGAGGAGTTCTTCAAAGAAAATGGTATTGCCCATGATTTCTCTTGCCCTAGAACCCCACAGCAAAATGGAGTTGTAGAGCGAAAGAATAGGACTCTACAAGAAATGGCCAGAACCATGATCAATGAAACCAATATGGATAAGCACTTCTGGGCAGAAGCAATAAACACTGCATGTTATATTCATAATAGAATCTCCATAAGACCTATTCCAAATAAGACTCCTTATGAATTGTGGAAGAACAGAAAGCCCAACATTTCTTATTTTCATCCTTTTGGATGTGTTTGTTTTATTCTGAATACTAAAGATCATCTTGGTAAGTTTGATTCTAAGGCACAAAAGTGTTTTCTTCTTGGATATTCTGAACGCTCTAAGGGCTACAGAGTATACAATACTGAAACATTGGTTGTAGAAGAATCAATCAATATCAGATTTGATGATAAGCTTGGTCTTGAAAAGCCAAAGCAGTTTGAGAATTTTGAAGATATAGATATTGATATATCAGAAGCTGAAGAACCAAGAAGCAAAGTTTTAGAAGCTGAAAGTCTCAGAAGCAAAGAAGCCAAAACTCCTATGCATCCAACGTGTGTTCTAGGTAAGGATGAGGTAAGTAAGAAGGTAGATCAGAAGTTGTACAGAGGTATGATTGGATCTCTTCTATATTTAACTGCTTCTAGACCTGACATTCTATTCAGTGTTTGTTTGTGCGCTAGATTCCAATCAGATCCTAGAGAATCTCACTTAACTGCTGTTAAGAGAATTTTGAGGTATCTGAAAGGTACTACTAATGTTGGTTTAGTCTACAGAAGATCTAAAGAATACAACTTAGTAGGATTTTGTGATGCTGACTATGCTGGAGATAGAATTGAAAGGAAAAGTACTTCTGGAAGTTGTCAATTTCTTGGAAGTCACTTGATCTCCCGGTACAGCAAGAAGCAAGCTACCATTGCCCTCTCAACAACAGAAGCAGAATATGTTGCTGCTGCTGGGTGTAGCACACAAATGCTCTGGATGAAGAGTCAGCTAGAAGATTACCAAATATATGAGAGTAACATTCCTATCTTCTGTGATAATACTTCTGCCATATGTTTATCAAAGAATCCTATCTTACATTCCAAAGCTAAACATATTGAGATTAAACATCATTTTATTAGGGACTATGTTCAGAAGGGTGTTCTCTCTTTGAACTTTGTGGATACAGACCATCAATGGGCTGATATCTTTACTAAACCTCTTGCTGAAGATAGGTTTAAGTTCATTCTGAAGAATATCAGTATGGATTTATGCCCAGAATGAGAAGATCAGAAGATCTTATGTATGGTTAAATTCTGAAATGTGTTGGGATTATGTGTTTATCAGAAGTTCTGATAATGATCAATTAGAAGTTTTGATTCTGTTATTTCTAACGTTTCATTATCTAAGTTGATTCAGAATCTCTTTTAAAGCAAAACAGCTGTCACCAGTCTTTCCAGAAAATGAACATGTGTTCACTATTTTTGGACAAGCATGCGTGCAGTTGAGGAGATGCCGCCCTAGGTAACTGTGCAAATCATTTCAGTTTGTCACTTTATCTCTCCTAACGTCATATCTCATTAAATGCAAATTGATGTCATGTTTTTCTGTAATCATTTCATTTAAACCATATTGCATTTATTATTTTCTTTTACTCAATCTTTTAAATACCCCTCTTCATCTTCATTTCATCTTTTTCACTCTCTCTCTTCATTCGTTCCTCTCTTTATGCATTCATCGCATAAATCCTAGCTTGCGTCTGTAACTCAGCATTTCACCATGAATCCTTCATCAAGTTCTTCTAGCCCTGCAAAAGTTTCTTCCACTCATCTGGTTTTTAGCAAACATGGGTATGCTCCGTTGAAGACCTGCTCCATTCCTACTGCAGAGATGGAAGTTCTTTGTGAGTCTTCTGTGGACTTTGAAAATCTGAAAGCACATGGCTTCAAACCTGATGCAAGGATTTTGGCACAAGGCTGGTCAAATTATCTTGATAGATTGGTTGGACAAATTTATCCGGCTCTTGTGAAAGATTTCTGGGCTCATGCAACGGTTACTCCAAATGCAATCATCTCCTTCGTGTTAGGGCATGAAGTTGTGATTACTGAGAAGTTGATAAGGAAGCTGTACAACCTAGATGATGAAGAAGGATGTACTGGTCCACTTCCTGCCAGAGTCAGTTGGCCACAGGTTGAAGGACAAATATCTTTTGCTACTGGTATTGAATCTGATAAAACTGGTACATTGAGGGCGTTCTATCAAGTTTGGGCTGAGATTATTGTGGGTTCTCTCCATCACAGAAGAAGATCATTATCCTCCTCTTACATTAGTCCTGATCACAAATATACTCTCTTCTGCATTGGAAGAAGAATTGAACACAACATCTCCAACATTCTTTTTCAGAATCTGAAGATGGCTATTGAAGAGTCAAGAGATGAAGAACGTGAGAAGTATCCTCATCTTCCAAGAAATACTATTCTTTTCGCCAGAATGATCTCAGACATTCTGATAGAAAGTGATTTGATGGACTCTCTAAGGGCTATTGGAATTTCTAGTTCTTTGGAGTCATTCAAGGGCATGTCATCAATACTTTTGATCTGCTAAGATTGGAACTTATCAGGGAGGTAACTTCTGCTCCTATAATCTTCCCAGATATTCTGACTAGAAGAATTCCAGTTGAAGGCTTTGCTACCTTGTTCCAAGCAGAACTTCACAAGGCTGTCAAGCATTACTTGGAAGCTTCTGTAAGAACTCAATCTTCTGTTGATCCTGCGTGGATTCGTGGAAGAGTGCTTCCTTCTCTAGCTGACCTTCAGAAGAAGGATAAGAAGAAGCAAGAAGCAAGGCTGAAGAGAAAGGCTCAAGAAGAAGAAGCCAAGCAAGCCAAGCAGCAGAGGGTCACTTTTGATCCTGTCAAAGTAAATTCCAAGGAATTTCGAGACAAGCGCATCAGGGAGTCTTTCCGTGCTGAAAGAACTAACGACTTTCCCAGGCAAGTATACCACCCTCCTCCTTATGAACCACAAAACTCTTTCATCATACCAAATCCTCCCCCACCATATCTTTCTACACCTGTCTTGAACCCCACACCACTAAATATCTATCCCCCAACTCCTTCTGATATCCCATCCTTATCAACCATCCCCACAGATATTCCATCTTCTTCAACCACTGCAGTTCAACCTTCTCTATCCCATCCCTTTCCTACCAGAAAAACCAACCCATACTGCCTTCTCTACCCTGAATACAAATTCACCTTCAACCCTCCTGAACCTGAACCCCGTATCTACCTGGAATTGTTCAGACACGAAGTTGTTAGTAGGCTGGATCTCTTGAAAGATGCCTTCTTCAATGATCTTGATGATGTTTCTACTAGAAATCTTTGGAGAAGCTTTCGCCAAGATTTTCAAGTTGGAGCTATGGCTGTTCAGAAGAGACTAGTGGCTGCTGCACCTGGTTATGCTGGTTATCTTCTTGAAGTTGATGATGGAAAATATTTTCATCCTATCAGAAACAGAAGAGTTCTTAAGGAGAAGATGTTTGTTGATGAGCTGCTGGACAACCCTTGTAGGGATATTGTGGTCTGGAGACCTAAGTATCCAGTTCTGACTGGAGACTTCAAGTCATTGTTTGAGTTTCTGAGGGAGAATCCTTCTGAGGAAGACCCCAATATGGTCATTCCAGAAGTTATTGACCCGCCAGAAGTTGAAGGTCCTCCTGCACCAAGGAATCTTGCTGCCATTCTTCAAGCTCTTGAGAATGGAGATTCTGATCTTCCTGCTGCAGAATATGATGGAGATGCTTCTATGGAAGAAGCTGATGTTGAAGATCATCCTGCTGGGACTATTCCTGTTGAGGAAAATCAAGTTGATGATCTTACTATGGAAGTTGCGGTTCTGAATGTTGTCCCTCTAGACAGAAGTTGTGAAGCTTCTTCTGGTGAACCCTCTCTTCTGGTGAAGACTCTAGAGGTTATTCAGAAGAATCACGCTTAGCTAGCTTCTCGCATGGACGCGCAAGATACTATCAATGATGAGTTCCGCTCTTTCATGGAGAGACAGACTGAGAGCAATGCTGGGATTCATGACATGCTGGCCAAGATTATGTCTAAGCTAGGGTCGTCTTAGTCCTTTGTGTCTTAGTTGTTTTTCTTTGTTTCTTGCATCTGTCTTCTATGCATCCTCCTTGTATTTTCTGATAATTCTCTCTTGCAATCAATGAAAATTTTCCTTTTTTCTCTCATATTGTTTGTTTTTTCATCTGAATCTTTTGTGTTTTTGATGTTATGACAAAAAGGGGGAGATATTGTGATAAATGATCTGATTTATTTTATCAGTTGTTGGGAGAAAGTCTCCACATTTCTAACAGAACTTGCAAGTTCTATGTCTTTGAGTGTTTTGCAGGAATTGAAGATATTCTTAAAAGCTCAACATGAGAAGCAAAGACATGGGGAAAAGCAATTCTGTATGGAATCAGGCTCATGGAAATTTGAAGCAAGCTGAGTGCTGTAAAGCTTCAAGATCAGAAGCAAGAAGGAAGAATGTTCTGATATTCTGATGATAGAATATGCTCTAACACATTCTTATTCCTTATATGTTCTGATGCATGTTTTAGTTCTAAATATGCTTTGAAACTTTATTGTTTTTTCTCTGATACGTATTATATGTTTTGATACATATATTATGTTCTGATTCATTCATGCTTTGACTTTTGCCGTTTAGTTTGTTCTGTAACATTTCAGGATGTAGAGATGCTCTGATGATGCTCTGGTACATTCAACAATGTTCTGATACAATCTAGCATGCATTGATTCAAGAATAAATTCAAGCTCTGAAGCTGTCCTATGGAAGCAAGAATCAGAAGCTATGAATGTTCTGAAAGATCTAAGCATATGATATCGTCTCAACTGAAATGGAAAATACTCAGGGAAGTCCTTTATTTATAAATTTCTTCTAGTATTTATTTCAGGGGGAGATTATTTATCTCAAGGGGAGATTTTTAATCTCAGGGGGAGACATATTCACACACTATCCGTGTCATACCCTAATTTTGACCTCCATGAGATGTCATATCTTCAAGCTTCTCATCAGATCAAGACAGATACCCAGAGCGGTCACTTATTCATCTGGAGCTCAATCGAGGGAGTTCAGAGACAAAAGAACTCAGGCAAAGGATCAATCAATAGAAGAATTAATCTCTAATACAATCATGGGACCCAAAAGCTTCATTTTATTCACCTATGATTGATTAGACACCCAGTCATCTGAGCTCAGGTTTACCTAGATCACCAGAGTAGGGTTTTGAGCCTATCAAGGACTATAACCAGGGATCACATTTGGGAAACCCTAAAAAACTCCAAGATATCACTCAAAGGCTTCAATCATCTTCAAATGATCCATATAACAACATCCAGTGGGCATTACACCTCAATTCAAGATCCACAGTCATCAATTTCATCTGGTCGACAATTAGGGTTTTTGACCTAATTCACCAAGATAGTTGACTTTTAATCAGGGCATGGATCCAAAACTCAAAACATGGATCAAGAACTTCTATTACTTCAATATATTCCATTCATATCATTCATTTGAGGAGGGGAACTTGGTTCATCACAAAAGTCCAAAATCTCACTTCATCCGAAAAAGTCAACTGTACAGAATCATCTTTGACTTTTAGGGTTTTTAGTCAAACCATGAATTTTAAAGATCAATATCATCAATATATGATTACTAAAGTCATTTGACCAAAGAAATTCAAGAAAATTCACCAAGGATCAAAAAGTTGGGAATTAGGGTTTTTAAGGGCATTGTGGGAACTCAAAATTTCACCTACACAACTCAAAAAACTTCCAACATGAAAGTTGTAGATCTTGCAAAATAAAACAACATCTTAAAATCCAAATTTTTTCAAGAAATCAATCATTTAAGAGAATTGGAATTTGGAAGCTTTAGGTTATAAAAAATTAGAAATTTTTCTAAGTGTTTTTAACCTAGTTTTCTTCCAACTTTGAGCTCATTTTTCACAATTTTCCCAAATGATTCTGAAGAAACTCCAAACTAATGATTTGAAGTATATGTTTAGGGCTTTCCAAATTGTGCTCAACCTTCTCAAAATTCATTTTGAGCTAGGAGTTATGCTTGTTCAAATTTGGCCTCATGAAGTAAAATTATAGGTCATGCATCATTTTGGAACTTTGCGTGCATATAGCCTCACTTATGGATGCTACATGACCCATAACACATCTGCAAGCATGCCATGCATTCATTTTCACCATGGCATAAGGATTGAGGAAGATTCCCAAAACAAGAACATGTGATTATGTAATGATTACATTTGGGAATTTATGGCAAATGGATGAATCATCAAAGGAATCTTCTCACCAACCAATTAGAGCTCATTCTGCATCAGAAATGTTCCCTAAGATCAGATGGAATCAATGGATAGGGAGCTAGCTCGAAAATGCAATTATCACACTTGGAAAATGCAATGATCACACTTTGAACCAAGTTAACCTCACTAAGCAAGCTCACTATATCCAATTGCTCTGCATTCATTTGCCTATAAATACAAGTGCATTCCTCAGTATTAGACACACCAAAGCAACTCAATTCCTTGCTTTCTCCTTCTCTCTCTCATGCTTATAGTTTTTCAAAGTTCTTTGGCAAGAAGATTCATTTTCTTCAAACCCGAGCTCTTCTTTGGAAAGTAAGCATTCTAACATCTCAAGGGGGTTCATTTGAGGTGACCCATGCACCTGGATCACTTCTGTAAGTGGAGGAATACCATTGTTGCTTTCATTTTGGAGCTCATGGAGTTGGAGGTCCATAGAGCAATTCAGAAGGTGTCAAGCCAAGCTAAGTATCCAAACACGTTCCTTAGGGTGTGGTGAAGCTATTCAGATGGTTGCAGCTCATCTGAAACTGCATATTCATCAACATCCATTTTCACTTGGAGATCAAATAGAAGTGGTCGGGTGGAGTAATTCTGAGGTATTCAAGTCACAATAAGTATTCAGTTAGCATCAGTGAGTCCCAAGGAAGCTTTTAGGATCACTCACGCAAGCCTAGGTGTTTTCCATCAAGCTCACGACCTCCATTTTCAGAGGTATTTTTTCAAACTCCAACTCAATAATTCAAGTACTCTTTCTTGTATATCTCGATACCAGTTTGTTCACCATCATCAGAGGATTGAAAACCCTCTATCATCATTCATTTATTCATCTTATGCATCATTTAATTTTAAAATCAGGTTTTATGTGTTCTTCGTGTTTTCTGGAAAATTAGATAGTTATAGTCAATATAAATAAATGTTAGTTACATATTTGAAATCGTGAGAGATTTTAGAGCAAGTTTGCTCTTTACATCTTTACAAATGGTTGAGAATTGAGAGACTTCAGAAATTCAAAAATGAGAAAGCTTGAGGTTGAAGATGACAATGGTGGTGGCGGGCAGAAATTCAAATCCAGGGTCTGAGTTTATTTTATTTTGAGTGGAAGTTGTTTTACAAACGACTACATCGTTATAGCCCAGTGGTAAAGAGAGTTTGTGTGTTGCGCGTGCCCAAGGTCTGGGGTTCGAATCCCCCTCGCCCCAGACCTTTTGATTTTATTTCTTTTTTTGTTCTATGCACTTGAGCAACATATGTAACACCCCAATTCTACCCAGGCATAAAGGTACAAATATCAGAGTATAAAAATTAAATTCATAAAAACAATTAGGGCGTTACACTTAAGTAACCACATAACCAAACATAACATACTCGCAAAAGATGCGTAACACAAATAATCAAAGAGGACGGATACACATAAACACCTGAATGTATTCATACTTATATATATGCATCGGTAAACAAAATATCCACAACATTCCTCCAAAATACATAATACGAATGCATCTAAAGGATCAAATATACATCAAAAGGATCCTATAAGCATTATCTACAAAATAAGTGTTCGATTTCCCCCTAGGTGTTACGTATCACGAGCGGACGACACCAAAACAGACGACTACAAAGAGAGCACCTACACTTGCGGATCACCTGCACATTACCCACGAGTAGGTAACATTAAGGCAGAAGGGTGAGAATATAATTCATAATGAAAACATGATCAATATAGTAATGCCCACAAATATCATTAAGAATCATATAACAAGATAATCCAATAAGTCAACCACAGTCAA
Source organism: Vicia villosa (assembly GCF_029867415.1). NCBI lineage: Eukaryota > Viridiplantae > Streptophyta > Magnoliopsida > Fabales > Fabaceae > Vicia > Vicia villosa. The sequence continues at coordinate 81,085,785 of NC_081184.1, forward strand.
TATATAAGTAATGTGGTACATGAATGATAACATAAATTATAAAGACTGACGATGATGAATGAGACTCGACTATGCGTATGCATGTGGTACCAAAATCTGGAGTAAAACTCCTCCTTATCATAAAGCATACTCAAGGGTTCTCATAATACTTCAAACGGCGCGTAGAAACGACCTACGGTTCAAAAGATACAACAAAACGAAGTTTGGAAAACAAAATTTCGCACAGTCCGCTTGAGCTCCGCTCAGCGGACCCAGACAGGGAATCATCAAACAAAAATTACAGAACCTCCGCTCAGCGGACCTTCACAGAGATTTTTCTGCAAAAGGACCTCCGCTCAGCGGACCCCCTCCGCTCATCGGACCTGCGTAAACCTAGAAAAATCAGTTCTGCTACAGACCTGCAAAACCCCATCCAATCCTCTCAAAACCTCAAATAAGCTTCCCTACACATCCTACACAACCCATACATGCCATATATTCACTCTATCAATCAATGATCCATGGCTCACTCACTAAATGTCAATAACCTAACAATTTCTTCATGAGCAAGAAAACATGGAGAAATGAAAAACAAACATGATCCATGGGAATATCTATCATCATAGTACACATACACACCACAAAATCAAGTTTATAACTTCAAAACCCACAAAACACCCAATTTACCATTGTTGATCAAGCTTAGAAAAGAGCAAGAACAAGAACAAAACACACAAAACTATAAGAACCATACAATCAAGATAAACTAGATTCATCCCCCTTACCTTGGTTAGATTCTTGGCTCTAGCTTGGTTTGGATTCCTACACTTCTCTTCTTCTCTTTGTTTTTCTCTTCTTTCTCTTCTCTTCACAAGCTCTCTTTCTTTATTTCCCAAAATATCTCAAAATATCTCTTTTTCTCTCTATATCTCTTTCTATATCTCTACTTATCATTATCACCCTCTTAACTCTCATTAATTCTAATTTTGGCCCAAATGTCACTAAACATTAATTCTAACCAATTAACACCCAAAACATAATAATTACACACATGGAAAGTAATAAGTAAAATATTAACATAATTAATATTTACCGACTGACTCGACTCAAAAACGGTAAAATTAGGGAAATGTAGCAAACATCACAATTAATCAGAAAAACACATTTATGGGCGTTACAACCCTCCCCCACTTAAAAGATTTTCGTCCTCGAAAATAAAGATTACCTGCTACAAACAACTCAAGATAGGAGTCTCGCATCTTGCTCTCCAACTCCCAGGTCAAACTCTCACCTGCCGCACTTAACCATACGACTTTCACCAAGACGATCTCCTTTCCTCGCAGAGTCTTAGTCTCACGATCCTCAATACGCACCGGTATCGTCTGTCATACCCCAATTTTTGACCCTAAGATCACACATCATTTGCATACCAATCATCAATCAAGAAATTTAAACCTAGATCTCTGCTTGCAATGTTGTGCTCAATTCATCTGCAAAGGAATCATCGAGCACCCATGTTTTAGTTTGTGTATATTGTTTTACTAACCAAAATACCAAAAATATTGCCTTGTGCTCTTGTATGTTTGTGTTTTGTAGGTACCAAGTCAAAATACCCATCAAAGGAGCATTTTTCAACATTTTCACTGTGCAAATCGATTTGCATAAGGTGTAAATCGATTTACACAACTGTTTCTGCACCAGATTTGCTTCTGCCATCAGTGCAAATCGATTTGCATAAGACAGCAATCGATTTGCATAACTGTTTTTGCCCCAGATTTTGCCTTTTTTCAGCCATGTAAATAGATTTGCATAATGTGCAAATCGATTGCACCAGCACGAATTTGGAAAAATGAAGGCAAATTTCAGCTTTTTGAAGTGTTGACATCATTTGCAAGCATGGGAAGCATGACTTGGTTCTTACATTTGATTTCCTACATCATCTAATCATGTACCCTCATGTGATTGCATCAAGACCATTGGATTTCATTTTTGGCTCCAAATCACTTTTCCAAGCCTAATTCTATTTTCCAATCCTAACTCCAAGCCACAAAATTTCCCAAGCCTAAGTGCTATAAATTGAGGCACTCCCCTCTTCATTTTTCAAGCTTTGATAGCCAAGAAACTTATTGCAAATTCATTTCTCAAAGCTTTGATAGCCAAGAAACTTATTGCAAATTCATTTCTCAAAGCTTTGATAGCCAAGAAACTTATTGCAAATTCTCTCCTCACCTCTTCCAAACCCATCACTCAAAGCTCTTTCTCTTCCACACAAATTAGTGAGTCACATCTTGAACCTCACTAATTTAGAGCTAAACCTCAACATAAACACTACTTTTCTTCATCAATTGTGATAGATCAAGGCTTGTGGTTGTGTGTTCTTGAAGAAGATTCAAAGTTTGTGAAAGATTTGGTAAAATTCTAGATCCAATCCATAATTCAAGATGTGATCCATTGTTGTTTATGCTTGATGCACCTTTGGTGCTACATTGATGAGATTTGCTTGCTTAATTGATACATTTTCGTGCACAAATTGATCCAAGATCACAAGGTGTTTGGTTTTATGTTTAAACAAGTTTTCTTCTCTTTATTTGCTGTTTTTTTGAAAACTGTGTTGTGCAAATCGATTTACATCTTGTGCAAATCGATTTACATAACTGAAAACTGCGCAGATTTTGAAAACAGAGTTATGCAAATCGATTTACACTCTGTGCAAATCGATTTACATCTGGGCAGAATGCTTATTTTTGTGGTTTTTGACTTGTTTTTGGTTCTAACTCATCTTCTACTCCATTCTTTTGATATTTTCTTTGAATCACAAGTTAGAGGCCTAATTTCTCTCTAATTTCAATGGACTTAGGGCGTTGATAGGATGAGAATCCAAATCCGCAATATTAAGTGATTGAAATTATGGATGAAAGGAGCTTTTAATGTGGTTCCATCTTTTACTTCTTTTTATTTTGGTCGATGAAAGTCTTAATGCCTTGAGAATTCTTATGGATTCTTGGTAAAGACTAGATCACTCACCTATTTTCTTTTCGTGCGGTATTGCTTTCGGAAAACGATCTACATATCGTTCTTCTCGCATGCATTAGCACATAAAGTTTTGACCGGCCTCGTTGTAGGGTGATTTCTATATAAATCACTTGGCGATCTGCTTAACATAGCGCAATATTTCGTGTCCCGAATAAAAAAAGATCAAATATGGAAGAGAATTGTATGCGGTTGATTTAAGACTTGTGGAGGTTTTTATCGTGTAGTCGCTATGATTTTATCAAGCTTCTGATAAGCCCCATTGACTTTAAATCCGAGTACATCATTCACTCACCATTGATCTCCTACTAACTTTGATAACATACTTGACAAGCTTCAAGATGGTTATCTTTAACATTTAACAACTAACTTTAATTTCCGCACCTTTACTATATCGTTCTTTATATTACCGCTCTTTATATTACCGCTCTTTATATTTCTCGCTTTATCGCTTTATTTTATCATTTCATCATATTTACTTTCCGTCATTTTTCTTTTGTCCACTTGGACCATACTCTATTTTTCTTGCTAAAACACTAATAAATAACCAAAATCTAAAAAATACATAAGGTTCTCTTTGGACTATCAGTTACTATCCCTAGCAATTTGGAGATTCGGACTTATGGACCTAGTACCTTTGGACTCATTCTATTACTATCCTGTGATTGTTCTGTCTGTCTGGCATTGTTCTGTTGTATGTTTATGTGTGCAGGTATTTCCTTGAAAGCCCTTGATGGTTAATTCCAAGGCATTGAGATAAGGATTTTACCCAAAAACAGCCGTTACTCTGCCCAATTTTTGTCAGAATCTTAATGTGCTTAATGAAAAAATGGTGCTAAGATAATAAGTTCATCTGGATCCCCAAGTGTTAATGTGTTGGTATTGATAAATCCAAAGGATGGGAAAATTACCTTGGCTCTTAATGTCAAGTGTTGGCTTCTTATTCGGTTAGACCGTTTCTTTCCTTAGCTTTTATTTTATGCATTAGGTTAGCCTCTTCATCTCCTCCCATTCTTAAATTTTCAAAATCTTCTCCCTTTTTCCAAAATATTCTTATGTTTGCAAATCTTTTCAAAACCTTTTTCTTAAAAATATCTTTCGCCCTTAGTGGCTTTTCTTCAAAAGTTTAGACACCGTTAACTGTCGAAACGAGTGGTTATACCCCACGATTTTGAAATTGATTGATAATAACGAGATCTTTTCCGCGTGAGAGAGCTAGTGGCATACTCGTTGATTTTATCCGAGTTGGAGCCCTTCTTTCATTTGCGATGCAAAGAACTTGTTTGTTCTCATGCTCAAAATCAATGGCTGAGTATTTCTCTCTAACGACACCAAAGTGTTTATTCGTTTTTAAAACGTTTTTCCCAAAAGCGGAACTACATTAGCTCTGACTTCTCCATTGCACCGAGGAGGTATGTAGGCACAAGGCTTAACGCTTTGCCGAGCTTATTTTAAAAATAAAACAAACCGTTTTTTTAGCACACACACAACACAGATTTTCAAAAAGGTTCCTGTGGAGTACCACAGATATGAGGGGTGCTTTAAACCTTCCCCTCATATAATCAACACCCGTACCTGAGATCTCTTTCTTGTTTTAAAAACAAAACTTTGGGTTTTTCGTTCTTTTCCCTTTTCCTTTGAAAAAATAAAGCGCGGTGGCGATTTCAAACGGAATATTGATTCGAGTCAATCCCATGGCTTCGATATCAGATTTTCCCCGCTACAGAAAAATGGCGACTTCACTGGGGATCCAGTTTTAAGTGTGTTAAGCCTATTTTTGTTTATCTGTGTGTTTTGTATTTGTATATATTATTGTGTGCTTTGTTTGTTTATTTTCTTTTTTTTCTTTCTTTTTGGTGCTCGATGGTTCCTCTGTGATGAGATAAAGTTCTAAACCGGACTTTGGTGAGTAACTTGAGATAGGAGGTGGTAAGACCAATAGTCGCATGTCAGGAGCAATCCTTACCATGAGCGTCATATGGTGGAACCCCAATCAGTGGAGGCCTCATGGAAGGTAGTAGAGGTTGTTACGAACCATCGTGATAACGCTATTACTTTCAATAGTGAGTGTCCGTAGAAGCTGAATGGCCTAGAACCCTTTTTAACCAATCTAAGCCTTTTTAGGATGTAGTGCAGAAACAAGATCAAGTACCAATTTGAGCTTGTTGTCATGCGATACTACGCTCAGACGAGGTCTTTTTAGGCATATTATTGGCGCCCATGAGCAATTGTGCGTGCCGGTAATATCCGATAGAAGATTGAAAACTCTGGGAACCTTTGTAGAACCCGATTGGCAGGTACAAACTTCCCTAGATCACTCCTTGTGGGATGGGTAGACCCATGGCTCCATGCTCGTGACGTCGAACCTTTGAACCTGGACTGTATGATTTTGTGTGATTTGATGTGATCTTGTGTGCTCTTGATTGTGATTGGTGCATAAACCATGCATTCATGCATTCATAAAAAATAACATTCACAAATGGTTTTCAAGGAACTTAGAGACATTTTTTGTAAACATAACAGGTACCATGGATCAAAAGAGAAGCATCAAGAAGTACACTTTCAGAAATTCAAGTGCAAAGGAATTGAAAGAGCTAGCAACTTTGGTTCCTAATCTTGACAACTTCAAAAGTCGTTATGGGAAATTGATTTCTATTTTGAAGACTAAAGTGGAAAAAGGGATTCTTGAGACTCTTGTGCAGTTTTATGACCCGGTTTATCATTGTTTCACCTTTCCTGATTATCAGCTTATGCCCACTTTGGAGGAGTATTCTTATTGGATTGGTTTACCGGTTACGGATGACATACCGTTTAGTGGTTTGGAGAAAGAGCCTCAGGTTGATGAGATAGCAGAACTCCTTCATTTAAAAATATCAGATGTAAAAGCAAACATGACCAAAAAAGGAGGAATTTGGGGGTTGACTTCTAAGTTCTTGATTGGAAAGGCTTCTATGTTGGCTAGTAAAGGAAGTATGATTGCTTTTGAGACATTTCTGGCCTTGCTCATCTATGGTTTGATACTCTTTCCCAACATTGACCATTTTGTCGATGTTAATGCTATTCGGATTTTCATGATTGGGAATCCTGTGCCTACTTTGCTTGGGGATACTTATCATTCCATTCACCATAGGAATGATAAGAAAGGTGGACTTATCAATTGTTGCACTCCTTTGCTCTATAAGTGGTTTATTTCTCACTTACCTCAAGCTAAGAGTTTCCTGAACAATCCTGATGGTCTCTCATGGTCTCAGAAAATCATGCCTCTTACTAATGGGAATATCCATTGGTACAATCCTGCTTATGACATTGGTGAGATTATTGATAGTTGTGGAGAATTCCCTAATGTACCTCTTCTTGGTATACAAGGAGGAATTACCTACAACCCCATTCTTGCAAGGCGTCAATTTTGTTACCCCATGAAGGAGCGACCTGCTAGCATCCTTGTGTCAGGAATCTTCTATCTTAATCAAGATGGAAATTCGGATATGAGAAATCGGTTTGTGCGTGCTTGGCACCATGTTGATAGGAAGAGACATTTGGGAACGAAACAATGTGTTGCTCTCAAAGACTACACTGATTGGGTTCAAGCTAGAGCTCATACTTTTCAGATGCCTTATTTACTCGAAGAGCCTTCTCTACCCATTGCTCCACCATTGTCTCTCACTACTCCTGTTGAAAGTAGTGAAGAACATCTAGAGCTCGTGGCTAAGTTGAGAGCGGAAAGAGATGCTTTGGAGTTTGAGAACAAAGAGTTGAAGATACACTTGAAAGAAAAAGATGAAATGCTTGATATCCAAGATGGTTGGTTGATGGAAAAGGAAGATCAGATTCGTCATCAAGAAGAGTTGCTTCAACAACATGGTGAAAAGCGAAAGAGACCACAAGAAGATTCAGTTGCATGGAAAGAAGTTGCTGATAAGCTGCTGGTCGAGAATGCTCATTTGAAAGCCTTTTATGAAGATGAATTGGAGAAGCTCCGTAGGAAGCTGCAGAGAGGAGTTGGATCTTCGTCAGAAGTGTTCCCTTCTAGTTTTTAGCTTTTTCCTTTGTTTTGTAATTTTGGATCTCTGAATCCTTTTGTATGCTTTTCCATGATTAATGAAAGAATATTGTTATGTTTTATGATGTTTTTTACTAATGTTTACAATTAATGTCTTAAAAGTTCCTGGAAAACCAAAATAAAGATCATTTGCATTGCATTTCATGCATCATTCTGCATTTTGGTCCTGCTTCCGAAAGTATTCCCGAGGTCTTATTCAGTGTTCTTCATACAGAATCAAGCTGTCTCACCGGTATAATACTCGAGCTAACTGCAAGAAGAAGATGGAAGGTCTTGAACAAGAGAATCGTGAGCTACGTGAAGAGGTTGTTACTTTGAGATCTGGTGTGGATCGTCTCACTGCTCTGGTTGAGACATTGATGGCTGCTCAGAATCAAACTCAGAATCAGAATCAGGTTCCTCCTCCCAATGCCCAAGCTCAGGGTCAGACCACTGTGATTTCTGAAATTGCTGCTACAACCATTCCTGCTATTCCTGTTGGTGCTACTCAGCAACGAATGCCTAATGGATATCCCTGGGGCATGCCTGAAGGTTATTTGTCTGTTCCTGAGATGACTCGCCCGTTGACTCCTGTTATGGTCAACACCTCTCCTATTGTTCATACTGGTCCTTTTGTCCCAGAGCCCATTTATGATGCTGCTCCAAGTGAAATTCATGATAGAATGGATGGTTTCCAAGATCAGTTTGAAGAACTGCAAAAAGAGATGAAAGCCTTGCGTGGGAAAGAACTGTTTGGAAAGAATGTGCATGATCTTTGCCTTGTTCCTAATGTGAAAGTACCTGCTAAGTTCAAGCTTCCTGAATTTGAGAAGTACAAAGGAAACTCCTGTCCTCAGGCGCACCTGGTGATGTATATAAGGAAGATGTCCACTCATACTGATGATCAACGTCTGTTGATCCATTATTTCCAAGACAGTTTGACTGGAGCTGCTTCTAAGTGGTATATGGGCCTTGATAGCACCCATATTCGCACTTTCAATGACTTGGCTGAAGCGTTTGTGAAGCAATACAAATATAATGTGGACATGGCTCCTGATAGGGATCAATTGCGAGCTATGATGCAGAAAGAGAAGGAATCCTTCAAGGAATATGCTCAGAGATGGCGTGAGGTTGCCGCCCAAGTGATTCCTCCGATGGAAGAAAAAGAGATGACTAAGATTTTTCTGAAGACTCTTGGTCCGTTTTATTATGAGAAGATGATTGCTAGTGCTCCTGTAGACTTCACCGAAATGGTGGGTATGGGTGTCAGATTAGAAGAAGCTGTGCGAGAAGGTCGTTTGGTTCGAAATGAAAATTCATCTGGTGGTGCGAAGAAGTACGGTTCTTCATTCCAAAAGAAGAAAGAGTCAGATGCCAATGCTGTTTCTCATGGGAGGAATAGTCGAGTCAGGAATCAATCTCAACAAGTGGCGTCAGTAACTCCTGTTGTGAATTCAGTGCCTGTAGCTCCTGTTAATCAACAACCAGCAAGGCGGAATCCGTATCCTCGAGTTAATGTTGATCCTATTCCTATGACATACACTGAACTGTATCCTGCTCTAATTCATAAGAAGCTGATTCAACCAAGGTCACCACCTCCTGTTCCAGAGAAACTCCCTTGGTGGTACAAGGCTGATGCCACTTGTGCTTTTCATCAGAATGCTCCTGGGCATGATTTGGAAAACTGTTGGCCCCTGAAGAATGAAGTTCAGAGATTGGTCCGTTCTGGAATGCTTTCTTTCCGTGATATTGGTCCAAATGTGAAGAACAATCCGTTGCCAACTCATGAAGCGTCTGCTGTGAATATGGTATATGGATGCCCTGGGAAGTATAAGATTTATCGTGTGGAACACATCAGAGGATCATTGGTAGAGATGCATGCCACTCTGTGTGAATACAGTCATTATGAGCATAATCATGCTGCTTGTAGGATTTGCTCAGTTAATCCTCGAGGATGTTACGTTGTGAGAAGAGACTTGCAAGAGATGATAGATCAAAGGCTCATTGAGATTTTGAGGGATAGAGATGAAGATGATGTCAATGTGATTGAACCATGCTTTGAAATCCCGGAATGTGTAGAGATTGGTTATTATGGCAAAGCTGCTGTGGAACCTCTTGTGATATGTTTGCCTGGATCTGTACCTTATAGTTCTGATAAAGCTGTACCGTACAGATATAATGCCACCATGTTGGAAGCTGGAAAAGAAGTTGAGATTAAGCCTCTGTCTTCTGTTGAGAATATAGCAGATGTTAGTAGAGTGACTAGAAGTGGACGAGTTTTTACTCAGCCCCAAACAGTTGTGGATGTCCAGAGGAATTCTACTCAAGTGCCTGTGAACAACAATGATGCGACAAAAGTGAATGCTGGGTCATCTTCAGAAAAGGAGATGGATGAGATTTTAAAGCTTATCAAGATGAGTGATTATAAGATCGTGGATCAGCTGCATCGCACTCCGTACAAGATTTCTATAATGGAGCTGCTGGCGAATTCTCCTGCTCATAGGGATTCTCTGATGAAAATACTTGATCAAGCCTTTGTGGATCATGATGTGACGCTGGATCAGTTTAATGGGGTTGTGAGCAATATCACTGCATGTAACAATTTGAGCTTCAGTGATGAAGATTTGCCTGAGGAAGGAAGAAATCATAATTTGGCTTTGCACATCTCTGTCAGTTGCAAAGAGGACTCAATGTCCAATGTGTTGATTGATACTGGATCATCTCTGAATGTCATGCCAAAATCCACTCTTGCTAAGCTGTCTTATGGTGGCACACCAATGAGATTTAGCAATGTGATCGTCAAGGCTTTTGATGGATCGAAGAAATCAGTGGTTGGAGAGGTTGATCTGCCTATTGGTATTGGACCATTTGTCTTCAAGATTACTTTTCAAGTGATGGATATTTTCCCTGCATACAGTTGCCTATTGGGACGCCCGTGGATCCATGAGGCTGGGGCAGTCACTTCAACTCTTCACCAAAAGTTGAAATTTGTGAAAGATGGAAAGATGGTCGTTGTGAATGGAGAACAAGCTTTGCTGATTAGTCATCTCTCTTCGTTCCGTACCATAGAAGCTGATGAAGTGGTCATTGGAACTGCATTCCAAGCCCTGTCTGTTAATGATGAATTCAAAAAAGATGAAGCTTCCATTGCCTCCTTCAAAGATGCTCAACTGGTGGTTCAGAATGGACATTCAGGAGTCTGGGGACAAGTGGTGAGTCTTCAAGAGAACAAGAATAGAGCTGGCCTGGGATTTTCTGCCTCAGACAAGTCTGTGATGAAGTCTGAATCTGCTTTTCGTCCTTATCAAGAGATGTTTCATAGTGCTGGGTTTCTACATCCGACTCTTCCAGAGGTGAACGCTATTGTTGAAGATGAACCAGAGCCAGAAGTGCCAAGCTTTGTGACCCATGGAAAGATGATTAAGAACTGGATCACCATTGACATTCCTGAGTGTACTCATGTCTCAAAGTAATTTGCTTTTATGTTTTTCAAAATCCTTTCATTCTGCCCAAGATGAAAGTGAAGTTGTTGGGGCTGTTTTCTGTTTGTTTTAAACATTAAAATCATCAATAAAAGTCATTTTGTTTCTGCATATAAATGCTTTTTATCTTTTTGCTTTTTCTGGAAAGTGGTAACACAAAAAACCTTAAAAAATGTTTTCATTTTCCATAATCTGCACGATTACATGTTGCATATATCTTTCCTTTTCCTGAAATAATAATCATTTGTGCAGATTAATCAATAAAACCGTTGAAAGTAATGACCCTGCGCCCTCTCCTAACTTCGAGTGTCCTGTGTATGAGGCGGAAGAAGAGAGTGATGAATGTATTCCTGATGAGATTTCCCGACTGCTTGAGCACGAGGAAGACACCATTCAGCCGTATAAAGAGCCATTGGAAGTCATCAACTTGGGTTCTGAAAAGGATAAAAAGGAAGTCAAGATTGGGGCACTGCTTGGTCAAGATGTTAAGAAGAGGATGGTAGAGCTTCTTAAAGAGTATGTTGACATTTTTGCGTGGTCCTACCAAGATATGCCTGGGTTGGACACCGATATTGTGGAGCATCGTTTGCCGTTGAAACCAGAATGTCCTCCTGTCAAGCAAAAGTTGAGGAGAAGTCATCCTGATATGGCAGAAAAGATTAAGAATGAGGTCTTGAAACAGATAGATGCAGGTTTCCTTGTCACTTCTGTATATCCTCAATGGATTGCCAATATCGTGCCCGTTCCGAAGAAAGACGGAAAAGTTCGCATGTGTGTTGATTACAGAGATTTGAATAAAGCCAGTCCGAAAGATGATTTTCCTCTACCTCACATTGATATGTTGGTAGATAGCACTGCAAAGTTTGAAGTTTTCTCCTTTATGGATGGTTTTTCAGGATATAACCAGATTAAGATGGCACCTGAAGACATGGAAAAAACAACTTTTATCACGCCATGGGGGACATTCTGTTACAAAGTGATGCCTTTTGGGTTGAAGAATGCTGGTGCGACATATCAGAGGGCCATGACTACTCTTTTTCATGATATGATGCACAAAGAAATTGAGGTTTATGTGGATGACATGATTGCCAAGTCCCAATCAGAGGAGGGGCACATGGAGGATCTTTTAAAGTTGTTTCAGCGTTTGAGAAAGTATCGTCTCCGCTTAAATCCAAACAAATGCACTTTTGGTGTCCGTTCTGGAAAGTTATTGGGTTTTGTTGTCAGTCAGAGAGGAATTGAAGTAGATCCTGATAAAGTCAAAGCAATTCAGGAAATGCCAGCACCAAAGACTGAAAAACAAGTGAGAGGTTTCCTCGGACGTCTGAATTATATCTCCAGGTTCATTTCCAATATGACTGCTACCTGTGAGCCGATTTTCAAGCTTTTAAAGAAAAATCAGGGATGTGTGTGGAATGAAGATTGTCAGAAAGCTTTTGACAACATCAAAGAATATCTGCTTGAACCTCCCATTTTGCTCCCTCCAGTTGAGGGAAGACCTCTAATTATGTACCTCACAGTGCTTGAAAACTCAATGGGATGTGTGTTGGGTCAGCATGACGAGTCTGGTCGAAAAGAGTATGCAATATACTACCTTAGCAAAAAGTTTACCGAGTGCGAAACAAGATACTCGCTGCTTGAGAAAACTTGCTGTGCTTTGGTGTGGGCTGCTCGCCGACTAAGACAGTATATGTTGAACCACACCACCCTATTGATCTCCAAAATGGATCCAATTAAGTATGTATTTGAGAAACCTGCATTAACTGGAAGGATTGCTCGCTGGCAAATGTTGCTATCAGAATATGATATTGAATATCGAGCTCAGAAAGCTGTGAAAGGAAGTGTGTTGGCAGAGTACCTCGCTCACCAACCAATTGATGAGCATCAGTCTATCAAGATGGACTTCCCAGATGAAGATATAATGTATTTGAGATCTCAAGATTGGGATGAACCATTGCCAGAAGAAGGGCCGGATCCTGAATCCAAATGGGGTTTGATTTTTGATGGAGCTTCTAATATTCATGGCCATGGAATTGGCGCCATTATCATCACTCCACATGGATCACATGTTCCTTTTACTGCAAGGATATGTTTTGACTGTACAAACAATATTGCTGAGTATGAAGCTTGCATCATGGGACTTAAAGAGGCCATTAATCTGAGAATTAAGATTCTTGATGTTTATGGAGACTCTGCGCTTGTGATTAATCAGATTAAAGGAGAATGGGAAACTCGTCATCCTGGTTTAATCCCTTACAAAGATTACGCCAGAAGGCTATTGACATTCTTCAACAAAGTTGAATTCCACCACATCCCTCGAGATGAGAATCAGATGGCTGATGCATTAGCCACATTGTCTTCCATGTACAAAGTGAATTTCCATAATGAGGAACCTCAGATTACAATCAGGCGTCTTGATAGACCTGCTCATGTATTTGTAGTTGAGGAAGCAACAGATGAAAAGCCTTGGTATTTCGATATTAAGCACTTCCTTCAGACTCAAGAGTACCCACTTGGGGCATCAAATAAAGACAAGAAAACTTTGAGGAGATTGGCTGGCAGTTTCTTCATCAATGCAAATAAGAACATTAAGAAAATAGTGCAAAAGATGGTTGTCACGTACAAGGACTGGCATGAGATGCTCCCATTTGCTTTGCATGGGTACCGTACATCTGTCCGTACTTCAACAGGGGCAACTCCCTTTTCTTTGGTTTATGGTATGGAAGCAGTGCTCCCTATTGAGGTTGAGATTCCATCATTGAGAGTTTTAATGGAAACCAAGTTATCTGAGGCTGAATGGTGTCAGAGTAGGTTTGATCAATTGAATTTGATAGAAGAAAAGAGAATGACGGCTTTATGCCATGGTCAGTTATATCAGAAAAGAATGAAGAAAGCATTTGATAAGAAGGTTCGACCTCGTGTATTCAGAGAAGGCGACCTCGTGCTCAAAAGGATCTTGTCTTTCACCTCTGATTCAAGGGGCAAGTGGACTCCTAATTTTGAAGGACCATATGTTGTTAAGAAAGCCTTCTCTGGCGGTGCATTAATTCTTGCAACTATGGATGGAGAGGAGCTCCCACGTCCCGTGAATGCTGATGTAGTCAAGAAATACTTCGCCTAAATAATAAAAGAACAGCTCGCTAAGTTGAAAACCCGAAAGGGCGGCTTAGGCAAAAAAGAGCGTCTCGGTGGATTGAAAACCCGAAAGGGCGGTCCAGGCAAAAATTAGAGACATAAACAGAATAAAATACCCGGTGGACTGAAAACCCGAAAGGGCGGTCCAGGCAAAAGTTAGGGATTCATGGCAAGTAACTACATCAGACAAGACTTGATCATCAGCAGTCATCTGTTTATCATGAAGAAGTCCAACACTTTTCAACGGAAGCCTTTGCTCAGGAATTCCCAGTTGAGAGAGAGGATGGGGTCATTACATTTCAATGTACCTTTTCCATAAAATTACCACTTTCCAAACTTTGTATTAATCCATGGGGTCTTGCCTTTTGCAGGCTACCATTCTATTAAGAAAGTTTGAGCCTTTACCTTTTCATTTGGCAATCTTATTTCTTCCATATCTCTCAAAATGTCATTTATTGTTGATAGTAATTTTTGAAACAAAGAGAAAATTGATTTCAACAAAATCCTTTTGAAAATTATAAAAGAATTTTTACTTTGATTCATGAGTGCATTACAAGGAATGGATATGTTGATGTATTCATATGCAGAAGAACGTATTACACTCAATATACCTTTGGCCTGGTTCGAGTTTGGTTTAGAACTCAACTACGGTGTTCTCTCAGCTTCAATGTTCCCTAGTGTTGGGTATCATATATTTTTGAAGCCATCAAAAGATTGATAGCAGTTTCTGCTCTGGTGTTCAGTTTGGGACATGCTTGATTATGTCATCTTTGTACACCATCTCTTTTATATCATCAGTGGTACGGTGGTATGCCTTCTTCATACCTTCAGTGGAACGTGGGTATGTGTTATCGTTAGTGGTACGGCGATACATCTCTTTCTACCTCCAGTGGGACGTTGGTAGTTCACCTCCAGTGGAACGTTGGTGTATTTTGTTATCTTCATCGTCAGTGGTACGTCGATGTATATCTCTTTCTACCTCCAGTGGGACGTTGGTAGTTCACCTCCAGTGGAACGTTGGTGTATTTTGTTATCTTCATCGTCAGTGGTACGTCGATGTATATCTCTTTCTACCTCCAGTGGGACGTTGGTAGTTCACCTCCAGTGGAACGTTGGTGTATTTTGTTATCTTCATCGTCAGTGGTACGTCGATGTATATCTCTTTCTACCTCCAGTGGGACGTTGGTAGTTCACCTCCAGTGGAACGTTGGTGTATTTTGTTATCTTCATCGTCAGTGGTACGTCGATGTATATCTCTTTCTACCTCCAGTGGGACGTTGGTAGTTCACCTCCAGTGGAACGTTGGTGTATTTTGTTATCTTCATCGTCAGTGGTACGTCGATGTATATCTCTTTCTACCTCCAGTGGGACGTTGGTAGTTCACCTCCAGTGGAACGTTGGTGTATTTTGTTATCTTCATCGTCAGTGGTACGTCGATGTATATCTCTTTCTACCTCCAGTGGGACGTTGGTAGTTCACCTCCAGTAGAACGTTGGTGTATTTTGTTATCTTCATCGTCAGTGGTACGTCGATATACATCTCCTTCTACCTCCAGTGGGACGTTGGTAGTTCACCTTCAGTGGAACGTGGGTATGTGTTATCATCAGTGGTACGGTGGTATATCTCTTTTCATGACATCAGTGGTACGGTGGTATATCTCTTTTCATGACATCAGTGGTACGGTAGTGTATTTCTCTTCAATGCCTCCATTGGAACGTTGGTATGTGTTATCGTCAGTGGTACGGCGGTACATCTCTTTATCAGTGGTACGATGATCTGATTTCTGTTAACAGATGATGGGTATTCAGATGCATACTTTCTCATCCCCAGTGAAAGAGGATGACCCCTTTTCTCATCCCCAGTAAAAGAGGATGCTATAACCTCTCTGACGCGAAATGTTTTCCCCAGAGAAGTTTCTGTTCCCCACTAAAGTTCTGTCTCCAACAAAGTCTTGCCTTCCCCAGAGGAGTTCCTACTTGCAAGACATTTGTTTCCCCAGCGGAGTTATATCAAGACATTTGTTTTCCCCAGTGGATCACCTGTTACTCCCCAGTGTTGTCATGCTTTATTATCATCACATGCATTCATTGACATTGCATTGCATCTTAGGCTCAAAAATTGTGCTTTATATATTTAAGTCTCTTCGATTTTTGTCAAAACGAAGATTTCCAATCATCGTATCTCCAAATCGAAGAAACTTAAATAGGGGCATCTGTCATACCCCAATTTTTGACCCTAAGATCACACATCATTTGCATACCAATCATCAATCAAGAAATTTAAACCTAGATCTCTGCTTGCAATGTTGTGCTCAATTCATCTGCAAAGGAATCATCGAGCACCCATGTTTTAGTTTGTGTATATTGTTTTACTAACCAAAATACCAAAAATATTGCCTTGTGCTCTTGTATGTTTGTGTTTTGTAGGTACCAAGTCAAAATACCCATCAAAGGAGCATTTTTCAACATTTTCACTGTGCAAATCGATTTGCATAAGGTGTAAATCGATTTACACAACTGTTTCTGCACCAGATTTGCTTCTGCCATCAGTGCAAATCGATTTGCATAAGACAGCAATCGATTTGCATAACTGTTTTTGCCCCAGATTTTGCCTTTTTTCAGCCATGTAAATAGATTTGCATAATGTGCAAATCGATTGCACCAGCACGAATTTGGAAAAATGAAGGCAAATTTCAGCTTTTTGAAGTGTTGACATCATTTGCAAGCATGGGAAGCATGACTTGGTTCTTACATTTGATTTCCTACATCATCTAATCATGTACCCTCATGTGATTGCATCAAGACCATTGGATTTCATTTTTGGCTCCAAATCACTTTTCCAAGCCTAATTCTATTTTCCAATCCTAACTCCAAGCCACAAAATTTCCCAAGCCTAAGTGCTATAAATTGAGGCACTCCCCTCTTCATTTTTCAAGCTTTGATAGCCAAGAAACTTATTGCAAATTCATTTCTCAAAGCTTTGATAGCCAAGAAACTTATTGCAAATTCATTTCTCAAAGCTTTGATAGCCAAGAAACTTATTGCAAATTCTCTCCTCACCTCTTCCAAACCCATCACTCAAAGCTCTTTCTCTTCCACACAAATTAGTGAGTCACATCTTGAACCTCACTAATTTAGAGCTAAACCTCAACATAAACACTACTTTTCTTCATCAATTGTGATAGATCAAGGCTTGTGGTTGTGTGTTCTTGAAGAAGATTCAAAGTTTGTGAAAGATTTGGTAAAATTCTAGATCCAATCCATAATTCAAGATGTGATCCATTGTTGTTTATGCTTGATGCACCTTTGGTGCTACATTGATGAGATTTGCTTGCTTAATTGATACATTTTCGTGCACAAATTGATCCAAGATCACAAGGTGTTTGGTTTTATGTTTAAACAAGTTTTCTTCTCTTTATTTGCTGTTTTTTTGAAAACTGTGTTGTGCAAATCGATTTACATCTTGTGCAAATCGATTTACATAACTGAAAACTGCGCAGATTTTGAAAACAGAGTTATGCAAATCGATTTACACTCTGTGCAAATCGATTTACATCTGGGCAGAATGCTTATTTTTGTGGTTTTTGACTTGTTTTTGGTTCTAACTCATCTTCTACTCCATTCTTTTGATATTTTCTTTGAATCACAAGTTAGAGGCCTAATTTCTCTCTAATTTCAATGGACTTAGGGCGTTGATAGGATGAGAATCCAAATCCGCAATATTAAGTGATTGAAATTATGGATGAAAGGAGCTTTTAATGTGGTTCCATCTTTTACTTCTTTTTATTTTGGTCGATGAAAGTCTTAATGCCTTGAGAATTCTTATGGATTCTTGGTAAAGACTAGATCACTCACCTATTTTCTTTTCGTGCGGTATTGCTTTCGGAAAACGATCTACATATCGTTCTTCTCGCATGCATTAGCACATAAAGTTTTGACCGGCCTCGTTGTAGGGTGATTTCTATATAAATCACTTGGCGATCTGCTTAACATAGCGCAATATTTCGTGTCCCGAATAAAAAAAGATCAAATATGGAAGAGAATTGTATGCGGTTGATTTAAGACTTGTGGAGGTTTTTATCGTGTAGTCGCTATGATTTTATCAAGCTTCTGATAAGCCCCATTGACTTTAAATCCGAGTACATCATTCACTCACCATTGATCTCCTACTAACTTTGATAACATACTTGACAAGCTTCAAGATGGTTATCTTTAACATTTAACAACTAACTTTAATTTCCGCACCTTTACTATATCGTTCTTTATATTACCGCTCTTTATATTACCGCTCTTTATATTTCTCGCTTTATCGCTTTATTTTATCATTTCATCATATTTACTTTCCGTCATTTTTCTTTTGTCCACTTGGACCATACTCTATTTTTCTTGCTAAAACACTAATAAATAACCAAAATCTAAAAAATACATAAGGTTCTCTTTGGACTATCAGTTACTATCCCTAGCAATTTGGAGATTCGGACTTATGGACCTAGTACCTTTGGACTCATTCTATTACTATCCTGTGATTGTTCTGTCTGTCTGGCATTGTTCTGTTGTATGTTTATGTGTGCAGGTATTTCCTTGAAAGCCCTTGATGGTTAATTCCAAGGCATTGAGATAAGGATTTTACCCAAAAACAGCCGTTACTCTGCCCAATTTTTGTCAGAATCTTAATGTGCTTAATGAAAAAATGGTGCTAAGATAATAAGTTCATCTGGATCCCCAAGTGTTAATGTGTTGGTATTGATAAATCCAAAGGATGGGAAAATTACCTTGGCTCTTAATGTCAAGTGTTGGCTTCTTATTCGGTTAGACCGTTTCTTTCCTTAGCTTTTATTTTATGCATTAGGTTAGCCTCTTCATCTCCTCCCATTCTTAAATTTTCAAAATCTTCTCCCTTTTTCCAAAATATTCTTATGTTTGCAAATCTTTTCAAAACCTTTTTCTTAAAAATATCTTTCGCCCTTAGTGGCTTTTCTTCAAAAGTTTAGACACCGCTAACTGTCGAAACGAGTGGTTATACCCCACGATTTTGAAATTGATTGATAATAACGAGATCTTTTCCGCGTGAGAGAGCTAGTGGCATACTCGTTGATTTTATCCGAGTTGGAGCCCTTCTTTCATTTGCGATGCAAAGAACTTGTTTGTTCTCATGCTCAAAATCAATGGCTGAGTATTTCTCTCTAACGACACCAAAGTGTTTATTCGTTTTTAAAACGTTTTTCCCAAAAGCGGAACTACATTAGCTCTGACTTCTCCATTGCACCGAGGAGGTATGTAGGCACAAGGCTTAACGCTTTGCCGAGCTTATTTTAAAAATAAAACAAACCGTTTTTTTAGCACACACACAACACAGATTTTCAAAAAGGTTCCTGTGGAGTACCACAGATATGAGGGGTGCTTTAAACCTTCCCCTCATATAATCAACACCCGTACCTGAGATCTCTTTCTTGTTTTAAAAACAAAACTTTGGGTTTTTCGTTCTTTTCCCTTTTCCTTTGAAAAAATAAAGCGCGGTGGCGATTTCAAACGGAATATTGATTCGAGTCAATCCCATGGCTTCGATATCAGATTTTCCCCGCTACATCGTCTCAACCGTCAGGTTCTCACGCACTTGCACATCATCCATCTGAATCACATGGGACGGATCCGCAATGTATCTCCTCAATTGAGACACATGGAATACATCGTGTAGATTAGCAAGACTTGGCGGTAACGCCACCCGATACGCAACTTTGCCAACTCGCTCTGATATCTGATAAGGACCAATAAAACGCGGAGTAAGCTTCCTCGATTTCAAAGCTCGTCCAACACCAGTCATAGGTGTAACTCTTAAGAATACATGATCACCGGCTTGGAATTCCAAATCTTTCCTTCGCTTGTCATGATAACTCTTTTGCCTACTCTGTGAACTTCTCATTTTCTCACGAATAAATTTCACCTTCTCTGTAGTCTCTCTTACTATTTCAGGTCCGAGTACCACACTCTCGCCCGATTCAAACCAACACAATGGAGTTCTACACTTACGACCATATAGCGCTTCAAAAGGTGCCATTCCGATACTAGAATGAAAACTGTTGTTGTAAGTGAATTCTATCAACGGAAGATAAGTATCCCACGAACCTCCCTTCTCTATAACACATGCCCTCAACAAGTCTTCTAACGATTGAATAGTCCTTTCGGTCTGACCGTCTGTCTGAGGATGATAAGCCGAACTCAACCTCAACTTAGAACCTAGAGCCTCTTGCAAACCTTTCCAAAAATCTGATGTGAACCTTGGATCTCTATCCGACACAATACTCAACGGTATACCATGTAGTTTCACAATCACCTTGATATAAATCTCAGCCAACTTCGCAACTGGAAAAGTGATGTTAATAGGAATAAAGTGAGCAGACTTTGTCAACCTATCAACAATCACCCAAACCGCATCGAAACCTCTCGCAGTATTTGGTAAACTCGTCACAAATTCCATAGAAATACTATCCCATTTCCACTCTGGAATATCCAACGGTTGCAACAACCCTGCAGGACGCTGATGCTCCACTTTCGACTTCTGACATACCAAACACGCATACACAAACTGAGCCACATCCCTTTTCAAACCAGACCACCAAAAGATCTTCTTCAAATCCTGATACATCTTATTGGCTCCCGGATGAATACTCAACTGCTTCTGTGACCTTCCTCTAAAATCATCTTTTTCAGCTCAGAATCATCAGGTACACAAATTCGACCACGGAATCTCAAAACACCCTGACCATCCACTCTGAAGTCGCCATCATCACTTTGATTTGCCACCATAAACAAATCAACAAGTTTCACATCCATTTTCTGTCTCTCGCTAACGGTCGACAGAAAGTCATTCGTCACTTTCAACATACCCATCTTCACACTACCTGGCGTCAATTCACATACTAAACTAAGATCACGAAACTGCTCCAAAAGTTCCCACTCCTCCGCCATCATAGCGGACATATGCAAAGATTTCCGACTCAAAGCATCGGCAATCACATTAGCTTTACCAGGATGGTAATTCAAGCTAAAGTCATAGTCCTTCAAGAATTCCAACCACCTACGTTGTCTCATGTTCAACTCTTTCTGATCAAATAAGTATTTCAAACTCTTATGATCACTAAAGACCTCGAACCTTGCACCGTAGAGATAATGCCTCCAAATCTTTAATGCAAAAACCACCGCAGCTAACTCTAAATCATGAGTGGGATAATTCTTCTCATGAATCCTTAACTGCCTCGAAGCGTAAGCCACCACCTTACCTTCCTGCATCAAAACACCACCTAACCCCATATGCGATGCATCACAATACACCACAAACGGTTCCTCAGGATCAGGTAAAACCAAAACCGGAGCTGAAGTCAACCTTCTCTTCAACTCTTCAAAATTCCTTTCACAAACTATGTCCCAAATAAACGCCTTACCCTTGCAAGTAAGCTGAGTTAACGGAAGTGCCAACTTCGAAAAGCCTTCTATGAATCTTCGGTAATAACCCGCCAAACCTAAGAAGCTTCTGATCTCAGTAACCGATCTCGAAACCTCCCATTGTAGCACTGCATCTACCTTGGATGGATCCACTGCAATCCCGTTACCTGAAATCACATGACCAAGAAAACTCACCTCTGATAACCAGAACTCGCACTTGGATAACTTAGCATACAACTGCTTCTCCCTCAAAACCTGTAGCACAACACGCAAATGCTCCTCATGCTCTTCCGGAGACTTAGAATAAATCAAGATGTCATCTATGAAGACCACAACAAACTTATCCAACTGATCATGGAATATGCGATTCATATACTCCATAAACACACCAGGTGCATTAGAAACTCCGAACGGCATCACCAAAAACTCATAATGCCCGTACCGAGTCCTAAACGCAGTCTTCTGAATATCTTCCTCCTTCACCCGAATCTGATGGTAACCAGATCTTAAATCAATCTTGCTAAACACACTGGCTCCCACCAACTGATCCATCAAGTCGTCAATCCTAGGAAGCAGATACTTATTCTTAATCGTCACCTTGTTCAACTGGCGATAATCAATACACAACCTCATGCTTCCATCCTTCTTCTTTACCAACAAAACTGGAGCTCCCCATGGTGAAACACTAGGCCTCACAAAATGTTTTGCTAGCAACTCTTCCAATTGTTTCTTTAATTCCACTAACTCTGATGCCGACATTCTATATGGCACCATAGAAACAAGCCTCGTACCAGGAACTAGATCTATGGAAAACTCCACCTCTCTCCTTGGCGGCACATCAGAAAAGTCTTCAGGAAACACTTCGGGAAATTCTCGCACTACTGGAAAATCCCCAACTGCAGCTCGACTCTCCACCGTCAACGATGCAAACACACCAAACAATTGTGCCCCATATTCTAACAGTCGATTCAACTCCTTGGTGGATAAGACATCAAATTCCACATCCTTCTCAAGAAATGGAAACCTCACCAACTTATGATAACAATCGATATGGACATGATTATTCATCAACCAATCCATTCCCAGAACCACGTCTAACTCGTTCATCGACAAACAAATCAAATCAACAGTAAAGTCCTTACCGAAGATTGATACCGGACAATTCTTACAAACTAAAGAAGTAGTCACCGACCCCATTGCTGGTAAATCGATAACCATCTCACCACCCAGGTCAGATAAAACAAGACCTAATCTTTTAACACAATCATCGGCTATAAAACAATGCGAAGCACCCGTATCAATAATAGCAATTAAAGAAATGCCATTAATAAAACAAGTACCTCTGATCAGTCGATCACCCTTATCCGTCTGAGTTCCAGCCAAAGCAAACACCTTCCCACCAGCTTGAACTTTCCTCTTCTGACATTGACCGCTCATGTGTCCCTCTTCACCACAATTAAAACACACAACTCCCTTGGACGCACAGTCGGATGACACATGTCCTACCCTTCCACACTTGAAACATTCTTTGCGTCACTAAAGCAGACATTACTTTTGTGGCCAGGTTTACCACACTTAAAACATACAATCTTAGCAGGAGCATCTCCCCCACTAAACCTTGGTCCATAATTCATCTTTTGCTTACCCTTCCCTCCATCATACGGCGTCCCACGATTCTGCGGACCTTTGTTCCTCTTTTCATTAATCACCTTATGATGAGCATTATTATCCTCATCATAAATCCTACAGCTGTCCACCAAATCTGGAAACACCCGAATCTTCTGATACCCTACCGCCTTCTTGATATTAGAACGTAACCCATTATGGAACTTAATGCACTTAGAAAATTCTGCTCCCTCACCAACAAAGTGCGGGTAGAATTTCACAAGTTCATTAAACTTTGCCGCATATTCAGACACAGACATGCTGCCTTGAACCAAAGCCAGAAACTCAGTCTCTTTCTTTCCACGGACATCCTCCGGATAATACTTCCTCAAAAACTCCCTCTTGAACACCGTCCAGGAAATCTCTTCACCGGTTGCTTCTAACCTTGCCAAAGTCTCCAGCCACCAATCATCAGCCTCCACAGCTAACTGATGAGTGCCATACCTGACTTTCTGCTCTTGCGTGCAATCCATCACACGAAAGATCCTCTCCATCTCCTTCATCCAAGTCAAGGCTCCCTCGGGGTCATGCGTTCCCTTAAACACAGGAGGATTCTCCCTCTGGAAAGTCGCTAAACTCCGAGACCTTGCATTCTCATCCGTATGCATAGCTTCAGCCATAGCTTGCAATGCAGCAGCAATAGCAGCGTCATTACGTCCAGCCATCTCTAAACTTCACAATAACACCAAGAGAAGTAAGCCCAAAAAAAAAAATAACACAAGAATTGTTAGACCAAACGACACGACACTTGGTCGGACAAGACCGACCCGCTCTGATACCACTAATGTAACACCCCAATTCTACCCAGGCATAAAGGTACAAATATCAGAGTATAAAAATTAAATTCATAAAAACAATTAGGGCGTTACACTTAAGTAACCACATAACCAAACATAACATACTCGCAAAAGATGTGTAACACAAATAATCAAAGAGGACGGATACACATAAACACCTGAATGTATTCATACTTATATATATGCATCGGTAAACAAAATATCCCCAACATTCCTCCAAAATACATAATACGAATTCATCTAAAGGATCAAATATACATCAAAAGGATCCTATAAGCATTATCTACAAAATAAGTGTTCGATTTCCCCCCCTAGGTGTTACGTATCACGAGCGGACGACACCAAAACGGACGACTACAAAGAGAGCACCTACACTTGCGGATCACCTGCACATTACCCACGAGTAGGTAACATTAAGGCAGAAGGGTGAGAATATAATTCATAATGAAAGCATGATCAATATAGTAATGCCCACAAATATCATTAAGAATCATATAACAAGATAATCCAATAAGTCAACCACAATCAATATATAAGTAATGCGGTACATGAATGATAACATAAATTATAAAGACTGACGATGATGAATGAGACTCGACTATGCGTATGCATGTGGTACCAAAATCCGGAGTAAAACTCCTCCTTATCATAAAGCATACTCAAGGGTTCTCATAATATTTCAAACGGCGCGTAGAAACGACCTACGGTTCAAAAGATACAACAAAACGAAGTTTGGAAAACAAAATTTCGCACAGTCCGCTTGAGCTTCGCTCAGCGGACCCAGACAGGGAATCATCAATTAAAAATTACAGAACCTCCGCTCAGCGGACCTTCACAGAGATTTTTCTGCAAAAGGACCTCCGCTCAGCGGACCCCCTCCGCTCAGCGGACCTGCGTAAACCTAGAAAAATCAGTTCTGCTACAAACCTGCAAAACCCCATCCAATCCTCTCAAAACCTCAAAAAGCTTCCCTACACATCCTACACAACCCATACATGCCATATATTCACTCTATCAATCAATGATCCATGGCTCACTCACTAAATGTCAATAACCTAACAATTTCTTCATGAGCAAGAAAACATGGAGAAATGAAAAACAAACATGATCCATGGGAATATCTATCATCATAGTACACATACACACCACAAAATCAAGTTTATAACTTCAAAACCCACAAAACACCCAATTTACCATTGTTGATCAAGCTTAGAAAAGAGCAAGAACAAGAACAAAACACACAAAACTATAAGAACCATACAATCAAGATAAACTAGATTCATCCCCCTTACCTTGGTTAGATTCTTGGCTCTAGCTTGGTTTGGATTCCTACACTTCTCTTCTTCTCTTTGTTTTTCTCTTCTTTCTCTTCTCTTCACAAGCTCTCTTTCTTTCTTTCCCAAAATATCTCAAAATATCTCTTTTTCTCTCTATATCTCTTTCTATATCTCTACTTATCATTATCACCCTCTTAACTCTCATTAATTCTAATTTTGGCCCAAATGTCACTAAACATTAATTCTAACCAATTAACACCCAAAACATAATAATTACACACATGGAAAGTAATAAGTAAAATATTAACATAATTAATATTTACCGACTGACTCGACTCAAAAACGGTAAAATTAGGGAAATGTAGCAAACATCACAATTAATCAGAAAAACACATTTATGGGCGTTACAACATATGTATTGCAATGGAGTCACTCCCTTGACACCAAGCGCGCGTTGGCCCAGTGGTGTTGTTTTGAGGAGTTGACTGCAAGGGCGTGGGTTCAAACCATGGTAAGGCCAAAACATTTTTTTTATCACTTTTCCTCTTCATTTTCTTCACAACTTCACACAATTAATTCACTTATCAAATTAATTCATTTTAACTTCATTTTTCATACACTTGTTAATTAATATATCTATTTTATAGATAACCCAGAAAATCACAAAAATATTATTTATTTGATATATATTATCTAGGTTTAAAATAACATATTTTTAAGTATATTAAAAATACTTTAAATATAGTTTTCTCTTGATTTTCAAAACCTAATATCTTGTAAATATTTTTTGTGATAAAACCCTAATATGTTAGTTAAAGATTTGTTCTGATCAATATTCTTAGTTTTGATGATAACAATGTATATGAATTTTGTATGAGATAATGTGGTGCTCTAATACTACGCAATTTCCATTTCAGGAATTATATAAAGAGTATGCACAAAATCAGCGCAAGAAGCACTGACTCAGAAGGTTCAGCATGCAACATCAGAGCATGGTCTGGCAAGACATCAGAAGATGGTCAAGCAGAATCAGAACATGGTCTATGGAAGCATCAGAAGAACTTGAGATCAAAAGCAGAAGCACTGAAGTTCTCATGGTATCACGCTTAGAAGCACTTCAAGGTCAGAAGACAAGAAGATGCTCTGCACCAAGCTGTTTGACTCTGATGATATTCAAACGTTGTTTACACAAACATCATATCAGAAGCAAGTATAAGATGGCAGGCTACGCTGACTGACAAAAGGAACGTTAGAAGCTATTAAAGGCAACGTCAGTAGACACAGCGAAAGCAAGGTTACGAACTTTGATAACAACACTTGCGCTAATATACAGAAACGCTGTCAAATTCAAAAAGCTCTCAAACTTCATCTTCAACCTCACTACATTGCTATTGTAATATCTTAGTGAGATTAAGCTTAAACTTAAGAGAAAATCACAGTTGTGATAATAGCTTTCTAAGAAGCATTGTTACTCTTAAAAGAATTTGTTTACATTAAGTTGTAAGAACTAGAGTGATCAGGTTGTTGATCAGTATACTCTAGAAAGTCTTATAGGGTATCTAAGCAGATTGTTCCTAGAGTGATCAGGTTGTGATCAGTATACTCTAGAAGACTTAGAAGTTGTCTAAGTGGAAAACCATTGTAATCTTGTGTGATTAGTGGATTAAATCCTCGGGTGAGGTAAATCACTCCAAGGGGGTGGACTGGAGTAGTTTAGTTAACAACGAACCAGGATAAAAATCATTGTGCAAATAGTTTTTATCTTACAAGTTTTAAAGCTACACTTATTCAACCCCCCCTTTCTAAGTGCTTTTCTATCCTTCATAATCATGTAGGTCTTAATTAGGTGTAGATTTTGTCTAAACTCTAATTAAGTTGACTTTTGTCAATTTTCAAAACTGTTTTCAAACCTTAAATTAAGCAGACAAGTAAGGTTTTCAGACAACAAAATCATGTGTCATCTCAAATCTTTCAACTATTTCTTATAAACAGTACTATAAAGTACTGGGCCTCTAATAGAGTCTAAGTCCCATCCCTTTTTTCTTTCTTATATTCAATTAATTCTTTTCAAATAACTGTTTTCATCACTGTCAACCAGTACTATAAAGTACTGGGCCTCTATTAGAGTGTAAGTCCCAACATCTTTTATTTTCTTAGTTTGTTTTCAAAAACTGTATTTACAAAATCTCCTTTTTGTTTTCAAAACATTCTTCTGGTATTTGAAGGGCATTATTCTCGGTGAAACTCTTCAGATACCTATGTGACCTTTGTCCATCTTCACTTCTTCTGTTTTCAAAACCTTTTAACTGTTTATCATAAATATCCAACTGTTATCAATAAAATTGATGGTAAGGCTTTGTACATACATCTTCAAAGGCCTCCACTCCATCCAGGTTAGGCTTTATAGCTTTCAATTTACAGTCTTTATTTAAATTACTGTCAAATATAGAACTGTTTATATATTGTTTAGAACTACGTTTGAGTATAAACCCTAGGACAGTTAAACTATATATATATATATATATATATATATATATATATTATAGGAATATGGCCTAGGATTGAGAATGTCTTCCCGGTGAAGGCTCTTTCCTAATTAGAGATCTTTAGTTCAAACCCTCAAGATGAATTATTCCCGGTGAAACATCTTGAAAAAAGCCTTAGAACCCAAACTAGGACACATCCACCCAAGAGGAATTATTCTCGGTGAAACCTCTTACCCATTTGCTTAAAGCCAAAATAAGTTCAAAACCACATAGCTTTCTCTTGTGCTATAACAAGGACCCTCGATGACCCTCGATTAGCCTCCTCTTGGGCTTTGTACAAGGACCCACAGACTTCTTAAAAGCATTTCCAGCTTCCTCTTGAGCTTGTATACAAGGACCCCTCAGGTTTCTTATAAACATAGGAACAGGTCTTTAGTTACCTTTTAGCCTATCCTGGTGAGTTTCTTCCATTTTAAACCAGACTTTAAACAAGCCAAGTTTGTCTCAATCTCATATTGAGTACACCTTTTGGAATGAGAGACATGGACAGTCTCTGTTGTCGCACGCTCGCGAAAAATGAACAGAGTCGCCACCAATATATTTATCCCATGAGGGAAAGGAATATCAGAAAACCTAACAAAGGAAGGAACAGAGTCTTACGACCAGAGAATCAAGGTACGGGAGTCGGTTACGCAAGGGGGAGGTATTAGCACCCCTCGCGCCCATCGTACTCGATGGTATCCACCTATGTTTGTTTCTATCTAAAGGGTGTGTACTATGTCTACCTATATGTGAATGCATGCAACAAGAAATACGGGGAAAAG
Organism: Vicia villosa; assembly: GCF_029867415.1. Taxonomy (NCBI): domain Eukaryota; kingdom Viridiplantae; phylum Streptophyta; class Magnoliopsida; order Fabales; family Fabaceae; genus Vicia; species Vicia villosa. Next base: position 81,113,938 of record NC_081184.1, read on the forward strand.
AAGGAATTATTTACATTTGTGCTCGTTCAAGCCCCGCGACTTGATGCCTACGTATCCTTTTCAGGAATCAGAGCGCCGTAGTTCGGCTCAATATTTTCTGTTTGTTTTTGTGTTTTTTAGTTGGGCGGAGTTAACGTTCGCGCTCTTGCATAAGGGGACAGCCTAGGATGCAATAGAGCGGAGATAACGATGCCCTTAAGAAAGGAGGTGAGAGAGTGATTTTGAGCGTTTCGAGGAAATCCCTTAAGCAAGGGAAACTCGAGTTACTCTTTGGTTGGTGTTTTTTAGAAGTTGGGAACTTACGCCTGAATGGTACCCTTAAGCAAGGGAGATCCAAGCACTCGAATGATTCCCTTAAGCAAGGGAGATTCAAGCTTCCATTCCCTTTTTAATGATTTTCACTTTTTTATTAATGTTTTTTAAGTGTTTTCTTTGTATTTTTTAGAGGGATTTTATTTTGAATATTTTTAGATGTTTTAGTGTTGTAAAAGAAAAAAGAATGAAAGAGGGGAGACTAACCTATTTTCTAGCCTAATTGTTGTTATTCTAATCTAAGTCTAAAGTTAACATGGTGACTAAATTCTAAAAGGAGCATTAAAATGTTATTAACAAGGTAGGCCAAAAATATGGTCAAAAACAAGTAACGAAATCACACAACAACTATACCAAAAAACATGGAAATGATACAAAATAATAAAAGAATCAATTCAAGATTAGTTACAAAATTTAAACTAAAAATACCACTATTTTTATGAGTTTTTTATGTCATTTCATTACCTAAAAAAGGTATAAAAAAAAACTAAGTAGAAAAACCTAAAAACTACCAATTAAATGTGAATCAGGGGGGTGTGAAGAGTACATGCGCAGGTCTGGTACAGAGGCCCAAAAGGTTTTTTGTTGTTCAGGTTTTTGGCCAAAAGTGGAGGTGTAACGGGCCTAACTGAGGTGCGAATATGGGATTTCATACTAGGCCCAGATGCTGATTGCTTTGATTCACTGTATCCAATTTTTATTCAGATTTTTATTTAATAAAAGTAATTGAATTAAAAACAAAAATTAAAAAAAAGAAAGGGGATTAGGGTTCATTTTGAGACGATTCAGCTCACTCTCACACTCCTCCTCACTCTCGCAACAAACGGCGCCGACGGCGCCCTCCCCTATCTCCGATTCAATCTCCGACCACCACAAATTGCATCCCCTTCCTCACGACCTAAGTCATTCTCCCTCTGAATTCATCTTCTCAATTTCTTATTGATTATCAACTTAAACCTAAACCTCCAAATCTACATCACAAAACCTTACAGACTCGAAATCAAAACCTAAGTTGAGAAGGAACCTGGATTTGAGCGATTAGCGAGGAATTACGACCCGTGCAATCAATAACGCCATCAATTGCATCCAGAACGAACGGAGAAACTTTGCATCATATCTCAATGGCGGCGAGGACGTCGGTCTCGATGGAAGATTCTCAGGTACCGACATGTTTCATTTCGATTCAGCACCTCATCTCATTACCTTCTTCTCTTTCTTCTTTCTGTTTTTGAATTATTCTAGAATTTCTGTGTGTTGCCGCTGCTGAGTGATTGTTGTTGTGCGTTGAGAGAGAATGCCGAGGGAGATGATGGAAATTAGGCTTAGCACACCTTCATTCAGAGTTCAAAGATGGAACTCTGATGAAGATTGGTGGTTGTGCTTTGGTGAGAATGGAGAAGATGTGGTTGCAGAGAGTGAGCAGAGAGAAGATGAAGATGATTGGGGAGTGTGATGAATGATGCGTGTGACATGGAGAATTGAGATGAAGAATGGTAGAGTGTGGTGGTTATGGTGTGAAGATGATGAAGATTGTGGAGAAGGTGAAGTGAGAATGGAGAAAGTAGCGTGAAGTTTCAATTGTGGAGGGAGAGGAGAATATATAGGTTAGGTGAGAGGATGTGAGCCATTGGATTAGGGGGAGTTTGTTACATGATTGAAGGGTGAGGATTGAATCAGTTAGGAGTTAGTTATCTCTGTTTTTTCAGTTGTTATTGTTAGTTATTCTGGACTCACTGAGTTGATTAGCAACTCAGTTAGTTACAAATCAGAACTCAGTTAGTTGGGAAAACAATTAGTTAGTTTATGGAGTGAAGTTTGTGTTGTTAGTTAGCAGTTAGGGATTAGTATAGGTTGTTATGGTTAGGAAAATTTAGGAATTCTGTTTGTTGTTTTTTTCTGTTATGAATGATTGTTAGTCACTGTGGGTTTGAATCAAGTGATGAAGAGAATTGTCAACCTATTAGTGGTATTTGGTGGGTTGAAAGTGAATGTTGCTTTGATCCTATTTCTATTATTCACTTGTGAAGAAACCATTAGAATGTTGACAAATGAACTGAAGTTAGAGAGGTTAGTTACAATGGGTTTTGATGAAATAAAGTCGTATCGATGTCGCACCTTTTGAAATCCTCTTTATGTATGCATTATCTTGAAATGGCCTCTAAATGTTACTGATGTAAACAGCTTTACGATGCGTGCCTTGAACTGTATGTCATTCCTTTGAACTTGTATGCTGACATGGTTTTTTTTTTGTTGAACGAAAGTCCTACCGTATTGTTCATAATAGTTTGTTAGGTATAAATCTGATTTGAAGTGAGCCTGTCCTTGAGTGCTAATGAACCTGATTGAATTGTGTGATTTTCTGCATAGGTGTTTGTGTAACAGTCCACTGTGAATGTGTGTTTAGGTATGTGAAATGTATTTGTATTAACTGGTGAGTTATTAACAGGTGCGGCGCATTGTTTTGGTTTATGCAGGGCTGGATTTCATTGGCGGTAAAGTGATTTGAATGTAGAGTGGGAACTGTTTGGATTTTGAAACTGGATGTGTGGTATGGTTTTGAATTTGTGAGTTTGGTTTTTTTATAATATAGTGGGCTGAATTGGTGCAGCAGATTCATCTGTGATTGTTTAGTATGGAAGGTGTGAATTCAGGTTGACTGATTTATGATGATGCAGGTTTATATGAAGTCAGAATTCGTGTAGTAGGTTTTGTGGAGGATTGAAGAATGAAGGTTGATGAAATGGCTTGGTCACAAAGGAAACTTGAAGCATCTTAATGTTGAGTCACGAATATGCTGAACAGAAAGAAGATAGGTTTAGGACAGGGTGTTGACTTTGGTCAACTGTTTGACCAAAAGTCAGCAGTTGACTAAAAGTCAACTAGAAGTCAAAATATTTTTTGGGTGTAATTTTCAACATAGTTTGTATGTAATGGATTTGGTCAATGCTAATGAAATGTGGACTTCTCATGACTTTTCTTGTGTATTCCTTTTATGTAGTATATGGATTTTGTAATGGATTGGGTTTGGAACATGAAATATGTAATGCCTTTTGTAATGAAATTTGTATGAAGTGTATGAATGTTTAAGTATATATGGACTTTGGATCCTTTGAATGTGTAGATTTTGAATGAATGAATGGTGAACTTGTATGATACAAACCATCTTTGACATGCACCTTGAATTGTATTCAGATGAAATCTTGATCAGAACTCATACACGCACTCCTTAATTCCTATCCTTGCGTGCATACCAGTTTTGATAAATTGAAACAAACTTGACCTCATATGCCATCACTTGAATTCAAAGTTTGAGTTTACTCGTATTTTGAAACGAAACACCTGATAAACGCACTTCTTTAACTTTGATGGAGTCACCCTTTTTCAATTGTATCATGATGTATGCCTTATAACTCACACAAGCCAAAATATCGAATTGATGACCCATACTCCTCTTGTCCGACCAGAATTCCTTTTTAATTGTTGGATATAACCTCAGATGAAAATCAAGTTCGAAATATTGAAGGAAAGATGTTCAAGATAGCCCTAAGACAAAACTCATACGTAAGGGATTGAAATCCTGATTCCACAGTTCCATGTTCAAAGAAGAACTAGGTGAACCAGTCTACGTACACCTCAAAACATTATGGAACCTTAACAATTCAAGATCCTTGATCCCAATACTAATTTTATTGATTAATGAATGTATGATATGTTAGATGGCCTAATGGGGATATGCAGATGAGATGCAAAGCTTAAGCCTGATAAAATTAAAAGGGTAGGACAAATTTGGGGTATGACAGCTGCCCCTATTTAATCGTCTTAAACCTGAAGGTGAGATTGGCGCCAGCCTTTCGAACCTTCGAGGTGGAAGAAGATTAAATATCAAAGTACCAGAAATTTGTCCTAAAGAGAAGATGGTGTAAGTGTTATCTTTAAATTCTTTATTTTGATATCTGCTGGGGAAAGAGAAATTTTTGTTTTTCTGGTGGAAATATTTACATTGAGTAATGGTTGAATGGGGAAAGAGAATACTAACTTGCTGGGGATGGGGATTGGTTTTATGGTAAGAAACTATGGATGACTGGTGGTTGTCAGGCGAGAACTGACTTCACCACAAGATATCAGACGAGGACTGAGAATGAAAGAAATGATTTGCCAGGGCGAGGACTGGAAAAAAAAAGGTTTGCCAAGGCGAGAATTGGACTTTGAAAAAAGGTTTGCCAAGACGAGAATTGGGCTTTGAAAAAAAAGTTTGCCAAGGCAGGAATTAGGCTTTGAAAAAAGTTTGCCAAGGCAGGAATTGGGCTTTGAAGTGATTACCAGGACGAGAACTGGGTTTGGGGAAATGATTACCAGAACGAGAACTGGATTTGGAAAATTATTACCAGGGCGAGAACTGGATTTTGAAAAATGATTACCAGGACGAGAACTGGATTTTGAAATGGTTTGCCGGAACGGGAACCAGGGCTTTGACTTGATTTGCCAGGGCGAGAACTGGGCTTTGGAATTGGTTTGCCAGGTTAGAAACTGGGCTTTGAAATGGTTTGCCAGGTTAGAAACTGGGCTTTGAAAGGGTTTGCCAGGTTGGAAACTGGGCTTTGAAAGGGTTTTCCAGGTTGGGAACTGGGCTTTTAATTGGTTTGCCAGGTTGGGAACTGGGCTTTTAATTGGTTTGCCAGGTTAGGAACTGGGCTTTGGAAGGGTTTGCCAGGTTGGAAACTGGGCTTTTAATTGGTTTGCCAGGTTAGGAACTGGGCTTTGGAAGGGTTTGCCAGGTTGGAAACTGGGCTTTTAATTGGTTTGCCAGGTTAGGAACTGGGCTTTGGAAGGGTTTGCCAGGTTGGAAACTGGGCTTTGAAATGTATGAAGGTCGGAAGGTAAAGGATTCACAACACGGGGGTTGAACCTGAAAATTTTTCCCATACGGGGGAAGGGACCACGGAGACTAGTGACGACTAGACTCGATCAAAAGACATAATCACGAAGATGTTGATGCTTGCGAAGCATAAGAATTGCATTAATCCCTCAGGCCAAAGGCGGGGTGTAACTCTTCAAGAGTGGCAATCGTTCGAATTGCCACACACCAAGTATGGTTATCCAAACGATTGAAAAATGAGATGGGTTGAATGCCCACCCTCATTCGCACTCTAATTTGCACGCAGCACGCGGGAAATAACCACGACAAGACTAGTAACGACTAGACTCGACAAGAAGATGATAGTAACCATTGGAGATTACGGAGATATTGATGTTTGCGAAGCATAAGAATTACATTAATCCCTCAGGCCAAAGGCGGGGTGTAACTCTTCAAGAGCGGCAATCGTTCGAATTGCCACACACCAAGTATGGTTATACAAACGATTGAAAAATGAGATGGGTTGAATGCCCACCCTCATTCACGCTATAATCTGCACGCCGCATACGGGAAATAACCTCGGAGACAACGATCCTGACGAAGAAAGACATTGTGTCCGATCCACTAGAGAGAAAAAATGAGACTTCTTTTGGGGATTAAGGATACCAGGTATCGGCACCGTGGCATAAGGAGATTTGTAATGTAGTAGCAGATATCAATTGGAGTTTGTAAGGACAATATTTTCTGTGGGGAAGTATCGTCGTCTTGATTGAGTGCTGATTTGTATTATCTGGCTTATGCTTTGTATGCATGTTTGAATTTTCTATGGCGTAATGATCCGCTTTGACGGATATGCTACGCTTTTGAGGATGCAATGTTATATGCAGTGAACACTATATGCAGGATGCCAAATAAAGGCATTAGTGAGGTAAACACCAGGGAGAATACCCTTGGCGTTAAGGACCATGTAGAGGTGCCAAAAGATATTGGACTTTGACTTGTAAGGGCACACTCTTGTTGTTGCCTTCCAGAACGTAGAATGACTTCGAACTTCTCACCATGTGCCACTTCTTGGAAGATTTTCAACTTGAGGAGATTCCCTCGATTCACCGTGTTGGGGATGAGAAATTCAGGTAAGGAGCCTTGATTAGGGAAGTAGAACAGCTCGTAGGAGAAATAAACTCCTATGCTTGAGGAATGGAACGAACTCTCGGGAGAAATAAACTCCGTGCTTGGGGAGAGACCAAGTTTCCAGGAGAAATAAACTCCTATGATAAGGGAGAAGTGGTACAACTCATAAGGTTGTGCCCCAAGTTTCATGACCCATGAAGGGATTTTCCCTAAAGGATCCTTGGAGAGATTTGTCGAATCTCGACGTAATTGCCCCAGATTGGTTGAACTCAAGAGAGATTCCTCGACATGATTGCCCCAGATTGATCAAAGCTTGAAGAGATTTATCGACATGATTGCCCCAGATATGTTGAATTTGAGAGGTCAAACCTCGACTTAATTGCCCCTGATTAGGTACATCTTACTAGAATCCCCAAGCTTTCTTTGTTTTGAAGTCAAACAAACCTGGAAACAACTTTACCACGCTCAACGGTGTCTTCAAACTCTTCCCGCAGAATAATCAAAGAATGCATCAACTGTTCATGCCCAACGGATTTCTTTAGAGAACCTGCCCCTTGATGGTCAACATTTGAGATGATTAGCTTTTACTCCTTGGAGTTCTCAAGTCTCTTGTACTTTGATATGATCAAGTTGCTCATTGATTCTCATCCTTGAAAATTTCCTTGATGTTAAGCACATATTTTGTATGCAAAAGAATGTTAATTCTAAGAATGATAATTCTAATGCAAAGCCTATGTTAGTCTTGAAGTTTTAAAACTATTTATGAAATGAGGTTGCGACCTCTTGTGACTGAATCACTAGTTGACACAACCTCGATTTTTGCGTATGGAAGATAAAGCAAACGTACGATACCAACATGGATATGAGTCTCGCTTCATTGGGAGTCAGTTAAACGCTATCTCATCGGAGTGCGCTTTTCGAAATAAACCCTACTTCAATTAGGACTTTTAAGGGTTGTAACTTGGCCGGGTTAACGGTTTTGGAAACAAAGGATTTTTAGGCTCAAAATTATTTGTACCCACCCCCTTCATGATGTTCTCCAGTCCTATGTTCAGTTAATTCGACATGAGTGTTCACCCCTCACAAGGAATTTGGAATGGTTGAGGAATCAATGAGGTTTTTTGGACATGGCGGTCGCTCACCTTTTATTCTTCTGATTCATTATCACACGACCTTGTTCTTGCTTGGCAATTTCATCATCTTTTTTTCTTTTGCCATTTTCTTTTCATCCATTTTTATTTTCATTATTTTTCGCCATTTTTTTTGCTCTCTTTTTTTTTGAACAAGTCGTGTGACCTCGCATAGTCTTTGATTCGTTGGAGGTGATTGCGACTGCCTCGCTCCTTTGATTCGATGAAGGATTACCATTGTGGTGTTGTCATCTCTTGATGGGATAAGGATAATCATTGCGGTTTTGACATTCCTCAACCTTTTGAACGATAACCATTGTTGTATCCTTGGATGCATACCCTTTTGGTGAGTTCTGAACACTCGATCAAGTTAAATGAACACTACCCTGCCCCAAGGTTAAAATAAGGGTTTTTATGATTAGAAAAGAAACTCCTACTTCAAGGCTCAAAAGGGTTGACGAGGGTCTATCTCCCTTATATCTCCGGTGTTTGGGGATTTGAAATAATGCCTGTACATCCTCAGTAGGGTTTTATTCAAAAGCACACAATTAGAGATTTTTACGTTTTTATCTTTCATCATTCTCCCTCCGCTCTTTTCCTACGCAAGGGATTAGTAAAGTTGGTATCATATGCAAGCAAATCATTTTATGAGTGAAAACGAATGGATTACTTCAAGACAAACATAAACAATGTACTATGATTTTCATTCAGAAATTAACAAGTTTTTACATGCTAGCAATGCTTAAACAAACAATGAAATGTTACAAATGAGAATGCAATAAAGAACTGAATGGCCGCCATTGTTGAGGAGACTTGACTCCGTCTGGACTTATTGCTCTTGAATACTTTCTGTAATTTTGATACCCTTTCGAGACTTCAATTTTCGCATGAACCTCTTGGGGTGAATGACATACAATCCTCAGTTGAATGGCTTTGTGCTCCAGCATGGTAGTCACTTAGCATTATCATGTGCTCCTTCCAGACACTTCTGATTACTTCAAAAGAGAACTCCAACGAAGATACCCAGGAGTTGTAAATTTTTGCCTTACTTTAGGGATTCGAGCAATGCGAGTGATGCAATGCTCAAGATAAGAGTACGTCTTGCTTATCCCTCAATCGGGAGCCCCAAGCAACTTCACACATGTACAAGGGATGATTACCACTTTAGCTTCGATATCCACACCATTCAGAGTGAGAGTAAATGACCTTTTCAATTCTTGATATCAGGTATTAGGCACAAACACGCAATGTTTATCTCAACGGAGTCAAGACCTTTTATGGCTTCCAAACTTTTCTCCAAGAGGTGAAACCTTTTGTCGATTTCAATACTCGGAAACTTGGAGACTTCAACGATGCGAATTCTCCTTACCAAGAATAGGAATCTCAACATTATTTCAAACATTCTGATTCATAAGACCTTCTCTTGAGGTGAGATTAACATTTGCGTCTGGCCTCTGAGGAACTTGTCTCAACTCTTCGTGTCAAAGAGAAAACGCTTGAATAACCTCCATACACTGATTCATGCCAGTCTCCATTTCTGTTCTCATCTCATTTAAAACCCACAGAGTTGTTCCAATATCAACATTTGGGCACGTAACAGTGAGAAGTCAACTGTGTCGCTGAAGTCAGAATTTGAGTAGACAGGGCCCCATAAGCTTCTGAGAGAACCATGAAATACATGATAGTATGAATGCATGTTCCATTTATGGAGAATCCCAAAGTCGTTTCACACACTTTTTTTTCTTTTGGAATCAAAGCTTTTTGTATAGAATTTCTTTTCTTTTCTTTTTTCTGCTTTTCTATTTCCTTTTTTCTTTTTTTTTTCTCTTTTTTTTTTTTGGAAATAGACTTTAGGATCCCTCGCAAATGAAGTGGGTAAAGCAATGATGTTATGCAATGCAAAATCATGGGATCAAGGTCCATATAATCTTAGTAACCACCGCACAATCCTTTGAATGACTGATATAAAACCTCTGTACAGGCCAAATGTCACAGGATCAAAGGTTCGACGCCCTTTTTGAATACCAGAATATCAAGCACCATGAGAACGGACCAAATAAAGGTCCGACCTCAAATATGAAGAGCCAAAGGTATGTAGGAGTCAAGGTTTCCTGTCCCACCCCAATCTCACGGGTATGAAGTCTAGACACGGACAAGTGGTCCCTAATGGTCACTAGGGTCTACAGTTCCCATGGGGTACAAAGTGTTTGAGGCAACAAGCGTGCCAGACACAATGTTCCATGAAAGAACCTCGCCCAGTTGTGGTACCCCATGTCAAGCTCGATCGTAGCAAGAGCCACGGGAGTCAACATGAGCATCCACGCTAATCCTATGTGTCACTGGCCTGGGTAGTGGGCCTTTTACCTCACAAAAACCCCCCACCTGCAAAACAAAGCAGAAAAATATGTGGCCCCCACGGGGACCCATAATATAGTCCAGATGCATGCGGAAAGTAAACATGATATGCAAGCAGGTGATAAACATGATATGCAAGCATATATACAAATGATGCAAACATATAAACAGAACAAAGAAACACCCAATAAAAGAAACAAACAAAGGCTAGGATCGACTTGCTTAGGTATTTCCCCAGCAGAGTCGCCAGCTGTCGCACGCTCGCGAAAAATGAACAGAGTCGCCACCAATATATTTATCCCATGAGGGAAAGGAATATCAGAAAACCTAACAAAGGAAGGAACAGAGTCTTACGACCAGAGAATCAAGGTACGGGAGTCGGTTACGCAAGGGGAAGGTATTAGCACCCCTCGCGCCCATCGTACTCGATGGTATCCACCTATGTTTGTTTCTATCTAAAGGGTGTGTACTATGTCTACCTATATGTGAATGCATGCAAAAAGAAATACGGGGAAAAGAAGGAATTATTTACAATTGTGCTCGTTCAAGCCCCGCGACTTGATGCCTACGTATCCTTTTCAGGAATCAGAGTGTCGTAGTTCGGCTCAATATTTTCTGTTTGTTTTTGTGTTTTTTAGTTGGGCGGAGTTAACGCTCGCGCTCTTGCATAAGGGGGCAGCCTAGGATGCAATAGAGCGGAGATAACGATGCCCTTAAGAAAGGAGGTGAGAGAGTGATTTTGAGCGTTTCGAGGAAATCCCTTAAGCAAGGGAAACTCGAGTTACTCTTTGGTTGGTGTTTTTTAGAAGTTGGGAACTTACGCCTGAATGGTACCCTTAAGCAAGGGAGATCCAAGCACTCGAATGATTCCCTTAAGCAAGGGAGATTCAAGCTTCCATTCCCTTTTTAATGATTTTCACTTTTTTATTAATGTTTTTTAAGTGTTTTCTTTGTATTTTTTAGAGGGATTTTATTTTGAATATTTTTAGATGTTTTAGTGTTGTAAAAGAAAAAAGAATGAAAGAGGGGAGACTAACCTATTTTCTAGCCTAATTGTTGTTATTCTAATCTAAGTCTAAAGTTAACATGGTGACTAAATTCTAAAAGGAGCATTAAAATGTTATTAACAAGGTAGGCCAAAAATATGGCCAAAAACAAGTAACGAAATCACACAACAACTATACCAAAAAACATGGAAATGATACAAAAAAATAAAAGAATCAATTCAAGATTAGTTACAAAATTTAAACTAAAAATACCACTATTTTTATGAGTTTTTTATGTCATTTCATTACCTAAAAAAGGTATAAAAAAAACTAAGTAGAAAAACCTAAAAACTACCAATTAAATGTGAATCAGGGGGGTGTGAAGAGTACATGCGCAGGTCTGGTACAGAGGCCCAAAAGGTTTTTTGTTGTTCAAGTTTTTGGCCAAAAGTGGAGGTGTAACGGGCCTAACTGAGGTGCGAATAGGGGATTTCATACTAGGCCCAGATGCTGATTGCTTTGATTCACTGTATCCAATTTTTATTCAGATTTTTATTTAATAAAAGTAATTGAATTAAAAACAAAAATTAAAAAAAGAAAGGGGATTAGGGTTCATTTTGAGACGATTCAGCTCACTCTCAGACTCCTCCTCACTCTCGCAACAAACGGCGCCGACGGCGCCTTCCCCTATCTCCGATTCAATCTCCGACCACCACAAATTGCATCCCCTTCCTCACGACCTAAGTCATTCTCCCTTTGAATTCATCTTCTCAATTTCTTATTGATTATCAACTTAAACCTAAACCTCCAAATCTACATCACAAAACCTTACAGACTCGAAATCAAAACGTAAGTTGAGAAGGATCCTGGATTTGAGCGATTAACGAGGAATTACGACCCGTGCAATCAATAACGCCATCAATTGCGTCCAGAACGAACGGAGAAACTTTGCGTCATATCTCAACGGCGGCGAGGACGTCGGTCTCGATGGAAGATTCTCAGGTACCGACATGTTTCATTTTGATTCAGCACCTCATCTCATTACCTTCTTCTCTTTCTTCTTTCTGTTTTTGAATTATTCTGGAATTTCTGTGTGTTGCCGCTGCTGAGTGGTTGTTGTTGTGCGTTGAGAGAGAATGCCGAGGGAGATGATGGAAATTAGGCTTAGCACACCTTCATTCAGAGTTCAAAGATGGAACTCTGATGAAGATTGGTGGTTGTGCTTTGGTGAGAATGGAGAAGATGTGGTTGCAGAGAGTGAGCAGAGAGAAGATGAAGATGATTGGGGAGTGTGATGAATGAAGCGTGTGACATGGAGAATTGAGATGAAGAATGGTAGAGTGTGGTGGTTATGGTGTGAAGATGATGAAGATTGTGGAGAAGGTGAAGTGAGAATGGAGAAAGTAGCGTGAAGTTTCAATTGTGGAGGGAGAGGAGAATATATAGGTGAGGTGAGAGGATGTGAGCCATTGGATTAGGGGGAGTTTGTTACATGATTGAAGGGTGAGGATTGAATCAGTTAGGAGTTAGTTATCTCTGTTTTTTTTTCAGTTGTTATTGTTAGTTATTCTGGACTCACTGAGTTGATTAGCAACTCAGTTAGTTACAAATCAGAACTCAGTTAGTTGGGAAAACAATTAGTTAGTTTATGGAGTGAAGTTTGTGTTGTTAGTTAGCAGTTAGGGATTAGTATAGGTTGTTATGGTTAGGAAAAGTTAGGAATTCTGTTTGTTGTTTTTTTTCTGTTATGAATGATTGTTAGTCACTGTGGGTTTGAATCAAGTGATGAAGAGAATTGTCAACCTATTAGTGGTATTTGGTGGGTTGAAAGTGAATGTTGCTTTGATCCTATTTCTGTTATTCACTTGTGAAGAAACCATTAGAATGTTGACAAATGAACTGAAGTTAGAGAGGTTAGTTACAATGGGTTTTGATGAAATGAAGTCGTATCGATGTCGCACCTTTTGAAATCCTCTTTATGTATGCATTATCTTGTAATGGCCTCTAAATGTTACTGATGTAAACAGCTTTACGATGCGTGCCTTGAACTGTATGTCATTCCTTTGAACTTGTATGCTGACATGGTTTTTTTTTTGTTGAACGAAAGTCCTACCGTATTGTTCATAATAGTTTGTTAGGTATAAATCTGATTTGAAGTGAGCCTGTCCTTGAGTGCTAATGAACCTGATTGAATTGTGTGATTTTCTGCATAGGTGTTTGTGTAACAGTCCACTGTGAATGTGTGTTTAGGTATGTGAAATGTATTTGTATTAACTGGTGAGTTATTAACAGGTGCGGCGCATTATTTTGGTTTATGCAGGGCTGGATTTCATTGGCGGTAAAGTGATTTGAATGTAGAGTGGGAACTGTTTGGATTTTGAAACTGGATGTGTGGTATGGTTTTGAATTTGTGAGTTTGGTTTTTTTTATAATATAGTGGGCTGAATTGGTGCAGCAGATTCAGCTGTGATTGTTTAGTATGGAATGTGTGAATTCAGGTTGACTGATTTATGATGATGCAGGTTTATATGAAGTCAGAATTCGTGCAGTAGGTTTTGTGGAGGATTGAAGAATGAAGGTTGATGAAATGGCTTGGTCACAAAGGAAACTTGAAGCATCTTAATGTTGAGTCACGAATATGCTGAACAGAAAGAAGATAGGTCTAGGACAGGGTGTTGACTTTGGTCAACTGTTTGACCAAAAGTCAGCAGTTGACTAAAAGTCAACTAGAAGTCAAAATATTTTTTGGGTGTAATTTTCAACATAGTTTGTATGTAATGGATTTGGTCAATGCTAATGAAATGTGGACTTCTCATGACTTTTCTTGTGTATTCCTTTTATGTAGTATATGGATTTTGTAATGGATTGGGTTTGGAACATGAAATATGTAATGCCTTTTGTAATGAAATTTGTATGAAGTGTATGAATGTTTAAGTATATATGGACTTTGGATCCTTTGAATGTGTAGATTTTGAATGAATGAATGGTGAACTTGTATGATACAAACCATCTTTGACATGCACCTTGAATTGTATTCAGATGAAATCTTGATCAGAACTCATACACGCACTCCTTAATTCCTATCCTTGCGTGCATACCAGTTTTGATAAATTGAAACAAACTTGACCTCAAATGCCATCACTTGAATTCACAGTTTGAGTTTACTCGTATTTTGAAACGAAACACCTGATAAACGCACTTCTTTAACTTTGATGGAGTCACCCTTTTTCAATTGTATCATGATGTATGCCTTATAACTCACACAAGCCAAAATATCAAATTGATGACCCATACTCCTCTTGTCCGACCAGAATTCCTTTTTAATTGTTGGATATAACCTCAGATGAAAATCAAGTTTGAAATATTGAAGGAAAGATGTTCAAGATAGCCCTAAGACAAAACTCATACGTAAGGGATTGAAATCCTGATTCCACAGTTCCATGTTCAAAGAAGAACTAGGTGAACCAGTCTACGTACACCTCAAAACATTATGGAACCTTAACAATTCAAGATCCTTGATCCCAATACTAATTTTATTGATTAATGAATTTATGATATGTTAGATGGCCTAATGGGGATATGCAGATGAGATGCAAAGCTTAAGCCTGATAAAATTAAAAGGGTAGGACAAATTTGGGGTATGACATCTGTCACCCTTATCATCACTAATCTTCCTTAGCAGAGTCTATGATCCATATTTGTTTATCCTCAGTCAGTGTCAACCTTAATCTTGGGATTTAAACAAGAAGTCTCAATTAGACAATCTTTCTGCTATCATTCAAAACCCCTGGAAAGGGTCAGCCTCCAATCATTCCTTCATTTTAACAAAACCCCTGGAAAGGGTCAGCCTCCAAAAATTCATTCTTTCAAAAGATAATTTCCCCAGCTGAGTAAAATCCCTGGAAAGGGTTAGCCTCCAAAAAAATCAGTCTTTTAATAGATAAATCCTCCAGTAGAGTAAAACTCCCCCAGTGAGTCCTTCATCATTAAGTATCCACAACCTTGGGCTTTGTACAAGGCAGATAAACCACATTTCCTGTGTCAAAGATTCCTAATCTCAAGGATCTTTTCCCCATAGAGTCATCCATACTCAGTTTCTTTAAAAGTCAGCCACAACCTTGGGCTTTGTACAAGGCAGAAAATAATGTTTTCCCTAGCCAGAGTAGCCACAACCTTGGGCTTCATACAAGGCACAAAGTAATGACTTCCCCAGTTAAGATTCAGGCACAACCTTGGGCTTTGTACAAGGCACAAAATAGAGTCATCCATAGTCTTCAAATTCAGTTTCCTCAGGCGTCAGCCACAACCTTGGGCTTCATACAAGGCACAAAAGAGAGTCTCCCTAAGTAGAGTCAGCCACAATTATGGGCTTTGTACAGAACACCAAATAAAACCCATCAAATAAACACTCTCCAGCTAGAGTCAGCCTCAATTCTAGGCTTTGTACAGAACACAAAAAATTCTTTAGTTTAAATCCATCCCCAGTAGAGTTACCTTTCAAGGTCAATAAAAACAATAAATCAATCAAAAGCCTCAAGCTTGGGCCTCATTCAAGCCATCTAAAAATCAAATCTTTCAAACAATAGATAGACATAGCTCATCTTCATAGGTGGGTATTTCTCTTATCTCACCACAAACAAACAATCATTACAATCATTTCAAACAAATCATCATTTCAAACATTCTCCCATTTAGGACTCGTGAAAGGCATGCTCTGGCAACACACCCAGACTTGTACGACCCTTTCCCTAATTTGGTTGAGAATCTTTCATTTAAGAGGCATTTTGGATGTCATACTTGATCAACCAAGTATGCTCCCCCTCTTAATGAAATATTTTAGCTTTTCTGTCACTTTAAAAATGTTTGTGGTGGAATAGTAGAAATACCTCTCTGTAAAGATGATTTCATGTCTCTTTACTGTAAACAAAGATTTAATTCAAGCTTCAACCTTGAGCTTCAAGCAAGGCACAAAAAATCATTTTAAATCCCTAATTAGTTCCCCGAACTACATTAAGCTCTGACTTCCATTAGGGATATGTAGGCATGAGGTTCACAAGGAATCTTAGCGAGCTAACAAAATACCAAAAATAGTCAGTCTATTTGTCTTCTTTTCAATTCAATTCAATTCTCTCTCCTAACACAAAGGAGAAACTTTCCCAATAACAAGCAACAATCACAATCACAATGACATAGAGAAGGTTCCCGTAAAGTACTACGGATATGTAGGGTGCTTAAACTCTTCTATGTATAACCGACCCCCCGGACTCCAGAATTTCTAGTCTAGGTGAATCCCCACACTTAGCAAACTCCTAGGGTTTATTTGAGATCTTTTTCCCCTCTCCTACTCGTTACGATAATTAAAAAGTTTGTGTGATATCATAGGAAGAACTGAAACAAAATTCATCCCGCCACGGGCGCATTCTCCTTCCAAATTTCGCGTGAAGGGTCTAGCGTGCCGTCCTCCCAAGTGAAACGGGGAGGTAAAGAAAACGACACCACAATCCGTCATTTTAAATGGATAAAAACCCAATGAAGAAGAGACATTCCTCATATCCCTCCTGCTAAACCTTCAGCCACTATATTAAAAAGAAATGGGGAGAATAGCCTTCCTTAACGAAGGCCTCTAGAATCTTGGAAATCCCGCGTGGGGCTACCATGTTAGAACATAGTTTGGTTCTAATCATATTTTAGTGTTTTGAAGATAACAAGCAAATAAATTTTGTATAAAGGAAACATGGTACTCTAATTATATATTTCTGATTTCTGAAGATGTATCAGTACCAGCACAATCAGAACATGACAAATACGCAAAGCTGGACAAACACAAGAGATACTCAAAGTCTTAAGGCAACTTTTGTTACTGCACCAAACCGGTGCGAACACATCTATAACAAAATCTGAAATGCAAGGCTGAATAGAAGATCACGAAGACTGATTCAAAATAATGGCTTTAAGGACATAATCATTAGTAAAACGGCTGCAACACTCCAAAAGCGCAATTCCCAAGGTTGATTGAAGAAGATATCCACATGCAAATCCTTGGAGAAAACAAAATCTAAGATAACACGCAAACCATTTAATGTTGCACACAAGATTTGAAGTTAACGGGAAAAAATATTGAAGCTATATATATTCATGATCGTTTGAATCAAAAAACAACAACAATCACACACGAGAATATCATTACTCTGAAAAATCATCAAGTGTGAAGAAAACTCTCTGAAGCAAAAACTCTCATATTCATATTCTGAGTTCATAACCTTGTACTTAATCTTAGTGAAATATCACACTGGTGATTACAGCTTTTTAGAAGCAACCTTATACACTGTCATCAGAAGTTACGTAGTAACTGAGTCATTGAGAGACTGGTTAGGTCTGAAGTCTCAAGAAGTCTAGGACTAGATTGAGTCTTAGAGGTTGGTTAGTCACTAGTAGTTTGGCTCGTGCACTGTATTGTGAGTCACGAAGGTTGGTCGTGCAAGTGTAATCAGGTTCTGATTATAGTGGATTAAGTCCTCGTTGAGAGAGGCAAATCACCTTGTTGAGGGTGGACTGGAGGTAGCCTTATTAAAAAGGTGAACCAGGATAAAAATAAATATGTTCTGTCTATTTTTCTTTCAAACCAAAAATAATCACTCATTCAACCCCCCCCCCCCCCTTCTAAGTGTTTTATCAATCTTCAATTGGTATCAGAGTGCTTGGTTCTGGGTGCAAACACTTAACCGTGTCAGAGAAAGATCCAGAAGGAAAACACTATGGCGAATGATTTAAACAAAAATGGTTACACAAAACCCCCTGTGTTCTATGGAGAAAATTTTGAATATTGGAAAGATAGGATAGAAAGTTTCTTTCTAGGACAAGATCCTGACCTATGGGATATTGTAGTATATGGTTACAATCATCCTGAAGACACGGGTGCAAAGACAGCAAGGAAGAACATGACGGATAAACAAAATAAAGAATTCAAAAGTCATCACAAAGCCAAACTATCTTGCTAAGTGCTATCTCACATGCAGAATATGAGAAAATCACCAACAGAGATACGGCGCATGATATATTTGAGTCACTCAAAATGACTCATGAAGACAATGCTCAAGTCAAAGAAACGAAAGCTCTGGCCTTAATCGAGAAGTATGAAGCCTTCAAGATGGAAGATGATGAAACTATTAAAGCCATGTTCTCAAGGTTTTAGACCTTGACTGCTGGTCTAAGAGTTCTAAATAAAGGATACACGAAAGCTGATCATGTAAAGAAATAATCAGAAGTCTACCAAGAAGATGGGGGCCAATGGTTACAGCATTCAAAGTCGCAAAGAATCTTGATGAAGTATCCCTTGAAGAACTTATCAGTGCGTTAAGAAGTCATGAGATTGAGCTCGACGCAAATGAGCCTCAAAAGAAAGGTAAGACTATAGCTCTTAAATCTGTTAAAAAATTTGAAACTAATGCTCTGCAGGCTAAGGAAGAATGCTTAAGTGAGTCTGGATCAGAGGAAGAAGATGAGCTATCCCTTCTCTCCAGGAGAGTAAATCAACTCTGGAAGAGCAAGCAAAAGAAGTTCAGAAACTTCAGAAGACCAGAATCTAAAGGAGAATCCTCTCAATACAGAAGATCAAGCAGAAAAGGTAGTGTATGTTATGAATGCAATGAACTAGGACTCTTCAAAAGTGATTGTCCTAAACTGCAAAAAGAAAGGCCTAAGAAAAGGTTTGAAAGGAAGAAAAGTCTGATGGCTATTTGGGATGACTCTGAATCATCTGAAGACGAATACAACTTAGAAGATGAACATGCCAACATAGCATTCATTGCCACCATCGAAAATGACTCAGATTCAGAAGCAGAAACAAATGAGGTATTTTATGAACTCACTAGAGAAGAGCTTGAAGAAAGCTTAACAGAACTTCTAGAAAGTCACAATAGATTAAGAGCGAAATTTAAAAGGCTAAAGAACGACCTTCTAGCTGAAACAAAGAAACTTAAACAAGAAAATACTGAACTTCAAGATAACAATATACAACTCATAGAGGAACTGGAAACACAAAAAACCCTTAAGTCAGATAGTACTTTAAAATCTGATATTTTGAAAGAATATGATGATAGTTTTCAAAAGTTTCTTATTAAAAGTATAAACAGAAGCAAAATAGCCTCTATGATTTATGGTGTAAGTAGAAACAATCGAACATGAATGGGTTATAAAACACCTAAGGATAAGGAACCATATCAACCTAAACCGGTTGATGATATGGAAATCAAATATAAACTACTGCACACACATTTTAACTATTGTCACACTCATGATATTAAATATACATCCTATTCTAGAAATTATTATGTTAGACCTAAGCTAAAACAAAGCTTCAGGCACATTAACATCAAAGGACCCAAAAAGATATGGGTACCTAAGGAGAAAATGATCTATGTTGCAGATGCCCTTAGCAGTGAAGTCAAAACACCAGTCATGGTACCTGGACTCTTAATGCTTGCGTCACATGACGGGAAGAAGGTTTATGTTCCAAAGCTTGGAACTTAAATCTAGAGGAGACGTTAGATTTGGAGGGAACCAAAAAGGAAAGATTATTGGTTCAGAAACTATCGGTAACGGTAACTCTCCCTCTATAACTAATGTTTTACTAGTAGACGGATTAGATCATAACTTGTTGTCTATAAGTCAATTAAGTGACAATGGCTATGACATAATCTTTAATCAAGAGTCTTGTAAGGCTGTTAGTCAGAAAGAATAACATTTATAAGATTGATCTTTCTGAACTAAAATCTCATAAAGTAACTTGTATTCTGTCTGTAAATGATGAGCAATGGGTCTGGCATAGAAGATTGGGACATGTTAGCCTGAAGAGATTATCTCAACTCAACAAACTCAATTTGGTAAGAGGACTCCCTAATCTAAAGTTAAACTCAGATGCTCTTTATGAAGCATGTCAGAAGGGAAAGTTCTCAAAATCCTCTTTCAAATCTAAAAATGTTGTTTCTTCCCCTAGTAGAACTTCTACATTTTGATTTATTTGGTCCAGTAAAGACTGCATCAATAAGAGGCAAGAAGTATGGATTGGTCATTGTAGATGACTACAGCAGATGGACATGGGTAAAATTCTTAAAACATAAAGATGAAACACATACTGTATTTTTTTTATTTCTGTAGTCAAATACAAAATGAAAAAGAGTCTAAAATCATTAAGGTTAGAATTGATCATGGAGGAGAATTTGAGAATCATCTCTTTGAGAAGTTCTTTAAAGACAATGGAATCTTTCAAAAAGTTCAATTTTATTCAATTAAACTACACTATAAAATTTATAAGTTTTTTAATATATTAGAAAATTGTATTAAAAACATTAAAGAAAAAGTAAAATTAACGAGTAATGTGTACATAATAATAATTATGTTGTAAATAAAAAATATATATACATAAAGTGATCATTTTATGAAAATTTGTTTTAAATTAAAATTAAATTTTTAATATATGATAAAAAAAAAAAAATTGCAAAAACAGGCGGTACCACTAGGCCAACTTGCCTATTGTGAATCTGTGATATATGATGGAACTGAAACAATATATTATATCAATGACGCTATATTAATGTATACATATTAATATAGTATATTAATGTAAATAATACTTATAGTTAATATTTTATTATTATATTTGTGTTTTAACTAACATTTTTTTATAAACTAACATATATATTTTTATTATTATAAACAGTTAATATATTATAAACTAACATTTTAAACATATTATAAACTAATAATATATATATATATATATATATATATATATATATATATATATATATATATATATATATATATATATATATATATATATATATATATATAAGGAGGGTTATATTTACTCCAAGAGTAAGTTATTATAACTTACTCCAAATCTAGACCATTGATTCTTATCAATCTAATGGTTAAAAATAATAAGTAATAGTTTTCTCTCTCCACATTTAATTACTTATTATTTTTAACCACTGAGAAGAATCAATGGTCTAGATTTGGAGTAAGTTATAATAACTTACTCCTGGAGTAAATATAACTCCTCTCTCTCTCTCTCTATATATATATATATATATAGGGATAGGATCAAATGACACCAAGGTGTCAAACTTTAATTTAACACCAAAATCTCAACCGTTAAAATAATTGATCAAACAGTGATAGTAAGTGTAATAAAATAATAATAAACAAATATTTAGCATATTTTTCTCCTAAAAAATAGGCTATTAGTATCACCGTTTGATCAATTATTTTAACGGTTGAGATTTGTATCAAATTCAACTTTGACACCTTGGTGTCATTTGATCCTATCTTTTATATATATATATATATATATATATATATATATATATATATATATATATATATATATATATATATATATATATATATATATATATATATATATATATATATATATATATATATATATATATATATATATATATTATAAAAAATATTAATATATTAATGTGCTTTATATATTATAAAAACGCAAGCATATAATAATTAATGTATATTATATAAACAAACAAAATTATAAATTAAAAAAAACAAAGTATATATATATATATATTAACATTTTAGTACAGTTTTTTAATTTGTGCAGTTTTCTAGTGTAGTATATATACAGTTTTTTAGTTTAGTATATGGATACAAACATTTTATAAACTAACATACAATTTTTGTAATAACATTTATATACTGTAAATATAATATGTATTAACATTTTATAAATTAACATATATTTTTTGTAATAATATTTATAAACTAACATACTTTTTTGTAATAATATTTTATAAACTAACATACGTTTATTATTTTGTTTGTATGTTTTATTATAGTATATAATAAATATTAGTTTATATAATATATACAGTTAATTAAATACTATATTAATTATATACTAACGTTTTTAAAAGTATATGGGTCTGTTTGGTAAAAATAGCGATTGACTGATAAGTTAGCTGATAGCTTATAGCTTATGACTGATGACTGATGGCCGATGACTTATAGCTTATAGCGGATGGTTGAGACTGATAGCTTATAAGCTCATTGAAGTGTTTGGTAAAATTAGCGGTTCAATTAACTTATAAATATAAAATGACATAAAAGATATTTAATATATAATTATTTTATTTTAAATTAAAATAAATTACAAGGGTTAAAAATGGATTTTAATTGAAATAATAAGGATAAAAAAGGAAGAAAAAGTAATAAGCTATAAGACATAAGCTAAAACGCTATTTGAAATAGCGTCTGAAAAATAAGCTATAAGCTAGTAAAATAAGCTATAAGCTCGTGATGAAAATACTGTTACCAAACGGGTCTAAATTATCATATGAGCTTATAAGACATAAGACATAAGCTATAAGCTCGAAAACATGTCTTACCAAACAGAGCCTATATATTAACGTATATATAATTAAATACTATACAGTTTATTATTAAAGTTTTTAAAAGTATATATAATTAAATACTACAAAAGTTTATTATTAACATTTTTAAAAATATATATAATTAAATACTATATAGTTTATTATTAAAGTATATATATTAATATTTTTAAAAGTAAATAAAAAACAAACGCTAATAAAACGTTAATTAATAAATAAATAAATAAAACGTGTGCGTGTGCGTGTGCGTGTGCGTGTGTGTGTGTGTGTGTGGGTGTGTGGGTGGAAATAGGCTGGGCCGAGCTAGGCTTTGCCAAGCCTAAGTCTGGCCTGTCAAAAAAACTGAAGCCTAAGCCTGGCCTGTGGCCTGTCGTAGGCTTAGTTTTTAGGCCTGAGCCTGGCCTTTTCAAAGGCCTGGTTAGCCTGTTAGCCTATATAAAAGCCTATTTGTTTTAGACATATGTATATAAGAAATTAAAATAATATTTAAATAGACTAACTAACTAAAAGATCAAGAGACTAAAAATTTGTTTGCATTGACTTATTTTAACTTACCTCTTAGCATAAGCTTTACAAGACTATTTGTTTAAGAGACCTTATGAAAACAATGTTCATCAGATGTTTTCATCTTATTTTTACAAGTTCTTCAAGATAACCAAATTTTATTTATGTATTTTAATTCAAAGTATAAAACATAACATAATGATAATAAAAAAAGTATTCATATTTATTTAAATAGGCCGGCCTGATCGGCTTAAAAGGCTTCTTTTAGGGCCTGAGGCCTAGCCTTTTTAACTAAGTAGGCTTATAAAAAAGCCTAGGCGTTTTCTATTTAAAAATAATGTGTGGCCTGGCCTGAGCGTATATAGTCTAGCCTGTAGGCCCCTGTTATCGGCCTGGCCTATTTCCACCCCTGTGTGTGTGTGTGCGCGTGTGCGTGTGCGCGCGTGTGCGTGTGCGTGTGCGTGTGTGTGTGTGTGCGCGCGCATTTAAATAAATAAAAAAAACATTAGAAATTCATGCCTTTTATAAAAGTGAGCGTTCAGGCTTGACTTTAAATTATGGATTAAAGAAAATTATATGTGTTGGTGCACAATGAATAAAGATGGTGACAAAGAGAATAACGGTGCAAAGATTAATGAGAGAGAATAAAGTTATTGATCTTGATAAATGATAGCTACTACAAGGCTATTTATACAAAAGAAAATCTTGCCACATAGGCCCTAACAGACTAAACTTAGTGAATAAGTTTAAAGGTACAGATAGTACAGTACTACAAAATACTAAAGTACCCTTACTACTAAACAGTTAAGCTAATGGGACCCAGAAGATAACATTTTCTGGTCAACAACATCTTCTGAGTAACCATCAGAAGATCACAACATCTTCTGAGTAACCATCAGAAGATCACAACATCTTCTGAGTAACCATCAGAAGATCACAACATCTTCTGAGTAACCATCAGAAGATCAGCCCACATCAGAACTTCTGATGCTCATCTTCTGAATATTGAATTACTCTTCAATACCATCCCTTAATTCATATTCTTTAATCAAAGCTGACAACGCCAATTCCATCCCTCAAGAGCAGAAGTTGATCCGTCTTGATCGCCTTCGTCAAAACACCTGCCATCTGCTTCTGAGTGCTACGGTGCACAACTTCTAATGTTCCATTCTGGACTTGGCTTCTCAAGAAATGATACTTAGTCTCGATATGCTTGCTTCTTCCGTGTAACACCGGATTCTTGGCAAGATTGATTGCAGACTTGTTATTAATCATCAGCTTCAAAGGCTTCTTCACTCTAATCTTCAGATCTTCTAATAGATTCAGAAGCCACACAACTTGACATGCAGCTATAGCGCCTGCGATGTACTCAGCTTCACAGGTTGATAGAGCAACAACAGGTTGCTTCTTGGAACTCCAAGAAATAGGACCTCCCAAAAACATGAACAAATATCCAAAAGTACTCCTTCTATCAACTCTGTCTCCACACCAATCAGAATCAGAATAACTCAATAACTCTGATTCTTCCTTTCTCCCAGAAGGAAACAATATGCCATACTTCAGAGTTCCCTTGACATATCTCAAGACTCTGACAACAGCTTGGTAATGGGACCACTTAGGTTTACTCATGAACCTACTAACCAATCCAACTGCATAGCATATATCAGGCCTGGTATCACACAAATACCTTAGAGAACCAACCAGTTGTTTGAATACTGTAGCATCAACATCTTCACCTTTAGAATCAGAGTCCAACTTCTGATTCGTTTTGTAACAGCAGCTTTGCAATTCTCCAGCTTGAATTTCTTCAGAAGTTCTAATGCATACTTCAGCTGATGCAGAGTGATACCATCTTCTGAGTACAGAATCTCCATCCCTAGAAAATATGACATTTTCCCAAGGTCTGTAATCTCAAACTCATTCATCAGCACCTTCTTGAACTTCATCAGATCTTCTGAACAACTCCCTGTAAGCAATATGTCATCAACATAAAGACACAACAGAATCATATTGCTTCCAGAATGTTGCACATAAACTCCATATTCCATCTCACACTTTTGAAACCCTTGCTTCTTGAAAAATGAATCAATCTTCAAATTCCAAGCTATGGGTGCTTGCTTCAATCCATACAGAGCTTTGTGTAATTTGTACACCATCCCTTCCTTATTCTTTTTCACAAAGCCATGGGTTGTGACACGTATACCTCCTCTTGTAATGGACCTTTCAGAAATGCAGACTTTACATCCAGATGCATCAAGGACCAACCTCTGTTTGCAGCTAACGCAATCACCAGTCTGATTGTTTCATGTCTAGCTACAGGAGCAAACACCTCAAAGTAATCTAGCCCAGGTTTCTGAAGAAAACCTCTTGCTACTAGCCTCGCTTTGTGTTTACCAACTGATCCATCTGGCTTCAGCTTTACCTTGAAAACCCATCTGACGCTGATGGCTTTCTTCTTCTTTGGAAGTTCTGTCAGCTTCCAAGTCTTGTTTCTTTCTATAGCCTCAAGTCCTTCTTTCATGGCATTCAGCCAGACTTTCTTCTTGAGCGCTTCTTCAATACCCACTGGTTCAGAATCTACTAACATGGCACACTGAATGACCTCTCCTTCTGAGTCAACTTCTGTGTCTTGCAACATGTCAAAATCTGCAAACCTTCTTGGTATAGTTCTGACTCTTTGTGGTCGCTGAGCTACTTCAGAGTCAACTACTCCAGAGTCACCACCTCCATGATCATCTCCAGAAGCTTGTCCTCCAGACTCTACGTCTTCAATGTTTTCCCTTCCAAAATCATGACTACCACCAGATTCTGGATCATCATCAGAATCTGGATCAGAATAAGATTCACCATCTGACTCATCTTCAGAAGATTCTTCATCTTCTGACTCATCTTCAGAAGATTCTTCATCTTCTGACTCTAACTCTTTTTCAAAAGTTATCTCTACATTAGAAGTTGGTTGAGACTCTCTCCAATCCCAAACTTTTGATTCTTTCATAATGACGTCTCTACTGACTTCAACTTTGTTAGTCTCTGGACAATAAAGCTTGTATGCACCTGTACTGTGGTACCCCATCAATAACATCACTTTTATTCTATCATCCAGCTTCTTCCTTCTAGCTTCTGGAACGTGTTTGTAACACACAGAACCAAAAACCTTCAGATGACTAACACTCTGCTTCTTCTTAGTCCACTTCTCTAAAGGAACAATTTCCTTGAGCCTCTTCGTTGGACACCTGTTGAGCACATATGCTGCAGTAGCAATAGCTTCTCCCCATAGATTATGAGGAAGCTTCTTCTCTTTTAGCATACTTCTCGTCATATCAAGCAAAGTACGGTTTCTACGTTCAGCAAGACCATTGTGTTGAGGAGTATAAGGAGCAGTAACCTCATGCTCAATTCCATTATCATCACAGAACTTATGGAATTCTGTAGAGTTATACTCGCCTCCACCATCCATTCTGAGAATCTTTATCTTCTGACCACTCTGCCTCTCAGCCTTCACCTTGAACTTCTGGAATTCTGCAAACACCTCATTCTTAAACTTAATGAGAGTTAACCACGTCATTCTTGTGAACTCATCGACAAAAGACACAAAATACCTATTTCCTCCAAGTGAAGGTTCTGGAACACACACATCAGAGTGCACTACTCCCAGAGCATGCTTTGCTCTTGGAGCAACTTCTGATACAAATGGCAATCTGGTTTGCTTGCCTTTCATGCATACCTCACATGACTTCTCAGGCTTCACAATCTTTGGAATTCCATGTAAAAGCTTCTTAGAACTTAGATGCCTCAGGCTTCTATAGTTCAAGTGCCCCAACCTCTTGTGCCACAGCTTACTATCACCTTCTGAGCCTTCAGCACTCAGACACTCTGTTTCAGTTGTTTCTACTTTCACCTTGAATGTTTTGTTGCTTCCTTGTTCAGATTGCATAATCAACTTCTGATTGGAATCATACAACTTCAAGAGATCATTCTTCATAACAACTGAGAAACCTTTCTCAATGAGCTGACCCACACTCATCAGATTGCTTATGATTCCAGGAACGTACCAAACGTCTTTGATCAGAACATTCTTCCCATTCTTCACTTTGACTTTGACATTTCCCATACCTTCTGCATAAAGATACTTATCATCAGCACATCTGATTTTTGTCCTCCTTTTAGAGTCAAAATCTATCAGCCATTGTTTGTTTCCAGTCAAGTGATTTGAACACCCAGTGTCCATATACCACCACTCTAACAAACATCTTTCGTCAGATTCTGAAGCCATCAATAGCACAGGTTCATCATCTGAAGCTCCTCTGGCTATATTTGCTTCTTTTGATCTCCTTCCTTTGTTTGCCAAACAGTCTCTAGCAAAATGGCCAAACTGTTTGCAACAGTAACATTGAACTTTCTTCTTATCCTTTCCCTTCTGATATCTCTTCTCATCAGAAGTTGAGGCTTCCTTCTGGAATCTATCACCACGTCTATGCTTCTGGTCCTTCTTGACAAAAGAAGCCTTCAGAGCTTGCTCAACTTCTCTCTCAGAAGTTCTCTCAGTCGGACGCAACTCTTGTGCTTCGAAACTGCTTTGCAACTCTTCTATTCCCATGGTTTCCAAATCTTTAGAATGTTCAATAGATACAACAATATAATCAAATTGAGAAGTAAGTGACCTCAATATTTTCTCTATGATTACTTGTTCAGAAAGAGTTTCTCCACAAGCCTTCATCTCATTAGTGATCACAATCACTCTAGAGATATACTCAGAAACTTTCTCATTGTTCTTCATATTGAGATTTTCATATTGCTTTCTCAGGGATTGAAGCTTCACCTTCTTCACTGATACGTCACCACCGTAACACCTGACTAGTATATCCCACACCTCCTTTGACGTCATAGAATCAGCAATCTTCTCAAACACATTCACATCCACACACTAATGGATGAAGAACAACGCCTTTTGATCTCTCTTCTTCGTCTCTCTCTGCGCTTCTCTTTGTTCTTCCGTTGCATCCGCTGCAACCGGAACATATCCTCCAATGACAAGATCTAGAACATCTTGAGCACCAAATAATACACGCATTTGAATCATCCATCTATTCCAGTTTTTACCATCAAGAACTGGAAGTTTGGTATTCAAGTTGCTTCCACTCATCTTTAAACTTATGCAGACAAAAACATATTTCACTCACACTCACACAGTGTTTCCTAACCCATAAACAACCAAGAAAAATGTGATTCAACACAACTTTGTTTCCCAGAAACCAAATCAATCACACAGTCACACAAACTCACGTTCACTCGTGTTTCCCTGTGTTTGGAACCGGAGCTCTAGATACCAATTGTTGGTGCACAATGAATAACGATGGTGACAAAGAGAATAACGGCGCAAAGATTAATGAGAGGGAATAAAGTTGTTGATCTTGATAAATGATAGCTACTACAAGGCTATTTATACAAAAGAAAATTCTTGCCACGTAGGCCCTAACAGACTAAACTTAGTGAACAAGTTTAAAAGTACAAATAGTACAGTACTACAAAATACTAAAGTACCCTTACTACTAAATAGCTAAGCTAATGGGACCCAGAAGATAACATCTTCTGGTCAACAACATCTTCTGAGTAACCATCAGAAGATCACAACATCTTCTGAGTAACCATCAGAAGATCAGCCCACATCAGAACTTCTGATGCTCATCTTCTGAATATTGAATTACTCTTCAATAATATGATCACTTTTTGAATAAGCTCTTAATAGGGTTGAAAAGGAATTTCATCGTGGCTTAATTAGTGTTCCAAAAATATGTAAAGATACCATGTAATAAGTTGTATCTCTTGTTATAGATTTCTATCAATAATTTAAACAAAAACTTCCATGGAGAACTAGGTTAAGAATTCTTTTTAATGTAAAGAAAAAATGCATATATGTGTTAGATTATTTACTGCAGCCATTCATTCTATTTTATTTATGAATGTTTAAAACAAATTAATTTTTTTGAAGTTTCGCATGGTTTGATTCTTGTACTTGTTCTCATCAACATTGTTGGTAGAAAGACATTAACAAGAAATACCTTAAGATTACATTTTTAGTCCAATAACTGCAATATATGTATAAATAATATATTGTAAAATGTATAAATAAATAACTTGGGAAATATGTATGAATTACATTTTGAATGTATAACTTAGAATTTTGTTTTATCTTAAATAGATGTGTCAGATTTGTGTACACACATATATAAGCAACAATGAGTACTCAAATTCAATAATACAAAGTTCCTTTCAACCAAAAGTAAGGCACCCCAACTGGATTTAGAAACCAATCACTACTAGGAGCATCATTTTTAGAACAAAAATACCATAACCAGGAGGAAAAAAACCCATTAAACAACTGATAACAGAGATATAAATACAAATTTAGCCTAACCCCAGTTTACAACAAGTTAATTCATTCATGCCATCCTTCCTAGCTAAATGTGGTTCTACGCAGTTGTTCTCAAATGGAATAAAATTATTAATGGAACTGGATTTCACAAACACAACAAACATCCTAGTCACCCTACACCCAACTGCATGTATGAAATTTAAATTGCACTTGGTACAAACCGAACAAGAGAAGAGAACTTTTGGTCAAAACTCAGTTGTAGTAACGTGAACCGGTGTCATAGACACGTCCCCCAGGATAAGGACCTCTAGGTTCGAATCCTTGATCTCTTGCATTCCCGAGAAATCGAGATTGCTCTCTGTAGGGATCAAAGTGATCGGCGGAATAGCCTCGTTGGGGTTCTCCACCGGAAGCTGGAGCATTAACATTGCTGTGAGCATGAGAGTCTCTGGGTGTCATGCCACTGCTGGAAAAGTAAGGATCCCTGATGATTTGCTCATACTGCTGTTGTCTAGCAAGTGATTCCCTTTGAAGAAATTCAGCCCTGCGATTTCCATGCCGAGCTCGGAGTGCTTCCAGTTTTTCTTCATATTGAGTATTGATTGCATTTATTTTCTGACAAGGCAAATAAAATAAAACTTGTTAAAGATACTGAAATACAGTTTTTGAGAATACATAAAAATATCCAGTTTCAACATGAATAAGATTTATCTTGGTTAACCTCAATTTATACAATTACACAATATAGTGGCATGGATTTTATGAACACAAGACAGGAAAGCCGCAGGTTGCAGAACTAGACCCGGTGCTGACATTCAACTGACAGGATTATCTAACTACATGTATCAATCAAGAAGAGACAAAAGTGGAAGTCAGTTTATAGTTTAAAGTTCAAATGATGCAAAAAGAAGCAAATTTTAAAAACGCCGTGTTTGCAACTTTGCTTGCATAGTCACTTCAAGTTTATTGACTATCAAGGAAGTAGGAAATCAGAGCCTACAGCGAAACTAGCCAATACAAACAATTTTTTCCTTCCAGAAGTTTTTTGGTCAATGTCCTCAGAATTTCATTAATAAGCTTTGCACTCCTGGGATGCAGTTCAACCCATGCCAATGGAGGATTCTGCAGGATGACCTGCATCTGATACTTGTTTTTTTTTAACAACATATATCCTCTTAAGTAGTGGTGGGGATTAATACATGAATAACGTGTATTTATGAATTGTATTGATTATGGAGAAGATAACAATTGAAAATGTTAAGGTCTCTTATAGGAAAAACTATCAGCTTGATCTATAATGATCTTCTTTCTAACCAAGAATTCATCCACGATTTCAATTCACTCACTATAACAGAATGCTGAATAATCCCAGAGTAGTCAATAGAAGTGACGTGAGGCGGAGCGGTGCGGAGGCCAGCCGCGATGAAAAGTGGTCTGGCTGAGCATAATCAAATAGCTGTCGCTATAGGGAAAATCATGGGGTGCGGGGGCGGAGTGGTTCCTGGCCCGGAGCAATTTGTGGCTCGTTATCATTTTTACCTCTGAAACGCCGAAATTACGCCTTAAATACTTGGTAAATACTCGGCCCGTTATCTTTTTCATTTGGTTAATACTTGGTCCATTTAAGATCATTTTGCAAAACTACAAGCAGCCATTTTTTAGACAAAATAGAGGGCCATAAATCATGATGGCAATTAAAGAGAGTTAGAGTTAGGAACCAGAAAATGAAATTACAGAAAACAGGACAAATATAACAGTGAAAATGGAGGAATGGGCTTTATTATATAAATGATGGAGAATTACAGAATGAAGAGGAAGAAATTCCTAGATTCTGACACAGAGCTGAAGCTCCTATAGGCAAGCTACTGCTGCCTATTCATTCTTACAGCTAACAGAATCCAAGATACCATCCCCCAACGTATTCCCACTCCTTATAATTAGCAAAGTGGTTACTAGCTCATTTCTCTCTCCCTCACGTGTCCAGTACAGCTAGCCTTTTGTGACCCTCTTACCCCTTCTAGAATATACCTTCCATTCTGTGGGTCCCACCTCATGATTGGTTAATGATGTATTGGGCCCCACTCCTCCTCTTGGCCCACTAGATCCCACATCAGTCCTAACAGTACCCTTCTAAGCATTGGTTGATGACTTCCGTTTGTCCAGCAGTCTCAGATATGGTGTGCTGAGCTCATATTGAATTGAGTTCCTTGCATTTGAAATATCTCTTTCCAGAAGTTACTCATTAACAGAGGATATTTACGGGTGTTTCTCCGTCACAAACAACTCTGCCTCTGACCTAGTCAGGTACATGTGCTTAAGAAGCATAAAGTGGCTGTATTTGGACAGTCTATCCATATCCACCACCAGTAGAATTGGTTGATACCACCTTATATTTAGAGAGCCCGGTGATGTGATGAAATCTAAGGAAATGTTTTTCCAAATGGCATTAGGAATGGGGAGAGGTAGTAGCAAACTACTACAGGTGGGGGCTGCATACTTTTGTTCTTGGCAAATATCACAAGACCGTGCAAATCCCTCAGTTTTCTGCATTCCCACCAAGAATAGGTTTTCTGCCAGACACTGATAAGAAAATAACCAAAACGCATTCGATTAGTGGATTTGCACCCTTAATAACAAAACCCTTCCAAAAATCCTTGTTCAAAACCATATCCTTAACAAACTTTCCACCCTTGACTTTGCAAATTTGTTGGCCTTCCACTGGGGTCACTTGTGAATATATTAATCAAAGATCCCCTACTCTCATGAATGCACCTTAAATCTTAGTTCAATGTTGCAAAGCGAATTAAGCCCGGTCTCACCAAAATCCCTCAGTACTGGCAGCTTTGTGGTGCTGTCATAGCAGATTATGGCAGAAAAATCCATAATAGCGGTTGATATTTACCATTGCGATGATCCCAAAAACCACCGCGGACATCAGCCATGGCGCCACCATGGTCGATTAGGCATGGCAACGGGGCGGGGCGGGACGGTTTTTACGTTCCCCAAACCCAAAACCAAATCCCCAATCAATCCCCGTTCCCCGACCCAAACCCAAACGCGGATGGAGAATTAAAACCCAAACCCGTCCCAAACGGGTTCGGGTATCCCCGTTCGGCCACCATCTATTTCGTAAAATCAATTTTTTTAATAAAAATATTTACTTTTTCAAAAATCAAATTACATTATAAATAACAAAATAAAATAATCTCAAAAAATTTCATACATACATTTTAAATATTTAAAATAATAAATACAAATCAAATTATCAAAACATCAGCCACATATTTATTAATAGAAATTATGAAATATAAATAATAATGTACATGTTGAAATAAACGGGGCGGGTTCGGGGTGCGTACTCGTGTCCCCATTACCCGACCCGTCCCCATATTTTATAATCGGAGAAAACCCAAACCCAGTCAAAGCGGGTTTTCCCCGTCAACTTCGGGGTGGGTTCGGGTGGGTACCCGCGGGTCTGGGTTTTATTGCCATGCCTATGGTCGATATTCAATAACAGTGGTGGCCAGCAAATGCATCATATGCGGTTTGAACTTCCTACTTTAAATACTTGACTCTAATATCATGGTATGATGCTGGCTGAAATCCTAAGCCATGTTTTGCAACAGATTGAAGCATTACACAAAATTCCTCCCTCCTTGCCACATTGAAAGCAATGGCATTGTTATAGAAAACCCTTGCAATATCTTTATTTGCATCTCCTTTCAATTCCTTCTTAAACACATTATTGATTGTGGATTGCGAGCTAAATACCCTCTTAAAAATATTTTAGGAGTGGTTAACAACACCCTCCACTTCACAACTTTTCCTTTTTTCCGTAACTTCTACACAATCATCATCTTTAGCAATAACTGTTTTTTTAATCAATCTTTCTTCCAAGTCATAAACAATCTGGAGCATCACCTGCTTTATTTCATGAGTAACACCCTTGCAAACTCCAACATTTAGGCTTGTTCCAGCCAAGTGGTGCTTGGGTCAATAATGAATAAACCCCTCCTAATATGGTTTTCTCACAAAATTTACACTTCACTTTTAAAGCATTTCCATTAACAAAAACTTCGTACTTTCAAGCAACATCACTCCTATTTCACTAATGCGACCAAAAATGCAGAATCAATTCAAAGATTGTAGGTTATACAATTTCATGATTAACAGAGCCGATTATACACAATTCCACATAAGTAAGATTCTGAGTGTACTCATAATTGGTGTGAGCAACATTAATCGCAAAATCGTACGATTTTCCAATTCAAATTGCAATTTTAACTACCAGGGATTCAAATCGCGATTTTGAATTTTAAAATACATACTAGTTTGATTACCATATTTGCATTTGTATGCAACTAGAACCATGCAAAAGGAAGAAATTGTTTGAAGCAAGAAACCATGAATAATGTTATTTTTGTCGTGGCAAATGCAAAATTGGACAAAAAGAAGCAATTTCGAAGACAACATGAAGATTTACATCTTGGTGATGTCAGATTGTGGAGGAAAATGGCATTCCAAATCCTATTGAAGATGATGTTAATGTTGTAGAGGAAGACATTGATGATGAGCCACCTCAGGAGGAGATAGAGGATATCTTAATAACTTGGATGGTGAAGGAAATGGAGTAGAAGATGAAGATTATTTCTAGTCTGAAGATCAATTGTTCTTGGGGATTTTTACTAGCTTTTATTGTTTTGTTTGACACTTTTGAGTTCGTTGTTTGAGACTAGTTTTTTATTAGCTTTAGTTGTTTTGTTACTGCAACTATGCTTATGAATATATTTTAGATTTATGAATTCCCTGTAATCTTACAATTAATGATAAGATTGTACGATTTTACTTTCGCTTCAACTTTTGCATAAAATCCAGATTTTAACTACCTTGTTAGTGAGAGACGGTACAGCATACGACAATACCCTCTAACAAAGTAAGGCCCTTTAAGGGGTCAGATACCTAATACAGTGAATTAGGTTTCAAAAAAAACTTCAAACTTCACTGTCTGGAAATCATGATGCATGTCATGGCTAAGACAAGTCTTCAAATGAGCGCGGGGGAAGTTATTAATATGAAATTAGGAATAAGTTTCATAACCTGGAAAATAGTTATTCAACCATAACATAATTAGTTTTATTGGTGATGGTCATTTGTTTATAAAACTAAATATCTGCGAAAGCAGTCTAAACTCTCTATGGCTCATTATGTTTCTCCTGTTTTCAGTATGCTGAAACCCCAAAAAGTTTTTTTTTTTTTGTCAACCTAGCAGGATCTGTACTCAATCCATCAAGGGTATTGCATGATTACGTGTTCATCTATTTTGAAAGAAAAAGAAAAAATGACATCAAGGTTGACAATTTTGTAGCAGATTTTGGGTATTCAAAGAGCCGGGTGAAAAATAATACTGTTAACATTTAAAGCTAACCTCTCTGTGCCTGGCATGTTCGGCATCTTCAACATCCTGCTGTTCTTTAGTCAGTTTAATAATGTCATCATGAAAATTCTGCTCAAGACCTTCAAAAGTTTGTGATGAATGATTTCCTTCATATCTAACGTCTATATCTTCTCCATGGGCCTGAGATCTGGAATCACTGTTGCTCCGGTTCTGCAAAGTTAATTTAGGATCAGGCCTCTGCCCTTGAAAATAGGACCTTGAAGCATCACCCCCTTGACCTGAACATGCAAAATTGCCCTAAGATTTGGAAACCGAAAACTGTTTTTATGATATCTATGGAAAACCAGTAACTAGGCATTTTAGACATGGTAACCAATGCTCTAACAATTAAAAAGTATGATAGTTTAGACAACTTAAAATACACACCAAGATCAGCATTCATCTTAGATAAATCAGGAACTGCTTTTAAGTGCACTCTTTCATAAATAAACAGCTTTCATAGCAAAGGGTTACAAAGAACTCCACGAGCATGAATAATAATATTAAGACACATTTAACAACAAATTGGAATTGACAACATTTAAAAAAATTATGTTGCCATCAACGATCAACGATCTGTTATGCAAAGGGCAGTCTATTTCATTAAAAAAAGTATTGAAAATGATAATCCTGGCACATCAAAAGTCTAAGTATCAAAAGCTCTGGTTCGTTTTTCCTACTACATATGTAGTTATTGTCTAGATTAATCAATATTGTCAATCTTGGATTGCAGAAAACAACAGTTTGTTCAAATTCCCTTATGCTATAGCACTATAATGCTGCAATGGCTTCTATTTGACAACATTGCCATTGAGGTTAATAACTTAATATAGCTTTTAATAAAGTGGTGTATATGCCAGCATGAGGAAACAACGAATAAAACTTGCCTTCATTAAACATGTGCGACGTCATAGGATTAGACATCTTCGATTCATCCAATTCCCATCTCCACTGACCCTCCGGCTTAGAATTTGGATACGAATTATCTCTTTCAGGAGTGAACGCCTCTAGCCGCCCTTCAAAATTACCAGACTTAGTCTCCATCCTTTGACCAGCCATATGATGATGATGATGCATCTGCGAAGCCCCATAACTATTAGCAGATGCATCACCATACTGCCCCTGTCGCCTCATTGTTTCCGAAAAATTCTTGTGTGAACAACACAAAACCTAAATGACATTAAAGCCACAAAAACCCTAACCAATCACTACCCTGGAATTGTATGCAATCATGCATATGAAAATAAAACCCTCCAGTAACAAATTGAAACAGAAACTTCAGAATGATGTGTGGTTTTTATCATACACATAAAAAAAAAAGCATATTTTTTCTTGAAAAAAATTGGGAACTGAAAAGCAAACAGATAAAAACTAAAATTATAATACAACATAGATAACTATAGAACACTTGGGTCAGAGAAATTAAACTTCAGAATGATGTGTGGTTTTTTTCATACACATAAAAAAAAAAAAGCATATTTTTTCTTGAAAAAAATTGGGAACTGAAAAGCAAACAGATAAAAACTAAAATTATAATACAACATAGATAACTATAGAACACTTGGGTCAGAGAAATTAAACTACAAACTTAGGTTAATCTATTTGAAGTAGCAATGCATAGAAAAAGTGATAATTTTTTGAATAGAAAATAAGAGGTTATCGTCTGAGTGATACTGTAACGTACCGAATGCCAGAGACTGTGGAGGTCTTTCGATTATGGAGCTACGGGAATGAAACAATGGAGGAATTGGGATTCGTCTTCAATTATCGATGAATAAACATGCCCCCTCCCCAAATTATACATGATACCCCTCAAATCTAAAATTTATGAAAGACTAAATTATCCTCCCAATTTTTATTTTTACATTTTCACAAACTTATGGAGAGATAGTAATTTTCAAATTTTTTGAAGATATCAGAAATTTCAAAGGTGTATCGAAAATTTAGCGAAACCAAATAAGATTTACAATATTTTTGTGAAATTTTCAATATATTATATCAAAAAGTTTCAAAATTTTTGGTATTTGCTACCGGAAATTTAAAAATTTCAAGTATTTCGTACCGAAAATTTTCGATATTATTATTTACCAATATAATTACCGGAAATTTTGAAATTTTCGGTTCCTATTATCATACCATAGAATTTCGAAATTTCCGGTATTTTAATTTTTTTTTTTAAATTTATTTTTCTTATATTTTAAAATTTTGAAGTGAGGACTAGAGGTAGGGACGGACGGTACTATTGTGGGACGGACCATCGATAGAGCCGGTGCGGTTGCTCGAGCTGCTGAAGAGGTGCAGGCCTCGGAGCTACGTGCTGGACGCTTTCTCCCGACCGGTTCTAACCAGAAACGAAGGGTTGAGCAGCAGATAGTGACGAGGTTCTGCACGCCTCGCCACCGGACTGGTAGAGCATCCACTGATATGGAAGAGCATGTGGTTCAGGAGCCGGTGGTTGAGGTTGAGGAGCTGATGGTTGAAGTTGAAGAGCCAGTGGCTGAGGTTGAGGAGCCGGTGGCTGATGTTGAGGTGTCGGTGGGTGATGTTGAGGTGCCGGTGACTGAGGTTGAGGTGCTGGTGGTTGAGGATCAGATAGGTCAAGAGCGGGTGGTTCAGGATACAGACACCACCACTTGTGCATCTACGGAGCCATCGATACACACTGATGGAGGTTTCCCCGGAGGACCTTCTGATAGGTACGTGTTGACGGGATACGCTGACCATGTCGCTTATAGGATGTCGCAGGGCGAGGTATGTAATATTGGTCTTGTTTAAATGCTTAATTTTTATGTTTATTACGCCATTTGCTTTATACTAATTTGTTTAAACTGTATTATTTTGTTATAGGAGCGTCCAGTGTTGAAGGTCGCTTCTCACGGGTCAAAGTCAAAGAACTTCCCGGAGAGTCGGATGCCTGAGCAGGTGAGGAGGATAGTTCAGAATTTCCATCTGATGGACTTTGCTGGATGCTCCTTGACGATGTTGGACGCCTCTCTGTTATTAACTTTTGTTGAGAGGTGACACCCGGAGACATCATTCTTCCATCTTCCATTTGGGGAGATGACGGTGACTTTAGATGATGTGGATGCCCTCTTTCATATTTTGATTGCCGGTACATTCTTACACCAGTTTATAGGGACCAGGCGACGACGGTGCGCATGGTTATGGATGTTTTGGAGGTTGATGAGGTGGATGTGCTACGTGAGTTTGGTGAGACTCGGGGCTTTCACCTTAGGATGTCTTGGTTGAGGAGAACTTATTAGGAGTTTGTGGATGCAAAGAGGTACCAGGTTGCCGCTAGGGCGTACATGCTACATCTTGTTGCATGTACTCTCTTTGCGGACAAGTCTGAAGTTTATATAGATGTTTGATACCTTTCTTTATTCAACGCCCTTGACACCCCGTGTTGGGCTTAGAGAGTGGCGGCATTGACGATGTTGTACACAACACTTGATGTTGCATCTCGTCCTGACACCAGACAGCTTGCTGGTTATCTGAGCTTGTTACATGTATATTATATTTGATTAAATGGTTTTGTGTTTAATTATTTAGGTGTATTTATTTTATGGTTTTTATTTATGCAGTGTTGGATCTACGCGCACTTCCCTCACATCTGTGAGCGGAAGATCCAACGTGTTGCGGCTACTGACCCATGTGCGAAGAGGTGGAAGGCCAAACAGGCCATTCCAGGAGGATTGATGGAGTACAGGCGGAGGCTAGATGCTCTGACATTAGATGATGTCATCTGGACACCGTATACAGCTCACTGCCTTCATCGTCCTTTTGAGGTATCTACTTTATATTTAGGGTATGTCAGATGGGAGAGCCGTGTGGATAGACACTTGTATGAGAGGTGTCTACGCCAATATGGTTATATACAGGGCATCCCACATCCGGTTCCAGAGGCTCCAGCTGGTGGCATTGATCGATGGTTTCAGAGTTGATCCCCTGTTGCGCGCAGAGCAAAAACGAGTATTTTAAAAACGTAATATAACGACAAAGGCTCGAGTCGTATCGCAAGGATTCTTATTCTTATTAACCAATTACAGTAACGATTAATGGGGGGTTTGGTTTAGGATTCAAATAAGCTAAAACGCAGTATTAAGTGATTAATAAAATAAGCTAAAACAAATCAACCTACTGTATTGACTTCCGCCTTATCATTGATTCATATAAATTTCCAATTTTCCCAAACGGGTTTGATCCTATTCGATTACAAGAACTATTGACAAGCGCAATATCAATTATACGAAGTAAGTTTCTAAAATTCGAATTAAGCAAACGGAATAAAAACTATTGCGAATCAAGCAAACGCAATTTGATCGAACGCGATAACACAAAAGCTACGGTAACGCGAATATGATTCAGAAACAACAACAACAACAACAATCGAATTTAAGAATTATATCCTATAACAACAACCAAATTAAGCAAATAATTGAGATTATAAGAATAATTCAAAGGAAACATGTTAATATGGAATTTATAAAAGAACCTCAAAGTGGAATTCGATTACAGCTGATTGATTCTTCGAAATTAGTTCGCCATTCGAATTGTACAAAAGCTTGCAAGAAGAATTTTTCATGAATAGTGAAACGTGAGAAAATGAACAGTATGGCCAGCCCTAGGTAAGTATGAGAAACAATAATTTGGGTCATAACCCAGTTGGGTCAAACAGACATAACCCAGGCCCAAAACTAACGACCCAAAATTAAATAAAACTAATGTTGCAGCTTCAAACGAAATTATGAAAAATATGCACTCCGAATCTGACTTCAACTCCAACACGAAAGTTGTAGCTCTTTCTCTTAGATTTCTGGAGATTATTAGAACACGTCGATCTGATTCCCGGAACTCCAGTTATGATTGTTTTAGCGTAGACTGCTAAAGCTGAAAAATAAGGTGCGAAAATCAAATAAGTGCAAAAATAAACTAAATTAGAAAAACATTATAAAACATAAAAGTCAACAAAGAAAATCAAAGAAATGCTTAATAACAAACAAAGTAGAATGTGCATTAAAATGCACTGATCAAGAGTCAAATCATCAGCTCCCCCGTGAGATCATTGATAAAGCAATTGAGGTTCAGGAGCCTATGCAGTGCGAGGATGGATAACCGGAGTGGTTCCACAGTGTGTCACACCCTAGGGTCATACCATGTGCCACAACATCTAATATTCCAGGGCCTTCAGCTACCAGGGATTCATCTGATCCACCACCACCTCCACCTCCCGCATGTGACCAGGACAGCTGCCTACAGTTCATCGTCGTTCACTTAGATAGCCTCATGGATTTGGTGAACCTTGATGGTGATGTTCATACTATTTTAGCTAGGTTGGCCGATGTTTCCCGTGGAAGCCCTATGTAGATTAATTTTTTAAGGGTTAATACCTATTTTACCCCCTGCCATATGGGGCGTAGTTGAAAACTCCCTGCCAAAAAAAAAGTTTCAAAAAGTGCCTCATAAAATTTCAAAAGTTTGTATTTGAACCTTTATCACGCCACATCATTAAAAAATCTGATGTGGCAACTTTTTTTTAATTTATTTTTATTATTTTAATTACGTGGATTGCACAGGTGGCATTATTATTATTTTTTATTTAATTTAATGCCATGTGGCATTTTTATTATTATTATATTGTTTAGTTCTTCAAATATCAAAGTTTAAAAAATGGTCCCATGGGGTGTTGAACCCATGCACAATAGAATACATTCCAAACACTTTACCACTAGGCTGAAGTACGTTTTCTGATCTATAATTCCCTTAGACAGTATATATTAGGGGTGTTCGCGGTGACCAAAAAAATCATCCGAACTGCAAGAGAAAAAATAGTGCGGTTTGGTTTGGTTCGGTTGGCTTTTAAAAAAAATCCGAACCAAACCAAACCAAACTAATGCGGTTTAGTTCGGTTCGGTTGGTTCGGTTTTTTACAAATATTTTATTGAGCCATACATACACATATATATGACAACATAATTTTATATTTAGACATTCATACACTAACAAATAACAACAAAACTCGTCATATTTTGACAACGATTTCCATTTAATATGTAAAAATTAAATTAGATAAAAGTGGAATATTAAACATAAAATAATAGCATAAAACAATATAAAAATTATTATAATGAAACAAAAAAATAGAAGAGACGAAAGATTAGTGAAGGTGAAAAAGAAAAAGAAAAAGTGTTGAGAGATTAGAGAAGAAAATGTGCGATAAAAATGAAATACGGAACATTTACATAAAAATGAGAGGGTGAAAAAGAAAGAATATAGGAGAGTAAAGATTATAGAAGAAGAGGGAAGATGTATGTGACAAAGAAGGTGAAATAATGTTATTAGAGATTTGAGAAGATCGGGACTGAAATTATATGTGTAAGGATGAGAAAATTGTTCGTAATCATAAGGCTAATGTATAATAGGTTTAATTTTGGGTTGGATGTGAGTTAAGTAAAATTTAGGTTGTAACATAATGCGGTTTGATTCGGTTTGGTTCGGTTTACAAAATACAAACCGCAAACTGAACCGAACCGTGCGGTTTTGTTAAAAAATGACCCAAACTAATCCGAACCAAATGCGGTTTTTTGCGGTTTTGGTTTGGTTTGGTTTGGTTTGCGGTTTTCTATTGGGTTGGTTTGGTTTTGAGCACCCCTAGTATATATTAGCTGCTGCTA
This sequence comes from Vicia villosa, assembly GCF_029867415.1. NCBI lineage: Eukaryota > Viridiplantae > Streptophyta > Magnoliopsida > Fabales > Fabaceae > Vicia > Vicia villosa. The sequence goes on from NC_081184.1 coordinate 81,155,106, forward strand.
CGTTATTAAGATTAATGTTAGTGTTTACATTATTACTTAATATTAATATTATTAGTTAATAACTATTAGTTATTAGTTAATATTTATTAGTTAATTTTAACGTTATTAAATAATATTAGTTAAATTATAAAATAATAATTAATATTTATTTTACTGTTTAACTTAATTAAATTATAAAATATAAACTACATTAATTAATTTTAACTAATATTAGTTTATATCAATTTAATTTAGTTTAATTTAATTTATATTTTATAATTAATACTATTTTAATTTATATTTTACTGTTAACGTTATTAATTAATATTTGTTTATATTAATTTAATTTAGTTTATATATTCTAATTAATATTAGTTTAATTAAATTTAATGTTTATATTAAGGTTTATATGTAATTTAATTTAATTAATGTTATTTTACTTTTAACGTTATATTTAACTTAATAAATTTAATTTAAAGATTTTATATAAATGTTTATATCTAATTTAATTTAATTTATTTTACTGTTAACGTTATTAATTAATATTTTTTATATTAATTTAATTTAGTTTATATTTTCTAATTAATATTAGTTTAATTTAATTTAATGTTTATGTTTAATTTAATTTAATTTATTTTTATTTAGTTTATTTAATATTATTTTACTATTAACGTTATATTTACGTTAACTAATTTAAATTAAACAATTTATATTAATATTTTTATTTTATTTAATTTACTATTAATGTTATTAATTAATATTATTTTATATTAATTTATTTTATTTTATAATTTAATTAACTTTAATAATAAAATAAATATTAATTATTATTTTATAATTTACTAATATTAGTTAATAACATAAACTATTAACTATTAATTATTAACTAATAGTATTAATATTAAATAATAATGAAAATAGTAATTAAACAAACAGCACTTATGGAACGTTAAGACTAGATAAGTCAATTATAAAACAAAATGTGAAGCGTAGCCTAGTGGTAAGGTGTTTTAATGTATTCTATGGTGCATGGGTTCAACACCCCATGGGACCATTTTTTAAAATTTGATATTTGAAGAACTAAACAATATAATAATAATAAAAATGCCACATGGCATTAAATTAAATAAAAAATAGGCTTAATTGCAATTTTGGTATTTCTATTTTGTCTTTTTTTCGATTTTGGTCCCTCCATTTTTAAAATCACGATTTTGGTCCCCCTTCTGAATTTTCTCTTGAAAAAGAGACAGAAATAGGGACTAATTTTGCAGAAAAAAGCAAAATAGGGGGACGAAAATTGCACAGAAAACTTAAAAAAGAGACTAAAATAGTGATTTTTAAAATAGAGGGATCAAAATCAAGAAAAAAATAAAATAGGAGGACTAAAGTTGCAATTAAGCCTAAAAAATAATAATAATGCCACCTGTGCAATCCACATAATTAAAATAATAAAAATAAATTAAAAAAAAGTTGCCACATCAGATTTTTTAATGATGTGGCGTGATAAAGGTTCAAATACAAACTTTTGAAATTTTATGAGGCACTTTTTGAAACTTTTTTTTTGGCAGGGGGGTTTTTCAACTACGCCCCATATGGCAGGGGTAAAATAGGTATTAACCCATTTTTTAATGGTTGTATTATTTGTATATTATGGACACACATTTTTTTCATTGCATCATCTTTTTTGCTAGTGCAAGTTTAGATTAGGTAAAGAAAATAAAATAACATTAATAACAAACAAACATAATTAACAAACATCAGATGACAAACAACAAACATAAACAGTACTCCTGAACATGAAAACCTAGGCACAAACGAATGACTCTGGACGTTTCAGACACTTCATTATGTCGTCCACAGATCTTCGAATCTGCGCGTCCAACTCGATCAGACCTTTAGTTATCCTACGATGAAATGATTTCTACATGGCCTTCACATCTTCATCATTCTTCAACTCGATTAGGTTGTATTTCACCATTCCATTTGCGTCAATCCAGTCCTCCCGAAACTCGATCTTTGTCACGCTTCTGTTATCGGAATTAGGCATCAAATTATTCAACGTTTCTTTCAAGGTGGCAAAGGATTCGGGCCCATCTGGAATCTTGGTTTCAACAGCAGGGTTGTAGCCATTGAAATACACTGCTACATTAATCAAATACTGAGGAAGAGGCATTTTATTGAGATATGTTATCTAATAACCCTAAGACCCGTATTTATAAAAATGGTGATGCATTCTAGACCACACATATATGTTGGTGCAATCATGACCCTCCAAAAGTGTCGGCAAAATCTCAACCATTGAAAAAACTTAATTTTAGAACATACCAGAAATTTCAGTTATAATAAAATTTCTGGTACTGCCTGGAAATTTGAAATTTTGGGTATACCGAAAATTTACACGTACCGGAAATTTGGTAGGGTGTATCGGAAATTTTGTCCTGAAATTCTTTGAATCTCATCATGGGTAAAAATGGAATAAAAAGTGGGGAGGTGACATGTATAATTTGGGGGGTGGCATGTTAATTCCTCTCAATTATCGATGAAGAAAATGAATTGTTAAAGTTTGTATTTATGCTGGTTACACCCCCTGTTTTCCTGGATACACACCAACACAATTGATCCGCTGTCGCGCGCGGATCAAAACGAGTTATTTTGAATAAAACCGTGGATAGCGACAAGTGACTCGAATATCGTCTCTCAAGGATTCTTATTCTTATTAACTAATTACTGAAACGATTAATGGGGGTTTTGGTTGGTTTAGAATCGAATTGACAAAAGTCAAAATAAGTGATTATTGAAATAAGCTGTTATGAAATAAGTGATTTTCAGGTTAATCTACCGGTTCTACTTCCAACTTATCATTGGTTATTTCAATTTCAATTCCCCTAAGCGGTACCAATTCCTATTCGATTGTAATACTGAGGAAACAAGCGTCGACAGTATTACACGAATTATGATCCTAATCACCGAATTAAGCAAACGGTTCACCGAATTAAGCAAACGGTTCACCGAATTAAGCAAACGGTTATCAATAGCGCGAAGAAACGAAGAAGCTAAGTTTAAACGCGATTAAAGTAAGGAACATGCATCAATCGAATTAAATCCAATACATTCTATAACAACGAATTAAGCAAACGAAATCATAGAACAAATTGGAAAGGAACTAAATTAAATTGAAAGTAATAATAACCTCAAAGTTTTGTGGAATTTGAATTCGGTAGATTGCCCCTTTGGATTAGTTCTCCATTGCAAAATCGTACAGAAACTCAAAATTATTTCGTGAATGGTGATAGTGATGGTAAACAATACGGCCAGACCTAGGTAAAATGGGAGAGACAATAATTCGGGTCATAACCCAACTGGGTCAAACAAACATAACCCAGGCCCAAAACTAACGATCCAAAACTAAATAAAACTAATGCTGCAGCTTCAAACGAAATTCTGGGAATAATTGACTTCGAATCTGACTTTGACTCCAACACAAAAGTTGTAGATCTTTCTCTTAGCTTTCCGGCGATTATTAGAACGCGTCAATCGGATTCCCGGAACTCCAGTTATGATCGTTTTAGTGCAGACTGCTATTGCTGAAAATTAAATACGAAAATCAAATAACAATAAAATTAAACTCAAATATAAAAACATAATAAAATAGAAAAATAAACAAAATAAACTATGGAAATGCATAATTAAAAACATAGAAGAATGTGCATCAAAATGCACTGATCAACAATCAAAAGTAAGAATTATATAATTCCTAAAATGGCCTCTTGTTTTATTTAAGGATAAGTCACTTTGTCTCATTATTCCATCTATGTTTTATTTATATTCCAAGTAATTGGATGAGATGGTAAAGGTCTCCACATGCTTAATTAGATGTTATAGGTTCCATATAATTTTGAGAATGTAATACTGTTAAATTTTTTGAAGAAAAGTTTAGTCGTCTGTTGTGGTTTTCCTCTATTCGAGAGATTTTATTTTCGTCTTTCTCTTATAAACTTTGGCCTTTTAGAAAGTAGCGAGATGGCTGGCTTTGGTTCCGACCGAAGTTGGTTGATACTCGAAGATACACTCATATGTGTCATACCCCAATTTTTGACCTAAGATACCACCTCATATCATTTGCATATGCATCATTTGCATCTCTAACAAATTGCATAGCTTGTGTTTGTTACTTGTGCTCAGCAGGGTTTAATCAAGAGATCACTCATCAGTGCAAGAAACAGTCAGTTAGGGTTTTGTTCTCCCTTCATCTCAAATGAATCATCTTCATCTACAATCAATATTTGGTCCTCAGAGATTCATTTCATCAAGCTCAAAGGCTCTGAATCGACTAAATAAGGGTTTTGACTGAAGATAGCGTACCCCTGACTTTTGCTCAGGATTTGACCCAATGACTTGGGACATGACCTCAAGACCCCAAGTGCATCATTTTGACCTAATCCATTAGCTCAAGACATCTCCTACACAAAGATTGATCAGACAAATCCTCAGATCAGGGTTTTGAACTATCAGGGACTAAAATCAGGGATCACATTTGGGAAACCCTAAAAATCCCCAGGAAGTCAATCAAAGGTTTCAATCATCTTCAAATAATCCCTATGACAACATACAATGGAAATTGTATCTCAATTCAAGACCTACAGTCATCAATTTCATCTGGTCAACAATTAGGGTTTTTGACCTAATTCACTAAACCACTGACTTTTTATCAGAACATGGTGCCACAACTTAAACCATGGCTCAATATCCTCTAATGCTTCAATGTGATCCCTTCATACCATTCATTTGGTGAGGATAGCTTGGTTCATTTGAAATCTCCAGAAATGTGATTCGTCTGAAAAAGTCGACTGTACAAGATCACCATTGACTTTTGGGGAATTTTGGTCAACCATGACTTTTGAAGTTTTGAATCATCAATATATGATATATGAAGTTATTTGATCAAGAAAAATCAAGAAAATCAATCAAGAATCAAAAAGTCAAAAGTTTGACTTTTCATACTTAGAAAAATTTCTAAGTGTTTTTCATGGTTTTTTCCAAACTTTGGAAGGGAATTCCTCAAAATTTCACCTACAAACTGAAAAAAACTTCCAACATGAAAGTTGTAGATTTTGATCCAATAAACAACTTTGACACATATAATTTTTTTCCATAAGATCAACCATTTAAGAGATATGGAGCTTCAAAGTTGGAACTTTATGAAAATTTCACTTAAAATCTCATTTTCTTCAAAGTTCATGGATCTTTTTCACCCACTTCCTTAAAGATCTTGAAGAAACTTTCAACTAGGGTTTTGAAGTATGCAACATGAGCTTTCCAAAATGTCCAAGAGCATGAAAAAATATGGAGTGTAGCCATGGTTTTGAATTTTGACATTAGTGAACTTTTCACTTGAAATTACATGCCATTTTCACTAAGTTATGAACCAATTTGCCAAATGATCCAAATAATGATGCATAGATGCAATAATTGGTAGATATTTTCTGATTTGAGATCAGAATGGAAGAGGATAAGAAGCTTGAGAAATAACCATGGTTAAGTCACTTTTAACCATTTGCATTTAATGTGAAAGATTCCATTTTATCTCTTAAGCCAAATCATCATTCTTGATCAACTTGCAAGAGCTTTGTATTCAGAAACTTTGGCCTATAAATAGAGGTCCTTACCTCATTCAAAATCACACCAAAACCTCATAAACATAGGTTTTCTCTTCCTTTCTTAGAATACAAGTTTCATGGTTTTCAAAAGAGGTAAAATTCTCAACCTCTAAACCTTTGAAGTTCTAAGCAAAGTGATGCTTCTAACACTTCCCAAATACCATATGGAAGTTGTTTGAACCTTTGAAACCTTCCAAAAACACCTCAAACTCAGAATCATCATCTCACCTCCAAATATGCATAACACTAGCCTTATCATGCCAAAATGAAATCCAGGCCAATTCTGTCCAAGTTAATCATCCAAACACATTCCCTATACCATATATGAACTGTTCCAACCATCATACATGATCTGAAACACCAAAATCACTAAGCTTGATCCTCACTTGAACCATACTGCAGATCGAGTACCATGGATTGATCAAGAGGTTTTCAAATTGTTCCAGGCATCCAAACATGTTCCATAAGGTCCACTGAAGGTGTTCAGATCAAGAAACAACATCTGGAATCCCTCATTTGCAGAATTCGATTTCCAGTTTTGCCATTTTTAAGGTAAGCTCTCTTGGACTTCAAACTCATACATACACGCATCATAAATGAAATATTGCTTTGCCATCTTGTTTCTGCATATGCATGGATCATTAACCCTCAATCAATTGCCAATTATCTTGCACAAACACGATTTCAGATTGAATCATAGAATTAGGGTTCTTCGTGTTCATCAGAAAATTAATGATCTTAGAGTGAAAATAAATGAAATTAAAGGTCACCATCATGTTCCTTGTGAAAAACCGAGTGAAATAGACCCTTTGATTGATCAAAACAACACAGATTTGAAGAAGTTCAAAATTCAGTTAGGGTTGTGTTCTTGGCGCGTTTTTTCGTTCAAAGAATTCAAATATTTGTTTTAAAATATAATGCATTGGAAGCGTATGAATAACAAGCTGCACGCGCAGCTCGCTTGGTTCATGTTTTGAGTAGTAAACACAAGGGCGTGGGTTCAAGCCCTAGTGAAGACAAAACCTTATTTTTTTACCACTATTTTTCTCATTTTTCTTCACAACTTCATCAATTAATTTAACTAACCAAATCAATTCATTTTTGCTTCATTTTTTAAACACTATTCATTTGATTTATATATTTTATGAATACCAAAAAAAATCATCAAAAAATATTTATTTGATACATTTTTTTAATAGGTTTAAAATGAATTGTTTTTAAGTATTTTTAAATACTTTAAATATTGTTTTTCTTTTTGATTCTTCAAACCTAATCACTTATAAATATTTTTTGATCAAACATTAATCATTTAGGTATAATCTTTCTGTTTATCTTGATTAATTTGATTTCTTTCAATTTCAAATCGTTTTAAAACAAGCGATCGCGATTCTTTTCAAAAACGATAAACCATTTCTTTTTGATTTCAAAGGAAACTTTTGATTAAATCTTTTTAATTGATCAATTAATTTTCAAAACGAAGTGGGGCCTCTCGAATATTAGAGAGTGTAAGTCCCATTTCTTTTCTTTTTGTACAGTTTTCAAAACAATAAAACATTCTTCAAAATAAAATCTTTTCAAACAATTTTCAAATCATTTCCAAAACAACAAAACTTCAAAGAAACAAAACTTTTCAAAGTACCATGGGCCTCCATGTAGGTATAAGTCCCAAGCCCCTTTTGTACAGACCTTTGCCTTTGTACAGTTTTTCTTCAAACAGAAAACTTCTTTCAAAATAACTTTCAAACAGTTTTTTTCAAACGACGCGTCTGTAAATAAAACAATCAACCATGTTTTGCAAATAAAATATGGGCCTCCATGTAGGTATAAGTCCCAAGCCCCTTTTGTACATACCCATTCCTGTACATGAAATTAGGTATTTCATTGTACACACACACTTTTGTACATATCTCGATCAATTTGTTTTGTAACTTTGAATAACAAATCAAAAAATGAAGGTTTTCTTTAAATCTTCCCAAAAATATACCATGGGCCTCCACATAGGTATAAGTCCCAAGCCCCTTTGTAAATACCTGTTTACATAGCTTTGAATAAACTCAAAAGGGCCTCTCCCCGAGTATGAGTTCCGAGCCCCGTGTATACAAATGGATCATGCTTACAGGTATATTTCCTTCATAAACTCCATTATATACACACACTTTGTCATATATATATAACTGTTCATATTTGTTCATGTACTTGTTCATGTTTGTTCGTACTTGTTCATACTTGTGATTGTGTTATATATGCTTATTCAACTTAGTACAACACTAGGTTCCCCATAGCCTCCTATTGGGCTTCGTGCAAAGAATCTCCCTAGTTTAGGTTAGGACATAGAGTATGGTTTCCCGGTGAAATCACTCTAAGAGCTCAAACCAACTATACCATGCCTCCCCTTGGGCTTTGTACAAACGAGTGACCCTCCCATAGCCTCCTCTTGGGCTTACAATGCAAGGACCCTCGATAGTCCCTCCCATAGCCTCCTCTTGGGCTTACAATGCAAGGACCCTCGGATAGCCTCCTCTTGGGCTTCGTACAAGGACCCACGGGCTTCTTATAAGCATCCCCAATATCCAAATCAAATACCCTAGGAGATTAGACATTTTTCATCTCTATGATAGGAGTATCTCTTCTATATCATCACAAACAATCAATCAATCAAACTTTTTTGCCACAAGGCTGGCTAATCAATCAAACCTTTTTGCCACCATACTGGCTGATTAATCAAAGTTTTTGTCACAAGGCTGACTTCATTGAAACTTTTGCCACAAGGCTGGCTGATTAATCAAAACTTTTTGTCACAAGGCTGACTTCATTGAAAGTTTTTGCCACAAGGCTGGCTAAAAAATATCTTTATCATTCTAAGCGCCATAAGTGGCATGGCCCAGGGCTTATAATGAAAAGATTTTCAAACAAAAAATCAAACAGATGTATGTGATGATATAGATTAGATACATCGAACATTGAGATGACATTTGTCTCTTTTCCTTTGCTTCCACTAGCATAAGTGGGAACTACGATTGCTCTGACTTTCTCAACATCCCTTTGAGAATACGTAGGCACAAGGTCGTATCCTTGGCGAGCAAAACTTCTCTCTCAAACCACTCAAACCTTAGCACCCGTAGACCCCGAGCTACAGATGCTCTGATTCCCTCTAGGGGATATGTATGCAGAGGATCGCGATGATCTTTGCGAGCATAATCAAACAAACACCTTAGGTCCCACCTATTTCACAAGAACCTCTCAATAACATGGAATGAAAAACAAAACAAAGAAACCTATAGAGTACTATAGATACGTTGGGTGCTAATACCTTCCCTTCGTATAACCAACCCTCTTACCCAAAGATCTCTCCCCCACTTTTAGGTTATTGCAGCTTTTTTCCTTTTCCTACTTTGGAAATAATAAAAAGTTTGGTCGGTACAAAAGAAAAATCATTTTTTTGAGCACTCGAGCCCAAAGAAGGCATCAGGTGTCTCATCCCGAAAAAAGACAACGATTTTTCCCCGCGACAGAAAAATGGCGACTTCACTGGGGACCATCTTTTTATTGTTTCCAAAGGAAGGGTTAATTCTATTTGCTTTATTTTTCATTTCATTTTTTGTTATATGTGTGGTTCTGGTTCTGTTACTTGTGTGATTCTGTTACAAGTGATACATTATGGACAAATCCTAACCCGGATTAAGTACACATAAGAATTAGGTGGAGGGTATAGTCATGTGCAGGCGCACGTGAGAATCCTTCCGCTCAGTGGAGGTTCCTTGTTTGTAATATATGTTCAGCGAGTTAATTGCGAAGACATTATTGCTTTCATTGAACTGTAGAAGCTGAGTTGGCTGTAGAACCCCAACCCATCCTGGCCTTATTAGGTTGTGGTGCAGAAACTATTCAGGTGAAGACTTGGATTAGTTGTCATGCGGAGAACCACACTCAGACGAGTTTTTCTTGAGAATATTGCTGGCTCATGAGTTTAATTGTGGAAAGCCGGTAATATCCGAAAGAAAGATGTAGACTCTGACGTATCAGTAGAACATGTTTTGCAGGTGATTAACTAGAACTATCCCATGTTTGGTTCTCTGACCTCATGCTCGTGACGCTGGACCTTTGAATCTGTGTGTACCATGTTTGTGTTACCATGTTTATGTTGCCATGTTTACAGTACCATGTTTGCGTCACCATGTTCGCTTTACCATGTTTGAATATGTGGCATCCATGCATCCATGCATTCATACATCCATAAAAAATAAAAAAAATCTTTTTCCATAAAAACATGATTTTTTCCAAACAATTAGAGAATTTTCTTTGCAAACATTATAGGATTAGGTTATGGAGTGGGTAAAAAGGCATACCAAAAAGTATGATTTCAAAATGCCTAATGTGGAAAGACTGAAAGAGTTAGCATCTTTTGTACAAGATCCTTCTGATTTTAGGACAAGCCATGGAAAGCTTTTGCCTATCTTGAACACTCATGTTGATGAAGGACTTCTCAAAACTCTGGTTCAGTTTTATGATCCCGTCTACCGATGTTTTACCTTTCCAGACTATCAGTTGGTACCAACCTTGGAAGAATATGCCAATCTTTTGGGTATTCCTGTGTCTGACAAAATACCTTTCAATGGTTTGGAAGCCATTCCTAAGTCACCAGTCATTGCAACAGGTACCCACTTGAAGAAATCTGAAATAGAGAGTAATTGGACTACCAAAGGAAACCTTCCAGGTTTGCCTTCACAGTTTCTAATAAAGAAAGCCTTTGATTTCATCGAGACTGGTAGCATGATAGCTTTTGAAGCTGTAATAGCCTTGCTCATCTATGGGTTGGTTCTGTTTCCCAATATCGAGGACTTTGTTGATATCAATGCCATAAAGGTCTTTTTGAATGGAAATCCCGTTCCGACTCTGCTTGGTGACATGTATTTCTCTGTCCATCATAGGAATCACCAAGGTGGTGGAATTATTGTATGTTGTGCACCTCTGTTGTTTAAATGGATTGTTTCACACTTACCTAAGTCTCCCATTTTCACGGAAAACCGAGAAGGTTTACGTTTGTCTCAAAGACTTATGTCTCTTACTAATAATGATATTCGGTGGTATACCTTGGCTCGCTGCGGTACAGAAACCATTGAAAGTTGTGGAGAATTCGCCAACGTACCCCTCATTGGTACACAAGGAGGAATTAACTACAATCCGGTCCTAGCCCGACGACAATTCGGGTATGCAAATTCAACTAAACCCATTGGCCCTACAGTGGAAAGCTACTTCTATCAGGAAGGAAATGATCCTCAAGGGTTGAAAACAAAAATGGTGAAAGCCTGGTACGACATCCGATGGAAAGAAAAAGGTGAGATAAGGAACTGTATCGCTACGAACGCCTACATCTGTTGGGTAAAGAAAAGGGCAAAGGAGTTTCAAATGCCTTATGATTATGAAAAACCCATGTTCCCTGTGGTACCTCAACGACCCAACATTCCCGCTATGGAGGAATACCAAGACACTTTGACCAAGATGAGGATAGAAAAAGACGCTTGGAAAGAAAAGTTTCGAAGAACTGATGTGGAAAATAGAAAGTTGAAGAAACAAGTGAAAGAACACGAAGAAACTCTCTATTATCAAGATGGATGGCTCATGAACAAAGATGAGAAGATCCGTCGGAAAGATGCCGCAATCAGAAGATACATCAAAGAAAGCAAGAAAAAGCTTGAAGGCTCAACAAGCAACGCTCCGATACCCGACAATTGGAAGAATGTGGTTGACAAACTGAGGGCTGAAAAGGCCGAGTTGAAAGCTTACTATGGGAAAGAAATCATGAAGCTCAAGCTGCACAATGCATTTGGTTCTTCGTCTGATGAAGATGTTTAGGATTTGTTTAGATTTTCATGTATCATTTGATTCTGTAAGGAGCTACGCTCCAATGTTGTAACATTTCCCATTATTTCAATAAAAGAATTGTTTGTGTTCAAATGTTTGCAAGGAAATAATCTTTAAAATGTTTGGAAAAATCATAAAATTTCTCTTTGCATACATCATTCTGCATATCGAGTCTGTTGTATAGAGTCTCATCTTTTAGATCTTTCTCCAATAGATCGTCAAGCTGTCGCGTCTCAAAGTTTCTCGACCGCGCTCGCAATCAGATTACAGATACAATACTCGTTCAAATAGAAGAAGAGTAATGGAACACTCTGAACAAGAGAATATTGAGCTCCGTGGTACAGTGACCACCCTTCAGGAAAAGTTGGAAAGTCTCACTACTCTGGTTGACTCCTTGATGGCCGCACAGAATCAGCCGCCACCACCCAACAGTCAAGCAACGGTAACATCTGAAGTCACTACTCCAGTTTCTACAGTTGCATTCGGTATTGCATCTTTCTCTATGCCAGAAGGTTGGGGCCCGCCTTTCAGCTTTGGTACAGGTTTCCGTCATAATTTCTCTGGGGTTCAAACAGCTACAACTGAAGCGCCTGCTGCACAAGGTTCGGCGTTTATTCCACATTCAGGGGTAACTTTTTCCCAAATCACTATGGCACTTTCTCAACCCACTATGACAGTTCCGACCCCTACGGTTCACACTGTTCCTTATGATGGCAATGAGATTTATCATGATCAAGGTGATAGCACAAATCAGCGTAATCTTGTGGGAGATCTCCAAGAGCAGTTTAACAAGATGCAGCTGGAAGTTAAAGCTATCCGTGGAAAAGATTTGTTTGGAAAGAATGCCCAGGAGCTATGTTTGGTTCCCAGTGTACAAATACCGGCTAAGTTCAAGGTCCCTGACTTTGAGAAGTACAAAGGTAGTTCTTGTCCACAAAGTCATCTTGTGATGTATGCCAGAAAAATGTCTACTTATGCAGATAATCATCAGTTGCTCATCCATTACTTTCAAGACAGTTTAACTGGTGCCGCACTGAAGTGGTACACAGGCTTGGATAGCACTAATATTCGAACATTCAATGACCTAGGTGAGGCCTTTGTCCGACAATACAAATACAACTCGGATATGGCTCCAGACAGAGATCAGCTTCGATCCATGGCTCAGAAAGACCATGAAGCTTTCAAAGAGTATGCCCAACGATGGAGAGAAACTGCTGCTCAGATTATTCCACCGTTAAAAGAGAAAGAGATGACAAAGATCTTCTTGAATACTCTCAGTCCGTTTTATTATGAACGCGTGATTGCTAGTGCTCCAAGTGATTTCACCGAAATGGTAAACATGGGGATGCGTCTAGAAGAAGGAGTCCGAACCGGACGTCTGACTAAAGAAGGTGGATCTTCGAGTGGAACCAAAAAATTCGGAAGTGGTTTCCCAAAGAAGAAAGAACAAAGTGTTGACATGGTGTCCCAAGGGAGGCCAAGAGGAAACATCAATCGTCAACGACAGGTTGCTGCTATTGCACCAGCCGTTAATACAACACCAAATCCGGGATTTACCCCGCAGTTTCAACAACAACAGCCTCGACCACAGGCTCAGCAGTTTAACAATAATCAGAATCGTGTACAAAGAGCTCCACAGTTCGATCCGATTCCAATGACGTACACAGAATTGTACCCTGCTTTGATTGAAAGAGGTCTTGTTCAAACTAAAGCACCACCACCAGTACCTGAGAAACTCCCATGGTGGTACAAAGCTGAGGTCTCATGCCCTTATCATCAAGGAGCACCTGGCCATGATCTTGAGCATTGCATAGCCTTGAAATATGAAGTTCAGAGGCTGGTTAGATCCAATCTCCTCTCTTTCAGAAATTTGAATCCTAATGTGCAAGCAAATCCGCTGCCCAATCATGGAGGGCATGTTGTAAACATGGTGTATGGATGTCCTGGTCCATATCGAGTCTATAATATCAATTTCTCAAGAGCCGATTTGGTACAAATGCACGCCACTCTCTGTCGAGGGCCGAGTTTTCGCCAGCATCAATACGGTTCCTGTAGCATATGTTGTGTAGATCCTCATGGATGTTCGATTGTGAGAAGAGATCTCCAAGTTCTATTGGATAATGGTACTATTCAGATCTACCGAAATAGGGATGAAAATGAAGTTAACATGATAGGATGTTATCCGCATGAGCTTTTAGTCTCAGATATCAACTCGGAAATGCCTACAGTTAACGTCATCGTTCCTCATTTCAACATGCCTGAGCGCATGGAAGTTACTTACAACAAGCCAAAGGTTCCTGTTGCTCCTTTGATCATTTGTCTACCTGGACCTGTTCCTTATGACTCTGACAAGGCAGTTCCATACAACTACAATGCTACAATGATAAAGGATGGACAAGAAGTTCCTTTACCTACTCTTTCATCTGTCGTGAATATCGCTGATGTGAGTCGAGTAACAAGAAGTGGACGTGTGTATACTCCACTACCTTCAAAGCAACCTGTTGCTCCTGCAACCGGACAAAATCCTGTCAATACACCAGTAGGGAATCCTGTGGAAACTCCTGTCAGTAATACAAGCACTGATGTTGGTCAATCCAGTGGAACCAATGTCAATCCTGACTTTGATGAAATTTTGAAGCTTATCAAAAGGAGTGAATACAAGATTGTGGATCAGCTTATGCAGACTCCTTCAAAAATCTCAATACTTTCATTGTTGTTGAATTCAGAAGCCCACAGGGAAGCCCTGATGAAGGTCTTGGATCAAGCTTTTGTAGATCATGATGTGACTGTTGATCACTTTGATGGGATAATAGCCAACATAACTGCTTGCAACAATTTAAGCTTCTGTGATGAAGAACTCCCCGAGGAGGGTAAAAATCACAATCTTGCTTTGCACATTTCTATGAACTGTCAGTCAGACTCTTTGTCCAATGTGTTGGTAGACACCGGATCTTCCTTGAATGTGATGCCAAAGACGACTCTTGCTCGCTTGTCTTACCAAGGAATGCCTATGAAGTTCAGTGGTGTAGTAGTCAAAGCATTTGATGGATCGCGAAAATCTGTTATCGGCGAAGTCAACCTTCCCATGACAATTGGTCCACATACATTTCAAATCACCTTCCAGGTCATGGACATTCAAGCTGCTTATAGCTGTCTGTTGGGACGACCATGGATCCATGAAGCAGGGGCAGTAACTTCGACGCTCTATCAAAAGTTAAAATTTGTAACAAATGGAAAATTGGTAACAATAAGTGGGGAACAAGCCTTGATGGTGAGCCATTTGTCCAATTTCTCTTTCATAAGTGCCGATAATGAGGAAGGAACGCAGTTCCAAGATCTCTCTTTAGAAGACGAATCTTCCAAAAAGAAAGCATCGATCTCTTCTTACAAAGAGGCAGTAAAAGTAGTGAAAGATGGAACTACCACTGGTTGGGGGCAAGTTGTGATCCCTACCAAGAATGAAACTAGAGCAGGACTCGGATGTTCACCAACATTCTCAAACTGCACCAAGAAGGATGAAACCCTTCGTCTGATCAAAGAAACGTTCCATAGTGGAGGGTTCCTTAACCCAATTCCTCAAGAGGTTAATGTCCTTATTGAAGAATGCATCGAAGAAGGTCTCTCCGATACTGAAGAAGAATGGAAATGTTATCTCAATGACTCGGGATACATATCTCAGGAAGAACCATATCCTCCTTCAGAGAAAACAAGTGCTAAAGAAATTCCGCCTATTCCTGCAGAGGTTTGGGACACCTTGGGACAACCAAGTGGAAAATTTGATTATATGGTGAAATACACTGCACCTGAAAGTTCAAAGATTGCGATTGAAGATATCCAACCAACTGGATGGGGAGATTCCTTTGAATATAATAGTCAACCAGATGAGGCTTATCAGCCCTGTCAATTTTCTCAGCAGCCTGAAATTACTGAAGATTTCGGCTTCAATGCATCTGCCAAGGTTCATAATCCTGAAGATGGTTATTATCACGTAAATGCCATTTTTGAAGATGAAGGGGAAGATGGCCCCGCAACTGACTCAGAAAGTGTCGCTGACAATGAGTCTCTTCATCCTGAAGACTGGGAAATACATCCTGAAAATTCTGAAGATTGTGACTCATCTTATGCTCCTCAAGAAGTAGAAGAAGACCGTTTCAACTCTACAAAGAACAAGGTTGACAAACCAGGACCGTCAAATCCTGCTCGACCAGCGGTCAATGTCAATACTGAAGATCACTCTGGGGAGAATTTTCCTGAATACATAATACACAGAGGAGTTCGTTGCTATTGGAAGGCTGTCGACGTTCCGAATGTTGTTCGCCGCTCAAAGTAATCACTTCGCTGTTATTTTGACCTCCTGCCTTGCCCAAAGCAGAGAGATGTTTTATAGGGCTTTGCTTCTAAATGTTCCGCCCAAATAACTTTGTGTATAGGGCTTTGTTTTAAAAGTTCCCCTCTTTGTCCTGCCCAAGACAAATGAGTTTGTGTTTAGGGTTTTGTTTCAAAAATGAATCATAAATAAAGCGTCATTTTGAATTCCCTACATTATATGTTTTATTTTTGCTTTTTTCTGGAAATGGTAATCCTAAAAAACCAAAAAAAAAAAAAAACCTTTCAAAAAAATCTGCATACACTCTTGCATTCATAAATTTTCTGAAATAAATATAAATCACATGTGCAGATTTACTATTGATAAACCCATTGAATGCAATAACCCTATGCCCTCTCCCAACTTTGAGTTTCCTGTGTTCGAAGCCGAAGAAGAGGAAGAAGAGGAGATCCCGGACGAGATCTCTCGATTACTTAAGCACGAGGAAAGAGCCATTCTGCCTCACAAAGAGCCTTTAGAAAAGATCAACTTGGGTTCTGAAGAAGACAAAAAAGAAGTGACCATTGGATCGCTGCTTGATACTGATATCAAGAGTAAGTTGACAGACCTTCTCAAAGAATATGTTGACGTGTTTGCCTGGTCCTACCAAGACATGCCTGGGTTGGATACCAATATTGTTCAGCATTACTTGCCATTGAAGCCAGAATGTCCGCCAGTTAAGCAGAAATTACGAAGGACTCACCCTGATATGGCTAACAAGATTAAAGTGGAAGTTCAAAAACAGCTCGACGCAGGTTTTCTTGTCACCTCGGAGTATCCTCAATGGTTGGCCAACATAGTGCCAGTTCCGAAGAAAGATGGCAAAGTCAGAATGTGTGTTGACTACCGTGACTTGAACAAAGCCAGTCCCAAAGATGACTTTCCATTACCACATATCGACATGCTAGTTGATAACACCGCTAAGTTCAACGTCTTTTCCTTCATGGACGGGTTCTCCGGTTATAATCAGATCAAGATGGCTCCTGAAGATATGGAGAAGACATCTTTCATCACCCCATGGGGTACCTTTTGCTACAAAGTGATGCCATTTGGATTAAAGAACGCAGGCGCAACTTACCAAAGGGCAATGACTACTCTCTTTCATGACATGATGCATAAAGAAATTGAAGTTTATGTGGACGACATGATAGCCAAGTCCAGCACAGAAGAAGAACATATTGAATACCTTTTGAAGTTGTTTCAACGACTAAGGAAATATCAGCTTCGCTTGAATCCTAACAAATGTACTTTTGGGGTTAGATCTGGAAAACTCTTGGGGTTCATTGTCAGCCAAAGAGGTATTGAAGTAGATCCCGACAAAGTCAGAGCTATTCAAGAAATGCCTGCACCAAAAACTGAAAAAGCAAGTAAGAGGATTTCTCGGACGATTGAACTGAAGGATAGAAAAACACTTAGAAAGGGGGGGATTGAATAAGTGTGACTATAAAACTTGGACGATAAAAATAAATGCACAAATATTTTTATCCTGGTTCGCTGTTAACGAAGCTACTCCAGTCCACCCCCGCAGAGATGATTTACCTCAACTGAGGATTTAATCCACTAATCGCACGGATTACAATGGTTTTCCACTTAGCCGCAACTAAGTCTTCCAGAGTCTTCTGATCACAACCTGATCACTCCAGGAACAACTGCTTAGTTCACTCCTAAGACTTTTCTAGAGTCTACTGATCAACACGATCACTCTAGGCTTAGTTCACTCCTAAGACTTTCTGCTCAGCCAACTGCCAAGACTTCCTGCTCAGCCAACTGCCAAGACTTCCTGCTCAGCTAACTGCTAAGACTTCCTAGAGTATACTGATCAACTGATCACTCTAGTTCCTTACAACTTAATGTAATCTATTCAAGAGTTTACAAATGCTTCTTAAAAGCGATAATCACAACTGTGATATTTCTCTTACAATTTAAGCTTAATCTCACTAAGATATTACAACAGCAATGTAGTGAGCTTTGATGAAGATGAAGATTCTGAGTTTAGATTTGAACAGAGTTTCAGCAAGTTAATTTGAATTGTATTGGTGCGAAATCGTTCTTCTTGCTTCTCATCAGAACTTCATATTTATAGGCGTTGAGAAGATGACCGTTGAATGCATTTAATGCTTTGCGTGTTCCGTACAGCTTTGCATTTAATGTTATACGCTTTTGTCAACTACCTCGAGCCTTGTTCACGCTGTGTCTACTGACGTAGCCTTTAGTAGCTTTAACGTTCCTTTTGTCAGTCAGCGTAGTCTGCCACGTGTACTTCCTTCTGATCTGATGTTTGTGAATACGACGTTTGAATATCATCAGAGTCAAACAGCTTGGTGCACAGCATCTTCTGATCTTCTGACCTTGAAGTGCTTCTGAGCGTGATACCATCTTCTGATCTTCAGTGCTTCTGATCTCATGTTCTTCTGATGCTTCCATAGACCCATGTTCTGATTCTGCTTCGACCATCTTCTGATGTCTTGCCAGACCATGTTCTGATATTGCATGCTGAACCATTTGAGATACATCTTCTGAGCGCTGAATTATGCGTACTCTTTATATATTTCCTGAAAGGGAAATTGCATTGGATTAGAGTACCATATTATCTTAAGCAAAATTCATATTATTGTTATCATCAAAACTAAGATAATTGATAAGAACAAATCTTGTTCTAACAATCTCCCCCTTTTTGATGATGACAAAAACATATATAAATGATATGAATTTGCGATCAGAAAGAGTAGACGGCAAAAGACAAATTACACAGCTATAGCATAAGCATATGAATATGTCTCCCCCTGAGATTAACAATCTCCCCCTGAGATAAATAATCTCCCCCTGAAATAAATACTCGAAGAACTTTAATAAAAGACTTCCCTGATTATTTCGGTAGAGACGATCATATAAGCTTCTGCCTTCAGAGAATTCATAGCTTCTGACTTCTGCTTCCATTGGACAGCTTCAGAACTTGAATTTCTTTGATCTTCAGAACATTCACAGCTTCTGACTTCTGCTTCCATTCAGGACAGCTTCAGAACTTGAATTTCTTTGATCTTCAGAACATTCACAGCTTCTGACTTCTGCTTCCATTCAGGACAGCTTCAGAACTTGAATTACTGGATCTTTTAGAACATTCACATCTTCTGATTTCTGCTTCCCTCGGATAGCTTCAGAACTTTGAATGTCTACCAACATCACTTCATGCTAGATTTGTATCAGAACATTGTTGAATGTACCAGAGCATCATTTGAGCATCTCTACATCCTGAAATGTTACAGAACAAAAACTAAACGACAAAAGTCAGCATGAACGAGTTAGAACATAAAATGTATATTCAAATACATGATATGTATCAGAGCCAAATGTATCAGAGCATTTTAGGCTAAAAACATGTATCAGAGCAAATAATGTATCAGAGCCATAACATTATATGTATCAGGGCAAATAGAATTTTGTCAGAACAGGATAGACAATGATATTCAAATTCTATTATCAGTGCTTCTGATTCATTCTTCTTTCTTGCTTCTGATCTCTGAAGCTTGATAGCACTCAGCTTGCTTCAGTTTCCATGGTTTTGCTTCTAGTGTTTGCTTCTGAAGATTCACTTCACTTCTTTGTACCTGCAAAACACTTAAACCATATAGAACTTGCAGTTCTTGTTAGTGAATGTGTGGGAGCCTTTACCCAGCAACTGATAGATTTAATCAAATCATTTATCATTTATCTTTCTCCCCCTTTTTGTCATAACATCAAAAAGAATATTTAAAAAGATTCAGATGTATAAAACGACAAAAGAAAAACATTTACTGGAATGTAAAACACAAGGAAACTTTTTCATTGATAAGCAAAAGATATTACAAAAGGTTCCTATGTTTAACAAGATGAAAAACATTCCTAGCAAATACAAAAAAAAGGATTTCCAAAAAGGAAATCACTACAAAAATTAAAAACAGAGCCCTAGCTAGACACGCTCTGTGTCAACCCATCAAGAATCCCGGAGGACTTCTTGTCTTCCAGACTGAAACCTCCACTGTAGGAGAGATCCCAGAACCAAGGAGGAAGTGAGGGACAGTTCACAGACAGAGAGCTAATGTTGCAAACGGGGCTTTCCCTCAACATAGACGTTGAGCCTATCTTCCCACAACTCAAGAAAGTCTTCTGTCTTTGGATGAAAGTTGATAACAACATCAAAGAAGGATCTGACTTGAGCGGTATTAGAAGAGCCATCCCGAGATGCACAGAGATCTGTCGCCTTTGAGTCATGGAGCTTCAACAGGCTTGAGGTGAATGCTAGGTTTTGAGAGAAGAAAAGAAAAACGAGAGAGAGAGAAAAAAAATTTTAAGAGGAAAACAAAGAGATAGGAAACCGAAAACCATTTTGAAGAGTATTTAAAGGAAAATAAAATGAAACGAATGATGAAAAGCATTTAATGTTACGTGACGTGAGGAGAGATAATAAAGACGAATGAGGTGACTAGCACAGTTACCTATGGTCGGCGTCCCTTCAACTGCACGCGCGCTTATCCATGAATAGTAACAACAGGTTTACCATCCCGAGATAAAGCGTAACAGCTGTTTTGCTTTAAAAGAGGTTCTGAATCAACTTAGACAATGAAACGTTAGTAATAACCGAATCATAATTTCTAAACGAATTCAATCAGAACTTCTGATTAAAAAAAATGTTCCACATTCATTTCAGAAGATACTCATATATGAGAAATTCTCATCTTCTCATTCTGGGCATAAATCCATACTGATGTTCTTCAGAATGAACTTAAACCTATCTTCAGCCAGGGGTTTTGTAAAGATATCAGCCCATTGATGGTCTGTATCAACAAAGTTTAAAGATATAACACCCTTCTGAACATAGTCCCTTATGAAATGATGTTTTATCTCAATATGTTTAGCTTTAGAATGAAGAATAGGATTCTTAGATAAACATATAGCAGAAGTATTATCACAGAATATAGGAATGTTACTCTCAAATATCTGATAATCTTCTAAGTGACTTTTCATCCAGAGCATCTGTGTGCTACAACCAGCAGCTGCGACATATTCTGCTTCTGTGGTTGATAGAGCAATGGTTGCTTGCTTCTTGCTGTACCAGGAGATTAAGTGACTTCCAAGAAATTGGCAACTTCCTGAAGTACTTTTTCTTTCAATTCTGTCTCCAGCATAATCAGCATCGCAGAATCCTACTAAGTTGTATTCTTTAGATTTTCTGTAAACTAAACCAACATTAGTAGTACCTTTCAGATACCTTAGAATCCTCTTAACAGCAGTTAAATGAGATTCTCTAGGATCCGATTGGAATCTAGCACACAAACAAACACTGAACAGAATGTCAGGTCTAGAAGCAGTCAGATATAGAAGAGATCCAATCATACCTCTGTATAGCTTCTGATCTACCTTCTTACTTACCTCATCCTTACCTAGGATGCATGTTGGATGCATAGGAGTTTTGGCTTCTTTGCAGTCTAGAAGATTAAACTTCTTCAGAAGTTCCTTCACATACTTGGTTTGGTGAACATACGTTCCTTCTGATGTTTGATTTATTTGTATTCCAAGGAAATACTTGAGTTCTCCCATCATGCTCATTTCAAACTCAGCCTGCATAGACTTAGCAAACTCCTTTCCAAGTGTAGCATTAGATGTTCCAAAAATAATATCATCTACATATATTTGACAAATTAAAATATCCTTTTCAAAGGTTTTACAAAAGAGAGTAGTGTCCACTTTTCCTCTAGTGAAACCATTATCCAGAAGAAAAGAACTTAAGCGTTCGTACCAAGCTCTGGGAGCCTGTTTCAATCCATACAATGATTTCTTTAGTTTAAAAACATGATTAGGAGACATAGAGTATTCAAAACCAGGAGGTTGATGGACATAAACTTCTTCATCTATATAACCATTTAAGAAGGCACTCTTAACATCCATCTGATAGAGAGTGATGTTATGTTGAGTGGCAAAAGAAATTAATAGACGAATAGACTCTAACCTGGCCACTGGTGCAAAGGTTTCTGTGTAGTCAATCCCTTCTTGCTGACTATAACCCTGAGCCACCAGTCTGGCTTTGTTCCTTACCACTTCACCTTTCTCACTAAGCTTGTTTCTGAAGACCCATTTTGTACCAATTATATTGAATCCATCTGGTCTAGGAACAAGATCCCAAACATCATTCCTTGTAAACTGATTTAGTTCTTCTTGCATAGCAATTATCCAGTCTGGATCTTCTAGAGCATGATCAACAGAAGTTGGCTCGATCAAAGATACAAGACCTAATTGACAGTCTGCATTGTTTCTAAGGAATGCTCTTGTTCTGATTGGATCATCCTTCTTTCCAAGAATGACATCTTCTGAATGACCAGAGATAAGTCTGGATGATCTTCTGACAGATGGTTCTTCAGAAATGCTTAGATCCTCCAGAGAAGCTGATACTTGATCTTCAGATTCTTTGCTTCTGAGAAGCTCTGCTTCTGATGCGTTGCTTCTTGGCTCAACAACTTCTGATATGTCAATATCACAACCTGCAAAATTATCAACTTGCTTTGGTTTTTCAGAACCAAGCTTATCATCAAACCTGATATTGATTGATTCTTCTACAACCAATGTTTCAGTATTGTATACCCTGTAGCCTTTTGAGCGTTCAGAGTATCCAAGAAGGAAACACTTTTGAGCTTTGGAATCAAACTTACCAAGATGATCTTTAGTGTTCAGAATAAAGCATACACATCCAAAAGGATGGAAATATGAAATGTTGGGCTTTTTATTCTTCCACAATTCATAGGGAGTCTTATTTAGAATAGGTCTGATAGAGATTCTATTCTGAATATAACATGTAGTGTTTATTGCTTCTGCCCAGAAATGCTTAGCCATATTGGTTTCATTGATCATGGTTCTGGCCATTTCTTGAAGAGTCCTATTCTTTCGTTCTACAACCCCATTTTGCTGTGGAGTTCTAGGACAAGAGAAATCATGGGCAATACCATTTTCTTTGAAGAATTCTTCAAAGGATCTGTTCTCAAATTCACCACCATGATCACTTCTGACCTTTATGATTTTACACTCTTTTTCAGATTGAATCTGAATGCAGAAATCAAAGAACACTGAATGAGTCTCATCCTTGTGTTTCAAGAATTTTACCCATGTCCAGCGGCTATAATCATCTACGATGACTAATCCATATTTCTTTCCTCGGACAGATGCTGTTTTGACTGGTCCAAACAGATCAATGTGCAAGAGTTCTAATGGCCTTGAGGTAGAAACAACATTCTTAGATTTGAATGCAGGTTTGGAGAACTTGCCCTTCTGACATGCCTCACAAAGAGCATCTGATTGGAATTTCAGATTAGGGAGTCCTCTGACAAGATTCAGTTTGTTAATCTGAGAGATCTTTCTCAAACTAGCATGACCTAATCTCCTGTGCCAGACCCACTGCTCTTCAGAAACAGACATAAGACAAGTCACCTTTTGACTCATGAGATCTTGCAGATCTGTCTTATAAATGTTGTTCTTCCTCTTGCCTGTGAATAGGATTGAGCCATCCTTCTGATTTACAGCCTTGCAAGACTCTTGATTAAAGATTATATCATAACCATTGTCACTTAATTGACTGATAGATAAAAGGTTATGTGTTAATCCTTCTACAAGAAGTACATTAGAGATGGAAGGAGAGTTACCAGATTTTATAGTTCCAGAGCCAATTATCTTGCCCTTCTGATTTCCTCCGAACTTGACTTCTCCTCCAGACTTAAGCACCAGGTCTTGGAACATAGACCTTCTTCCTGTCATGTGTCGCGAGCATCCAGAGTCCAGGTACCATGACATGTTGTGCTTTGTCCTTCTTGCAGCCAAGGATATCTGCAATAGGAATAATCTTATCCTTAGGTACCCACATCTTTTTGGGTCCTTTCTTGTTAGATTTTCTCAAGTTCTGTTTGAACTTGGGTTTTACATTATAAGCAATAGGAGGAACAGCATGATAATTCTTAATGTGAGTTTCATGATATTTCCTAGGTTGTGTCACATGCTTCTTAGTGTGTGTTATGTGAAAACTTTGTGCATGTGAGGTGTGCCTAATATCATGAGAGTGGCCATACTTGAACTGATCATACAATGGCTTGTATGTAAGTTTCATTTCATCAACAGGTTCAAGTTTGTATGGGGTTTCACCCTCATAACCAATGCCAACTCTTTTGTTTCCAGACACAGCATATATCATAGAAGCTAGCTGACTTCTGCCAATACTTCTAGATAAGAACTTTCTGAAACTTAAATCATATTCTTTCAGAATATGGTTCAGACTAGGAGTGGATTTTTCTGAATCAGAAGGAGATCCAACATTATTGGATAATTTTAAAAGTTTTTCTTTTAATTCAGAATTTTCCAACTCAAGCTTCTTTGTTTCAAATTCAAATTGCTTTTTCAGCTTTTTGTATTTGAGACTAATCTGAGACTTGAGTTCCAGAAGTTCAGTTAGACCGGAAACTAACTCATCTCTAGTAAGTTCAGAAAATACCTCTTCAGAATCTGATTCTGATGTAGATTCTGATCCGTCATCTTCTGTCGCCATCAGCGCACAGTTGGCCTGCTCATCTTCTGAATCATCTTCTGACTCATCCCAGGTTGCCATAAGACCTTTCTTCTTATGAGACTTTTTCTTGGGACTTTCCTTCTGAAGATTTGGACATTCATTCTTGTAGTGTCCAGGCTCATTGCATTCATAGCACATGACCTTCTTCTTGTCAAACCTTCTTTCATCAGAAGATTCTCCACGTTCAAATTTCCTTGAACTTCTGAAGCCTCTGAACTTCCTTTGCTTGGTCTTCCAGAGTTGATTTAGCCTTCTGGAAATCATGGACAGTTCATCTTCTTCTTCAGATTCTGATTCTTCAGGATCTTCTTCTCTAGCCTGAAAAGCGTTAGTGCATTTCTTGATATTAGATTTTAATGCAATAGACTTACCTTTCTTTTGAGGCTCATTTGCGTCCAGCTCAATTTCATGACTTCTCAAGGCACTGATAAGCTCTTCCAGAGAAACTTCATTCAGATTCTTCGCAATCTTGAATGCAGTCACCATCGGACCCCATCTTCTGGGTAAGCTTCTGATGATCTTCTTTACGTGATCAGCCTTGGTGTATCCCTTGTCAAGAACTCTCAATCCAGCAGTAAGAGTTTGAAATCTTGAAAACATCTTTTCAATGTCTTCATCATCCTCCATCTTGAAGGCTTCATACTTCTGGATTAAGGCTAGAGCTTTGGTCTCCTTGACTTGAGCGTTTCCTTCATGAGTCATTTTCAAAGACTCATATATATCATAGGCCGTTTCCCTGTTAGATATCTTCTCATACTCAGCATGAGAGATAGCATTCAGCAAAACAGTTCTGCATTTATGATGATTCCTGAAAAGCTTCTTTTGGTCATCATTCATTTCTTGCCTTGACAGCTTCACGCCTCTGGCATTTACTGGATGTTTGTAACCATCCATCAGAAGATCCCATAGATCACCATCTAGACCCAGAAAGTAACTTTCCAGTTTATCTTTCCAGTATTCAAAGTTTTCACCATCAAATACCGGCGGTCTAGTATAACCATTGTTACCGTTGTATTGCTCAGCAGAGCCAGATGTAGATGCAGGTGTAGGTATAGTCCTTTCACTTTCGTCAACCATCTTTTAAATGAAGCGTTTTTCTCTTCCTGAATCTTTTCTAAACACGGTTAAGTGCTTGCACCTTAGAACCGGCGCTCTGATGCCAATTGAAGGATAGAAAAACACTTAGAAAGGGGGGGATTGAATAAGTGTGACTATAAAACTTGGACGATAAAAATAAATGCACAAATATTTTTATCCTGGTTCGCTGTTAACGAAGCTACTCCAGTCCACCCCCGTAGAGATGATTTACCTCAACTGAGGATTTAATCCACTAATCGCACGGATTACAATGGTTTTCCACTTAGCCGCAACTAAGTCTTCCAGAGTCTTCTGATCACAACCTGATCACTCCAGGAACAACTGCTTAGTTCACTCCTAAGACTTTTCTAGAGTCTACTGATCAACACGATCACTCTAGGCTTAGTTCACTCCTAAGACTTTCTGCTCAGCCAACTGCCAAGACTTCCTGCTCAGCCAACTGCCAAGACTTCCTGCTCAGCTAACTGCTAAGACTTCCTAGAGTATACTGATCAACTGATCACTCTAGTTCCTTACAACTTAATGTAATCTATTCAAGAGTTTACAAATGCTTCTTAAAAGCGATAATCACAACTGTGATATTTCTCTTACAATTTAAGCTTAATCTCACTAAGATATTACAACAGCAATGTAGTGAGCTTTGATGAAGATGAAGATTCTGAGTTTAGATTTGAACAGAGTTTCAGCAAGTTAATTTGAATTGTATTGGTGCGAAATCGTTCTTCTTGCTTCTCATTAGAACTTCATATTTATAGGCGTTGAGAAGATGACCGTTGAATGCATTTAATGCTTTGCGTGTTCCGTACAGCTTTGCATTTAATGTTATACGCTTTTGTCAACTACCTCGAGCCTTGTTCACGCTGTGTCTACTGACGTAGCCTTTAGTAGCTTTAACGTTCCTTTTGTCAGTCAGCGTAGTCTGCCACGTGTACTTCCTTCTGATCTGATGTTTGTGAATACGACGTTTGAATATCATCAGAGTCAAACAGCTTGGTGCACAGCATCTTCTGATCTTCTGACCTTGAAGTGCTTCTGAGCGTGATACCATCTTCTGATCTTCAGTGCTTCTGATCTCATGTTCTTCTGATGCTTCCATAGACCCATGTTCTGATTCTGCTTCGACCATCTTCTGATGTCTTGCCAGACCATGTTCTGATATTGCATGCTGAACCATTTGAGATACATCTTCTGAGCGCTGAATTATGCATACTCTTTATATATTTCCTGAAAGGGAAATTGCATTGGATTAGAGTACCATATTATCTTAAGCAAAATTCATATTATTGTTATCATCAAAACTAAGATAATTGATAAGTACAAATCTTGTTCTAACATGAACTATATCTCCAGATTCATCTCTCAAATGACTGCTACTTGTGGGCCAATTTTGAAGCTTCTCCGCAAAGATTAAGGGGTTGTATGGACTGAAGATTGCCAGAAAGCGTTCGACAGTATCAAAGAGTACCTGTTAGAACCACCAATATTGATTCCTCCAGTTGAAGGAAGACCATTAATCATGTACCTTACTGTGTTGGAAGAATCCATGGGTTGTATGCTTGGACAACAAGATGAAACCGGTAAGAAGGAACATGCCATCTATTACCTGAGTAAGAAATTCACAGATTATGAGTCTCGTTACTCCATGCTCGAAAAAACATGTTGTGCTTTGGCTTGGGCTTCAAAACGTCTCCGCCAATACATGATCAACAATACTACTTGGTTAATCTCCAAAATGGATCCGATCAAGTACGTCTTTGAAAAGCCTGCATTAACAGGAAGGATTGCCCGATGGCAAATGCTGTTATCCGAATATGACATTGAGTACCGTGCCCAAAAAGCGGTCAAAGGAAGCATTCTCGCCGATCACTTGGCGCATCAACCAATTAATGAATATCAATCTCTCAAGTTTGACTTTCCTGATGAAGATGTCTTGTACTTGAAGATGAAAGATTGTGATGAACCGTTACCTGAAGAAGGTCCTGAGCCTGGATCAAGATGGGGCCTAATTTTTGATGGAGCAGTAAACGCTTTTGGCAATGGAATTGGGGCAATTATCATCACTCCTAAGGGTACTCATATCCCATTTTCCGCCAGACTGCTATTTGATTGCACCAACAACATCGCAGAATATGAAGCTTGTATCATGGGTCTCGAAGAAGCCATTGACTTAAGGATCAAAATCCTAGACATATATGGAGATTCAGCCCTTGTGATCAACCAAATCAAAGACAAGTGGGAAACTTACCACCCTGGCTTGATTCCTTACAGAGATTATGCAAGACGTCTGTTGACTTTCTTCAACAAGGTTGAATTGCATCATATACCTCGAGATCAGAATCGAATGGCAGACGCCTTGGCTACTCTATCTTCCATGTTCAAAGTCAATCATTGGAACGATATGCCTACAGTCAGAATTACGCGCCTTGAAAGGCCCGCCTATGTGTTTGCAACTGAAGCAGTCATCGATGATAAACCGTGGTTTCACGACATCAAACGCTTCCTTCAAACTCAAGAGTACCCACTTGGGGCATCAAAAAAAGATAAGAAAACTCTAAGGAGACTTTCTGGCAGTTTCTTCCTGAACGGAGATGTGCTATACAAAAGAAACTTCGACATGGTTTTGCTCAGATGCGTGGACAGACACGAAGCAGACATGTTAATGCATGAAGTGCATGAAGGGTCCTTTGGAACTCATTCAAATGGGCATGCAATGTCCAAAAAGATCTTAAGAGCAGGATACTATTGGTTGACAATGGAATCTGACTGTTACAAACACGTGAAGAGATGTCACAAGTGCCAGATCTACGCAGATAAGATCCATGTACCACCGACGCTACTCAACGTTCTCTCATCTCCGTGGCCTTTCTCCATGTGGGGTATCGACATGATTGGAATGATCGAACCGAAAGCTTCAAACGGTCATCGTTTCATCTTGGTATCCATTGATTACTTCACCAAATGGGTCGAAGCAGCATCTTACTCCAATGTTACAAGACAAGTGGTTGTGAGGTTTATCAAGAATAACATCATTTGCCGATATGGTATTCCCAGCAAGATCATTACTGACAATGGTTCAAACTTGAACAACAAAATGATGAAAGAATTGTGTGAGGAATTCAAGATTGAGCATCATAACTCTTCTCCTTATAGACCAAAAATGAACGGCGCCGTTGAAGCTGCCAACAAGAACATTAAGAAGATCGTCCAGAAAATGGTCGTCACTTACAAAGACTGGCATGAAATGCTGCCATTTGCTTTACATGGGTACCGTACTTCAGTGCGTACTTCAACAGGGGCAACTCCCTTTTCTCTAGTATACGGCATGGAAGCTGTGCTCCCCGTAGAAGTTGAAATACCATCAATGAGAGTCCTCATGGAGACTAAGTTATCAGAGGCTGAATGGTGTCAAAGCAGATACGATCAGTTGAACTTAATCGAAGAAAAACGTATGACTGCTCTATGCCATGGACAGTTATACCAAGCAAGGATGAAACAAGCTTTCAACAAAAAGGTTCGACCTCGTGAATTTCGAGAAGGTGACCTCGTGCTTAAGAAGATCTTGTCTTTTCAACCAGATTCTAGGGGCAAATGGTCTCCTAATTACGAAGGCCCATATGTTGTCAAAAGAACATTTTCTGGCGGCGCCATGACTCTTGCAACCATGGATGGTGATGAACTCCCACATCCTGTGAATGCTGATGCAGTCAAGAAATACTTTGTCTAAATAAAAACAAAAGAACAACTCGGTAAGTCGAAAACCCGCAAAGGGCGACTTAGGCAAAAATGAGCGTCTCGGTGGACTGAAAACCCGAAAGGGCGGTCCAGGCAAAAATTAGAGACAATAAACAGAAAAAATTCATCCTGGTAGATTGAAAACCTGAAAGGGCAATCTAGGAAAAAATTAGGGATTTATGACAAAGTAATTGCATCAGTCCATACTTCGTCACCTGAAAAGTCTGTACGTCATCAAAGGATCTTCGATCAAATCACCGCCAATCTGAAGCGACCAGCACAGTTGGAACTCAAAGTTGTTAGGGAGAATAGTGGTTATTTCTTTCAATGTAGCCTTTTCCGCATAATTACCATTTCCAACTTTTGTAAATACTCTATGGAATCACGCCTTTAGCTGATTACCATCCTATTAAATAAATTTGAGCCTTGTGCCCATTTGTTTGCAATTCTTAATTTCTTTCAGCTTGCAAAATGACGCTTTAATTGTGTTCATTCCTCATGGGAACAAAGTCTTGTTTGACTGTTTCTTTCCAATTCATTCATGGTTAGAACTTTGTCTTTACCAAAAATTCAAATTCCGATTCTCCAAATAGAGTCAAGAAAAAATTGAACCATAAACAATCGCCTCGTCATCTGAGCAGTTTATGTTTCTTTCAAAAATTTCCTCTCAAGGAAATCAATCATGAAGATCATTTGACGATCACGGCCTTATTACTGTTCACAAGGCTGAATATCCAGTAATTCCCCTAGCAAAGTCTCCAGGATCATTTTATCACTCGGCTGATAATTGATCACGTCTTCAAAACCGCTATCACGAGGCTGGTAGTCGGAAACCTTTTTGTTCTGGTTATATTATTAAACATGTCTATCACCATGCTGATAGTCGGTAATATTAACCGAACCTTTGAAACTCTTTTACCTTGTCAAGTCTATCACCATGCTGATAGTCGGTAACACAGTTTCATACCTTTCACCTTCGCATTATTAAACAAGTCTATCCCCATGCTGATAGTCGATAATGTCGATAGGTAAGCTTTCCTCACAAAGCTATCATTCCCCGGTGAAGCATACACTTGCTTTCCCGAAGAGAAAACACGGACTCTCTTCCTAAAATGGATTGAGACATCCTTCCCGATCTCTTTTCCCCAGCGGAGTCAGTTCTTGATATCCCCTCGGTAAAGATATCCTTGCATCATTCGCAATTTTGGTATCTTAGGTCCAAAATTTGCGTCTTCTGATATTTAAGTCTCTTCCACCCTATCAAAACGAAGATTTTCAATCTTCATGTCTCAGGTTGAAGAAACTTAAATAGGGCATCTGTCATACCCCAATTTTTGACCTAAGATACCACCTCATATCATTTGCATATGCATCATTTGCATCTCTAACAAATTGCATAGCTTGTGTTTGTTACTTGTGCTCCGCAGGGTTTAATCAAGAGATCACTCATCAGTGCAAGAAACAGTCAGTTAGGGTTTTGTTCTCCCTTCATCTCAAATGAATCATCTTCATCTACAATCAATATTTGGTCCTCAGAGATTCATTTCAACAAGCTCAAAGGCTCTGAATCGACTGAATTAGGGTTTTGACTGAAGATAGCGTACCCCTGAATTTTGCTCAGGATTTGACCCAATGACTTGGGACATGACCTCAAGACCCCAAGTGCATCATTTTGACCTAATCCATTAGCTCAAGACATCTCCTACACAAAGATTGATCAGACAAATCCTCAGATCAGGGTTTTGAACTATCAGGGACTAAAATCAGGGATCACATTTGGGAAACCCTAAAAATCCCCAGGAAGTCAATCAAAGGTTTCAATCATCTTCAAATAATCCCTATGACAACATACAATGGAAATTGTATCTCAATTCAAGACCTACAGTCATCAATTTCATCTGGTCAACAATTAGGGTTTTTGACCTAATTCACTAAACCACTGACTTTTTATCAGAACATGGTGCCACAACTTAAACCATGGCTCAATATCCTCTAATGCTTCAATGTGATCCCTTCATACCATTCATTTGGTGAGGATAGCTTGGTTCATTTGAAATCTCCAGAAATGCGATTCGTCTGAAAAAGTCGACTGTACAAGATCACCATTGACTTTTGGGGAATTTTGGTCAACCATGACTTTTGAAGTTTTGAATCATCAATATATGATATATGAAGTCATTTGATCAAGAAAAATCAAGAAAATCAATCAAGAATCAAAAAGTCAAAAGTTTGACTTTTCATACTTAGAAAAATTTCTAAGTGTTTTTCATGGTTTTTTCCAAACTTTGGAAGGGAATTCCTCAAAATTTCACCTACAAACTGAAAAAAACTTCCAACATGAAAGTTGTAGATTTTGATCCAATAAACAACTTTGACACATATAATTTTTTTCCATAAGATCAACCATTTAAGAGATATGGAGCTTCAAAGTTGGAACTTTATGAAAATTTCACTTAAAATCTCATTTTCTTCAAAGTTCATGGATCTTTTTCCCCCACTTCCTTAAAGATCTTGAAGAAACTTTCAACTAGGGTTTTGAAGTATGCAACATGAGCTTTCCAAAATGTCCAAGAGCATGAAAAAATATGGAGTGTAGCCATGGTTTTGAATTTTGACATTAGTGAACTTTTCACTTGAAATTACATGCCATTTTCACTAAGTTATGAACCAATTTGCCAAATGATCCAAATAATGATGCATAGATGCAATAATTGGTAGATATTTTCTGATTTGAGATCAGAATGGAAGAGGATAAGAAGCTTGAGAAATAACCATGGTTAAGTCACTTTTAACCATTTGCATTTAATGTGAAAGATTCCATTTTATCTCTTAAGCCAAATCATCATTCTTGATCAACTTGCAAGAGCTTTGTATTCAGAAACTTTGGCCTATAAATAGAGGTCCTTACCTCATTCAAAATCACACCAAAACCTCATAAACATAGGTTTTCTCTTCCTTTCTTAGAATACAAGTTTCATGGTTTTCAAAAGAGGTAAAATTCTCAACCTCTAAACCTTTGAAGTTCTAAGCAAAGTGATGCTTCTAACACTTCCCAAATACCATATGGAAGTTGTTTGAACCTTTGAAACCTTCCAAAAACACCTCAAACTCAGAATCATCATCTCACCTCCAAATATGCATAACACTAGCCTTATCATGCCAAAATGAAATCCAGGCCAATTCTGTCCAAGTTAATCATCCAAACACATTCCCTATACCATATATGAACTGTTCCAACCATCATACATGATCTGAAACACCAAAATTACTAAGCTTGATCCTCACTTGAACCATACTGCAGATCGAGTACCATGGATTGATCAAGACATTTTCAAATTGTTCCAGGCATCCAAACATGTTCCATAAGGTCCACTGAAGGTGTTCAGATCAAGAAACAACATCTGGAATCCCTCATTTGCAGAATTCGATTTCCAGTTTTGCCATTTTTAAGGTAAGCTCTCTTGGACTTCAAACTCATACATACACGCATCATAAATGAAATATTGCTTTGCCATCTTGTTTCTGCATATGCATGGATCATTAACCCTCAATCAATTGCCAATTATCTTGCACAAACACGATTTCAGATTGAATCATAGAATTAGGGTTCTTCGTGTTCATCAGAAAATTAATGATCTTAGAGTGAAAATAAATGAAATTAAAGGTCACCATCATGTTCCTTGTGAAAAACCGAGTGAAATAGACCCTTTGATTGATCAAAACAACACAGATTTGAAGAAGTTCAAAATTCAGTTAGGGTTGTGTTCTTGGCGCGTTTTTTCGTTCAAAGAATTCAAATATTTGTTTTAAAATATAATGCATTGGAAGCGTATGAATAACAAGCTGCACGCGCAGCTCGCTTGGTTCATGTTTTGAGTAGTAAACACAAGGGCGTGGGTTCAAGCCCTAGTGAAGACAAAACCTTATTTTTTTACCACTATTTTTCTCATTTATATTCACAACTTCATCAATTAATTTAACTAACCAAATCAATTCATTTTTGCTTCATTTTTTAAACACTATTCATTTGATATATATATTTTATGAATACCAAAAAAAATCATCAAAAAATATTTATTTGATACATTTTTTTAATAGGTTTAAAATGAATTGTTTTTAAGTATTTTTAAATACTTTAAATATTGTTTTTCTTTTTGATTCTTCAAACCTAATCACTTATAAATATTTTTTGATCAAACATTAATCATTTAGGTATAATCTTTCTGTTTATCTTGATTAATTTGATTTCTTTCAATTTCAAATCGTTTTAAAACAAGCGATCGCGATTCTTTTCAAAAACGATAAACCATTTCTTTTTGATTTCAAAGGAAACTTTTGATTAAATCTTTTTAATTGATCAATTAATTTTCAAAACGAAGTGGGGCCTCTCGAATATTAGAGAGTGTAAGTCCCATTTCTTTTCTTTTTGTACAGTTTTCAAAACAATAAAACATTCTTCAAAATAAAATCTTTTCAAACAATTTTCAAATCATTTCCAAAACAACAAAACTTCAAAGAAACAAAACTTTTCAAAGTACCATGGGCCTCCATGTAGGTATAAGTCCCAAGCCCCTTTTGTACAGACCTTTGCCTTTGTACAGTTTTTCTTCAAACAGAAAACTTCTTTCAAAATAACTTTCAAACAGTTTTTTTCAAACGACGCGTCTGTAAATAAAACAATCAACCATGTTTTGCAAATAAAATATGGGCCTCCATGTAGGTATAAGTCCCAAGCCCCTTTTGTACATACCCATTCCTGTACATGAAATTAGGTATTTCATTGTACACACACACTTTTGTACATATCTCGATCAATTTGTTTTGTAACTTTGAATAACAAATCAAAAAATGAAGGTTTTCTTTAAATCTTCCCAAAAATATACCATGGGCCTCCACATAGGTATAAGTCCCAAGCCCCTTTGTAAATACCTGTTTACATAGCTTTGAATAAACTCAAAAGGGCCTCTCCCCGAGTATGAGTTCCGAGCCCCGTGTATACAAATGGATCATGCTTACAGGTATATTTCCTTCATAAACTCCATTATATACACACACTTTGTCATATATATATAACTGTTCATATTTGTTCATGTACTTGTTCATGTTTGTTCGTACTTGTTCATACTTGTGATTGTGTTATATATGCTTATTCAACTTAGTACAACACTAGGTTCCCCATAGCCTCCTATTGGGCTTCGTGCAAAGAATCTCCCTAGTTTAGGTTAGGACATAGAGTATGGTTTCCCGGTGAAATCGCTCTAAGAGCTCAAACCAACTATACCATGCCTCCCCTTGGGCTTTGTACAAACGAGTGACCCTCCCATAGCCTCCTCTTGGGCTTACAATGCAAGGACCCTCGATAGTCCCTCCCATAGCCTCCTCTTGGGCTTACAATGCAAGGACCCTCGGATAGCCTCCTCTTGGGCTTCGTACAAGGACCCACGGGCTTCTTATAAGCATCCCCAATATCCAAATCAAATACCCTAGGAGATTAGACATTTTTCATCTCTATGATAGGAGTATCTCTTCTATATCATCACAAACAATCAATCAATCAAACTTTTTTGCCACAAGGCTGGCTAATCAATCAAACCTTTTTGCCACCATACTGGCTGATTAATCAAAGTTTTTGTCACAAGGCTGACTTCATTGAAACTTTTGCCACAAGGCTGGCTGATTAATCAAAACTTTTTGTCACAAGGCTGACTTCATTGAAAGTTTTTGCCACAAGGCTGGCTAAAAAACATCTTTATCATTCTAAGCGCCATAAGTGGCATGGCCCAGGGCTTATAATGAAAAGATTTTCAAACAAAAAATCAAACAGATGTATGTGATGATATAGATTAGATACATCGAACATTGAGATGACATTTGTCTCTTTTCCTTTGCTTCCACTAGCATAAGTGGGAACTACGATTGCTCTGACTTTCTCAACATCCCTTTGAGAATACGTAGGCACAAGGTCGTATCCTTGGCGAGCAAAACTTCTCTCTCAAACCACTCAAACCTTAGCACCCGTAGACCCCGAGCTACAGATGCTCTGATTCCCTCTAGGGGATATGTATGCAGAGGATCGCGATGATCTTTGCGAGCATAATCAAACAAACACCTTAGGTCCCACCTATTTCACAAGAACCTCTCAATAACATGGAATGAAAAACAAAACAAAGAAACCTATAGAGTACTATAGATACGTTGGGTGCTAATACCTTCCCTTCGTATAACCAACCCTCTTACCCAAAGATCTCTCCCCCCACTTTAGGTTATTGCAGCTTTTTTCCTTTTCCTACTTTGGAAATAATAAAAAGTTCGGTCGGTACAAAAGAAAAATCATTTTTTTGAGCACTCGAGCCCAAAGAAGGCATCAGGTGTCTCATCCCGAAAAAAGACAACGATTTTTCCCCGCGACAATATGGACTGGACTTTCAGGATGTTTTGGGTCGATGATTCGATTGTTGAACTGAAATAGTGCCTTCGAGAAAGGTCAATGATATGAGCTCCCTAGAACCCGATATTTATCTAGAACAGGTTGAACCAACTAAACTTCAGTGGGGAGGGTATTTACCTATGAACTTCATGAGAGCCTCTAAACCTAAGGACACTTGTGTGACTTGCTTGTGTGTGCTACTAACTCTTCGATTTCCTTGCAGGATTTGTTTGTAGGACTTACTCGTCCTTATTACCTTACGTTTTGCTTACTGCACTACATTTGCATGACATCTTGACATCATAACATAGCATGTTAACTAACCCTTTCAAGGATCTTAGGAATTTAGGGAGCACAATTTCAGGTGCCATTATCAAGGACTAAATTCTCATCAAGGGGCAAGGGGATTTATTTTGCTCTAGCCATATGTCTTCCAGTTTAGAGGCACAATACCTATCAAGGGGCAAGAGGATGTATTTTCCTCCAGCCACATGCTTTCACACTCAAGAAACGAGTATCCCAAATCAAAGGTTATGACCCACTGGATATGGTGAGCTTGATTCCCATAGAGGAATATCCAAGAATTAGATTTCTTCAAACGAAGATGCGACCAAATCATGTTCTAATGTCGCAAACTAAATTTCCTAAAGATCCTTGAAAGCATTGCATTTGCATTCATAACATTGCATAACAGGTTCCCACCATAGGTTTCTCATCCTCTCTTGATGTTTATTTCAGCATCATGAATCTCGAGCAATCAGTCAAAGACCTTCAAGCCCACAACAACCAGTTCCAGGAGATGATCCTTAACTTGGCCAAGGGGCAATAAGAATTGAAGTCACTTCTGATCAATAAGGAGAAGGATCGACATAGGCAGCAGGGTAGTCAAGATAATCGAAAATCTAAACCTAAGCGATCATGAGGGGCATCATGATAGTGATGTATTATGCTTTCCATTTCTTCTTCCGAGACACATCGGCGGAAAATTCCATCAGCGCCTCTCTTAAAGAGTAGAGGTTCGTCCCAATAATATTGTTTAAGATCGTAAAAGAACTTCTTCTTCTATTGGTAAGTCATGTCGGGTGGAAGCACTTTTGCCGCTAAGTAATTCACAAAATCAGCATACCATGGCAGCGTGGCTTCAGTGCTCATCGTTTTAATGACTTCGGAGGTTTCAGTTTGGGCTTTAGGGTGCTCCAATGTATCCCTTTCGGATTCTAATTGGGCTATTAGGCGTTCGTAAGGGAAATCACCATTAATTGGTACTTCTTCGGGTTTAAGACCTTCCATTCTAGACAAATGGTCAGCTACCACGTTCTCGGCACCCTTCTTATCCTTGATTTCCAAATCAAATTCTTGCAACAGTAGAATCCACCTTAACAATCTTAGTTTTGCATCTTGTTTAGCTAATAGATACCTAATGGCTGCATGATCGGTGTAGATAACTATCTTTGCACCTACCAAATAGGAACAAAACTTATCTAATGCGAAAACCACGGCTAAGAGTTCTTTTTCGGTTGTGGCGTAATTCATCTGTGCGGGATCCAAGGTTCTACTTGCGTAGTATATTGCATGGAGCTTTTTATATTTCCTTTGGCCTAAGACTGCTCCTACGGCATAGTCGCTTGCGTCGCACATTATTTCAAATGCCAACCCCCAATCTGGAGGTTGCATTATGGGTGCAGATATAAGGGCTTTTTTAATTTTTCAAAGGCTCTTAAACATTGGTCATCAAAACTAAAATCGACGTCTTTCATTAGGAGGTTCGTTAGAGGTTTAGAAATCTTAGAGAAATCCTTTATGAATCGTCTGTAGAAACCGGCGTGTCCTAGGAAACTTCGTATTTCTCTAACTGTTTTTGGAGGTTGGAGGTTCTCTATAACTTCAATCTTTGCTTTATCAACTTCAATTCCCTTTTCGGACACGACGTGTCCAAGTACAATTCCTTGTTTAACCATAAAATGGCACTTCTCCCAGTTTAGGACGAGGTTGACTTGTACACATCTGTCCAATACTTTTTCTAGATTCGAAAGGCATTCCTCGAAATCTTTCCCACATACAGAGAAGTCGTCCATAAAGACTTCCATGATGTTGTCTATGTAGTCAGCGAAAATTGACATCATGCATCTCTGAAATGTTGCAGGGGCGTTACATAATCCAAACGACATTCGTCTATAGGCGAATACTCCATAAGGGCACGTGAAGGTTGTTTTCTCTTGGTCATCAGGGTGAATAGGGATTTGGAAGAATCCTGAGTAACCATCAAGGGAGCAGTAGTAAGAGTGCTTAGATAATCGTTTGAGCATCTGATCAATAAATGGAAGAGGAAAGTGGTACTTCCGAGTGGCCTTATTTAATTTTTGATAGTCAATACACATCCTCGCACCAGTCACTACTCTTTCGGCTATAGACTCGCCTGATTTGTTTATGGTAACTGTTATGCCTCATTTCTTTGGTACGCAATGGACCGGGCTTACCCACTGACTATCAGAGACTGGATATATAATTCCTGCATTTAGAAGTTTGGTGACTTCATCTTTAACTACAGTGCTCAGGATTGGGTTAATCCTCCTTTGATGTTCTCTAGAGGATTTGTATTCTTCTTCCAATATGATGCGATGCATACATATGGAAGGACTTATTCCTTTCAGATCGGCAATGTTGTATCCTAACGCAGATGGGTATTTTCTTAATACTTGCAATACTTTTTCACTCTCTATTTGTCCTAATTCTGCGTTGATTATCACTGGTCTTTTGAGCTCGGTGTCTAGAAATTCATATGTAAGAGTCTTTGGTAATGTTTTAAGGTCCAAGGCCGGTTGTTTTGGGCAAGGCATATAGTTGGGTGTTAAAGCCAAACATTCGCTTAAGCTATCGTCTCGATATTCTGAACGCCAATTATCATCTTCAAAAATCAGGGGCATTATGATTTTTATAACATCAGAGTAAGATTCCTCTAATACTCCTATCTCTCTTATACATTCATCAATAACGTCTACCAGATAGCATGTATCTTCTATAGCTAGGGCTTAAAGGAATTGTGTCAGAATAAACTCGACTTTCTCTTCGCCTACTTCGAATGTCAGCTTGCCTTTCTTTACGTCTATAGTGGCTCCAGCGGTGGCCAGAAACGGTTTTCCTAAGATTATAGGGGTATTGACATCTTCTTTTATGTCCATAATTATGAAATCCGTAGGGATGTAAAATTGTCCTATGCGAACGAGAACATTTTCAAGGACGCCTATAGGATACTTGACGGATCGGTCCGCAAGTTGTACTGACATCTTGGTTGGTCTTAACTCTCCCATATTAAGCTTTTCGCAAATAGATAAAGGCATTAGGCTAATGTTGGCTCCTAAGTCGCACAGAGCTTTGTCTATGACAAACTTTCCTATATTGCAGGGTATGGAGAAACTCCCTGGGTCTTTCAGCTTAGGAGGCATCTTGTTCTGAATTATCGCACTACATTCAGCGGTAAGTGTAACGGTTTCATTGTCTTTTATCTTTTTCTTGTTTGATAAAATTTCTTTGAGAAATTTAGCGTATGAGGGCATTTGTTTTTAATTATTTAAGAAGTTCACCAAATTTATTAAACTGCCCTATGCATTTAGATTTTTCGAATCTTTGAGGGTACGAGATAGGTGGTTAATAGGGTGGTGGGGGTACATATGGTACTTCTTTTTCCACAGTCTCGCCATCCTCGTCCTCTTTCTCTTTTGGGCTACTTAGTTTCTCTTTGGGTTCACTTTCCTTCTTAGTTGTTTTACCAGGGTTTTGGAACATAGCAGGGTTTTTAAGCCTAGGGTCATACGGTCCGTCTATCTCTTTGCAACTTTGTAGAATAATAGCATGAGCATGTCCTTTCAGATTCGGTTGTGGTTGTCCAGGAAACGTCGCAGGTGCGGCGGTAGGTGCTTATTACTGTGCCACTTGAGAGATCTGTGTCTCAAGCATCTTGTTGTGGGTGGCTAATGCGTCTAATTTAGTTGCCAATTGTTTGATTTGCTCATTAGTGTGTACATTTTGATTTAGGAAGTCCTTATTCGTCTGAGTTTGAGTGGCTATGAAATTTTCCACCATCAATTCTAGGTTAGATTTCCTAGGAACGTTAGGAGCGGCTAATGGTGCATTTTGATATCCAGGTGGCACAGCAGGTGCTAAGCCAGGCGTGTATAACACGTTATTGTTCTTATACGAGAAATTGGGGTGATTTTTCCATCCTGGGTTATATCTGTTCGAGTAGGGGTTTCCTTGAGCATAATTCACTGGTTCGGGGGAAACTCCTGTCAAAAGCTAGCACTCGGGGGCAGCATGTCCAGGCACTCCGCATATTTCACATTTGGGAGCTACAGCAACCACGGCAACTACAGGTGCTACAATAAGGTTTTTGATCTTCTGGGTTAGGGCATCGACTTTAGCATTGACACAGTCAAGGCTGCTGATATTGTGCATACCATTTTTCGTTGAAGGTTTCGCTCCAAAAGTTTTCTCTGACGAAACTCTTTCGCTTCCCTACTGATAATGATTTTAAGCCATACTCTCGATGAGTGCATAGGCATCAGCATATGCTTTATCCATTAGCGCGCCACCTGTGACGGCGTCTACTGTAAGTCTCGTGTTGTATAGGAGACCATTGTAAAACGCATGGATAATTAACCATTCTTCTAATCCA
Source organism: Vicia villosa (assembly GCF_029867415.1). NCBI lineage: Eukaryota > Viridiplantae > Streptophyta > Magnoliopsida > Fabales > Fabaceae > Vicia > Vicia villosa. The sequence goes on from NC_081184.1 coordinate 81,195,477, forward strand.
TGATTCAGACAGAGCCTCAGCAAGTCCTTGTATCTCTCCCATGCTTCGAAAAGGGACTCGTTGTCTTTTTGTCTAAATCCATTGATCTGGGCTCTTAGCATGGTTGTCTTGCTAGGCGGGAAGTATCGCGCCAAGAAGACTTTCTTAAATTCATTCCAGGTAGTGACTGAATTGGCGGGTAGAGACTGGAGCCAAGCTCTAGCTCTATCCCTCAGCGAAAAAGGAAAAAGGCGTAATCGGATCGCCTCGGAACAGACATTATTAGCTTTTACAGTGTCTGCATATTGCAAGAACACTGACAAATGTAGATTAGGGTCCTCTGTGGGACTACCGAAAAATTGATTTTGTTGTACTGCTGACAACAAGGAAGGCTTTAGTTTGAAATTGTTCGCCTCGATAGCAGGGGCGAAAATTCTATTGTGTGGTTCAGCTTGTGAAGGAATGGCGTAAAACTTGAGAGGACGCGGTTGATCACCCATAACTGGTTCTTCAACTGGTTCAGGAATAGGAATATGAGTAAGAATACGAGTTCATCGTAATCGACGTGATATAGTAATAGAACGCTCAGGTTCGGGAATTGGTAGCACTAAGTCTTCGCTACAAGAGCGAGTACTTGGCATACAAAAAGGGAAACATAAAATTAAATAAGTTCCTTAGTCTCTACAACATAACAGTTAGTTACGATATCGACTAAATTAGTCCCCGACAACGGCATCAAAAACTTGATCGTGACAAAGTGGATATGTCTATGATTATGAATGCAAGTGCACAGTCATATCGCGTAGCTTTAAAGATTATCGAATCCAAAGGACTAAGAATCGACCTACGATATCTAATTGTTACTACGTAAATCAAAGGCTAATATCTGATTGATTAGGATCAGACGGGGGAAATAGAATTAAATTAAATTATAAGGAAGATGCACCGGTATGTAATGGTCGGACGTCGGGGATCTAGTAAACTATCAACGCAGTTTGTAATTCAAAATACTTTTCCATAGAAATCATTTTCTTAAAAACCTTCCTCTCACACTCTCATGTTTATTGATTATGATCTTATTATTAAATCTAAGTGAGCGCTCTCGCTGTATCAATTAAAGTTTAAAATAATTTTTGAAAACAAATAAAGACTAATTAACCTTAAAGCGCTCTCTCTGTATTTAAGGTTAATGCTTAATTTCTACTGTCCAGTTAAAATATCAAACTCTCGTTTTTATTGATCCTAACTTCAATCGCTTTTTACTCTCGTAACAAAACGGTTAATTAAGTATTAGAAATTATAACCAGATAAATAAATTCTCATTAATAAAATATGTTGATAGTGTTACTAGATTCTCTCGGTTATGTGACCTTACATACCGGTGTAAATTATTTAGCCGGACATAGTTTTAAAGCTTAAAACAGAATAACAATAAAAATTACAGGCATGTAATAATTCAGGCATATTTAATAAACCAGAGTATATAATAATTGCGACTGAAAATTAAACCTGAATTGAATACTTGATTGAGTACTTGAAAGCTGGTACACCAATATCTTGATCCGGAACAGAAATTAAATTGCGCCAACAAAATTAAATCTTAAATCTAAAATGAAATTTTAAGCTAGCAAGGAAAAATAAAGTGGCAGTAGAGTTGTTCCTGTGAGGAAACTAATGCTTCACAGGTTGGGAAAAACTAAATCGAATTAAACTAAACGGCTGGAAATTAAAGGGTTTGCAGAAAAGCGGCGGAAGAAAAACTGAAGAAGAAGGAGAGCCGTTTTGTGAAATGTACTTCTCCTTTTATAATGGTGCCTTGCTAGGTTACGTTTTTCAGAGTTGCTTTCTCGACAAAGAAGAAGTAGGCTGAAATGTAGGAGTGAAGTGTTGAGCGATTTGTTTCTGGGATTTTCTCTTCTGGGCCAAGTATGACTAACGTCATACTTGGGTGTGTGACGGACGACACTCTAGGGGGGGTGACGGTCGGCATGGTGGGGTGCCTGACGAACGGCCCCTTTTTCCCCACGTTAGCTTGTGCTGCGTGTGGGCTTGGGCCTATGCTTCATGTGTTGGCTCTTTTGTTTGGACCTCCCTTATTCTTTTGCACCTCCTAGTGCTTTTACTTCATTTTTCTCCTTTTTTCTCTATGTTTTCTCAAGCAAGCTCCTAAGTAATAAATTCCTGAAACATAACAAAATACCGGCGTAATATCGAAATAAAATAATACAATTAAAATAAAATGAGAAAATAATACATGTAAATTAAGCCAAATATACGATACACTTTTGTGTTATCAGGCTCTTAGGCCAAGCAGGCTTTCCAAAAGGCTAAACTTAGGCCTAAAAGTAAGCCTTTGATAGGCCACGAGCAAGACTTAGGCTTTGAAATTTTTGGCAGGCTAGGCTCGGGCTTGGAAAAGCCTAACTCGGCCCAGCCTATTTCAACCTCTAGTCGCCATGATGTCTACTGACAATGGGCCTCGGGGCTCGTCGTCATCGTCGGAACTGAGAGATCGGGCAGGAGATATACGGTGTCGTCGATCTTGGCGGGGAGATGAGCTTCTTGATCGGCCTTTGCGAGGTTTCTTCCGATCTCCTGCTCGAGGATTTTCTTTACTTTTCTTTATCGCGGGAGAGAGTTGGCCCTGGTGGGGAGAGTTGCAGTCACGCTTCTTGGTCGTCGGGGAATCTCGATGTCCCCGAGTTTAATGTCGCTCCATGGGCCATGGAAAGGGACTTCGGTACTATCTCCGGTATCCCCGCGAGGGAGATATTGACGAGTGGGCTCCTTCTAAGGCCATGATCCTCTCATTCTGCATGAAAATCAGGGAGTTTGTCTTGTTCAGCGATTCAAACAAGGCTGCCAGTAAGGGATCGACGTTGGTCTATATGGGGATTTGATGAGAAGTTCCTGGTAAGACCTCTAGAGTTTTCTTGTTCTTGGTGGTGTCGGCGATCAAAACACCAAGATCACGGGCACTGTCTAAGTTCTCAATCAGTCAGATGAATGTTACAACATTATGTCTGACATCTTTGCATCACATGTCAATCCAGCAGTATTCAAGCATGCTAAGGGAACCAGAAGCTTCTTTGCACTAGCTAGTATACTGAGACTAATAATCAAATCTCTTTATCATAGATATAATGAACTACCATAGGTCTACCATAACATGCAACGAAACACTTCAAGAACACAAACTTCCTTGAAACTTTCAGATGTACCTTAACATCTACTACACTTTGGTATTCCAGTCTAGTTGACCTCAGATCAGCAAATGCTTTGAAATTAAATCAACCCTACGCTTCCTTAGTGTAACACCAGGACAACCTGATCATTACTTAATCAACCTTCCTTACCCAGAGTTAAGGCTGTAAAGGTCCACTCACATGATGTACACATGAACCAACAAGGATGTTGCGGAGAAAAATAAATTCTCCCAAATTTTCTCAAACATGTCTTCACATCCTGTCTGAGACAGGTGTTTATGTAAACACTCTATGCTACAACATAGAGAAGATTATCTCGTTGTTGCAGAAACAGAACACCACAAACTTTCCTCTATCATACACTATCATGTGTTCCTTGTTCTTCATGGATTTGATCATCAAATCCTTCTTCCCTGGTCCATTGAACCAAAAAGTATATTCCCTGAGTCTCACCCAGATACAGAACAGGATGCATGCTCTGATACCAATTGAAATTCTGGTCTTTAGATATCAAATGTCCTATGATATGTCGAGACATTGATCTCTGAACAACATACAATTGCCAGATATCCATGATTTAAAAACAATGTTTAAAAGTAATTGAATACACAAAATTGCTAACCCAGTTCGGTGTACAACAACACCTACTTTGGGGGCTACCAAGCTAGAAAGGAAATCCACTATTAGCAGTTTCAATTCAAAGTTAAACAATCTCCGGTTTACAACTTCTCACTTAATCCCTACCCAATGCAACTTCTACCTAAGAAATTCCTAGATAAGAGAAACCCCTCTAACTTCCAATAACCGCAATGATGTCTCACAATAACAATCCATATTACTGATATTGACAGATTTTTACCTTAATCTTTAATTATAAGAAACACTCAACTAAGAAACTCTTAATCAAGAATACTTGATCTTGCTTAAAAGCTACGATCAAGAACAATAGCTTGAACTACAAGCAACACACACTTTAGAAAAATGTATCAACGATACCTAAGTGACATACATACATTCAGTACTTAACAACTTATGAATACATGATAGAACTTACAACTCAAGACAGAGTCATACTCTTCTATTAAGAATGATATTAGAGAGGCTCACATACAAACCCTAAACTAATCCCCGTAAGTTCTACTTTACAAATAGGTTTGTAGTCCTCTATTAAAAGCACACATCTGGAGTGAATCTGGGCTTCAAAGCGCAGTAAGGAGACTGCTACAAATATGCACAATCTTCTTTGTAAAAATAGGACTTCAATCATTAGTTTCCTAAATCTTCTCCATATTTAGAAACCATGAAAATATTTAATAGAGATAAAATATTTTATCCTCAAATACAGCGCCAAATTGGATTACATAATATTCTCCAAATATTCTGCAAATGTAACAACCCAAACATATTCCAAAAGGCCCAACTTTATGCATAGTCAAGATGTCAGATGATCTTTGTATAGGACATCTTACTCGACATGTCATACCAGTTGCAGTAGATAGAACATCTTGTTCAACATTATGTCCAACATATATATTCTACAAGTTGCGGTGTCGTTTTTTTTACCTCCCCGTTTCACTTGGGAGGACGGCACGCCGGACCCTTCACGCGAAATTTGGAAGGAGAGAGGCGCCCTTGTGGGATGAATTTTATTTCAGTTCTTCCTACGATAGCACACGAACTTTTTAATTATCCTACGAGGAGGAAGGGGAAAAAGATCTCAAATAAACCCTAGGAGTTTTCTAGGTGTGGGGACTTCACCTAATCAGATGTTCTGGAGTCCGGGAGGTTGGTTATACATAGGGAAGGTTTTAAGCACCCTACATATTTGTAGTACTCTACGGGGACCTTCTCTTTGTCCATGTGTTTGTGTTGCTGCTTGATTAGGAAAGTTTCTCCTTTGTGTTAGGAGAGAGAATTGAATTGAATTGAAAGACAGATGAACTGGCTGTTTTTGGTTTTTGATTAGCTCGCTAAGATTCCTTGTGAATCTCATGTCGACATATCCCTAATGGAAGTCAGAGCTTTTTGTAGTTCGAGGAACTAATTAGGGAAATGAATTGATTTTGGGTGCCTTGTTTGAAGCTCAAGGTTGAAGCTTGAATTAAATCTCTGTTTACAGGAAAGAGACATGAATTCATCTTTACAGAGAGGTATTTCTACTATTCTACCACAAACATTTGAAGTGACAGAAAAGCTGGGTTCGTTTCATAAGAGAAGGACCTTACTTGTGTGTGTGCAAGTATGCCAGGCACAGTCTCTTGAATGAAAGAACGATTCTCAACCAGTTTAGGGAAAGGAAACAATTCTGGGTGTGTGTTCCTCAGAGCATGCCTTTCAAAATCCTAAATGGGAAAATGTTTTGAAATTGAAATAAAAATTTTTGTATTTTTGAATGTGGTGAAATAGGAGAAATATCTATTTGTAGAGATAAATCATGTCTATCTACTGTATGAAAGATCTGAATTTGACTGGCTTGTATGAGGCCCAAGCTTGAGGCTTAAAAGAATTTCGATTGACCCTGGGAGATGACTCCACTGGGGATTGACTTTGACTGGAGAAATTTGTGTTCTGTATGAAGCCCAGAATTGTGGCTGACTCTAGCTGGAGAGTGTTTGTTTTATTTGACTGAAAGGTTTATTTGGTGTTCTGTACAAAGCCCATAATTATGGCTGACTCTATCTATGGAGACATTATTTTCTGCCTTGTACAAAGCCCAAGGTTGTGGCTAACTCAGTGAGGAAAAGACTTAAAAGTTATGAATCTTTTGACACAGGAAATGATGTTTATCTGCCTTGTACAAAGCCCAAGGTTGTGGCTGACTCTAAATGGGGAAAGATCCAATAGTTTGGGAGCTTTTGACTCAAAGGAAAATATCTGCCTTGTACAAAGCCCAAGATTATGGCTGACTTTACTGAGGGTTACTCTATTGTGCAGAGATTGAATGTTGACCCTACTGAGGAATTTGCTTTTATTAATCAAGGATGGATGAATGAAAGCCCATCTTTGAAGGTTGACCTTACTGGGGAATTTGTTATGTTGAGACTGACCCAGGGTTGACTTTACTGGGGAGTTTTGAAGGTTTGAATGATGGATTGTGGAAGCTAACCCTTTCCAGGGAGTTTTGACTTATGAAAGATTGTTTTATTTGGAAGCTAACCCTTTCCAAAGAATTTTATGAAATGAAGGTTGTTTTGGAGGCTAACCCTTTCCAGGGGATTTTATGACTACGGAAGATTGATTGGAAGCTAACCCTTTCCAGAGAATTTTCATGAAATGAAGGATTGATTTATACTTCTTGTTTAAAGCCCAAGATTAAGGGTGACCTTGCTGAGGAAATTCTAGACATGGAATCTTGACTCTACTAAGGAGAAGACTTACTGAAGACTTGAAGATATGGGTGACAGAGACTGTCCATGTCTCTAAGTCCAAAAAGGTGAACTCAATACTGAGATTGAGACAATCTTAGATTATTTGAAGTCTAGTTTGAAGAATAGAAGAATCTCACCAGGGTAGGCTAAAAGGTGACTAGAGACTCGTTCCTATGTTTATAAGAAACCTGATGGGTCCTTGTATACAGGCTCAAGAGAAAGCTGTGAATATGCTTTTAAGAAGCCCGTGGGTCCTTGTATTGTAAGCCCAAGAGGAGGCTAATCGAGGGTCATCGTGGATCCTTGTTATAGCATAAGAGAAGGCTATGTTGTCTTTGAACTTAGTTTGGCTCTAAGCAAATAGGTAAGAGGTTTCACCGGGAATAATTCCTCTTGGGTGGATGTGCCCTATTTTTGTTCTAAGGCTTTTTTCAAGATGTTTCACCGGGAATAATTCATCTTGAGGTTGAACTAAAGAAATCTAATTAGAAAAGAGCCTTCACTAGGAAGACATTCTCAATCCTAGGCCATAGTCCTATAATGTATATACAGTTTATTTGTCCTAAGGTTTTTCTCAGACGGAGTTCTAACAGTGTATATACAGTTTATAGTTGACAAGAATTTAAATAAAAGCTGTAAATTTAAAGCTGTAAAGCCTAACCTGGATGAAGAGGAGGCCTTTGAAAGATGTATGTACAAAAAGGGTTGAGACTTAGACACAAGGAGAGGCCCATGTGAAATGGATTTGAAGTTGTTGTAAAAACAGATGAATTGTTTATTGAAAACAGTTGAATTGTTTATTGAAAACAGTTTTGATTGTTTTTGTTTTGAAAACAGGAGAAGTGAAGATGGACACTAGGTCACATAGGTATATGAAGAGTTTTACCAAGAATAATGCCCTTCAATACTGAGAAGAAAGTTTTGAAAAAACAGATGAGGAATTTTCTATTTAAAGAGGATTTAAAAACTGTATGTAAAGAAAAAGGTGTTGGGTCTTACACTCTCTAATATTCAAGAGGCCCGGAAGATTTATTTACTGTATAAAAAAAAGGTTGGGTCTTACACTCTATTAGAGGCCCAGAAGATTTATTTACTGTACAAAAAAAGGGTTGGGTCTTACACTCTATTAGAGGCCCAAGAGATTTATCCACTGTTTATGAAAAACAATTGATTGAAGGATACAAGGTTTTGTTGTTTGAAAACCTTGATCGTCTGTTTAATCGAGTATTGAAAACAATTTTGAAAATGACAACAGTCAACTTAATTAAGGTAAGGACAAAGTCTATACCTAATTGGGACCTAAATGATTAGGGTTTTATCACAAAAATATTTATAAGATATTAGGTTTTAAAAATCAAATGAAAAAACTACCAACTGAGCCACGCGCGTGGATTGATAGCAAAAGATGTCCATGTGATTATATGTAAAAGCAAAGCATTAAAAATGATTTGGAAAATAAATTGACAAAAGGTCTGAGGGGGGGATCGAACCCCAGACCTGAGGCACGACAAGAGTCTTAAGAGCGCATGTGAGGCCACTAGGGCAAACGATGAATTCGTTTAATAAACGCATTCAACTAAATATATTTTAAACATTCCCCCTAAGTTCAGAAAATGGCGCGACATGGCCATCTTAATCTTCAACCTCTCATCACTCAAGAATTTGAAATTCTAACTCCTTCGTTTCACAACCGATTGCCACGAAGTAAACATGAAACTCACTCGTTTTTGGACAAGGAAACTGATGATGGTCTTTGATTTCATTAATTTTGAGTGTAACTCAAAATTCACACGCATAAATCATAAGAACCCTAAAACTGGAATTTAATATGAAATGACATATATGTATGATATGATGCAATTGATTGAGGGTTAATGGTCCTTATAAGTGCAGAAACCAACTGGTAACTTCATTTTTCATTTATCATACGTGAATTATAGAGTTTGAAGCTCATGAAGCTTACCTCAAAAATGGAGATCGAGCTCTGATCAAAGTGTGTTACAGAGCTGCTGCAGTGATCCAAATAGCTTCAATGATCCCCCAGGAAGGTGTTGAGATGCTTGACTTGAGCTGGAACTCCCCAGAAACTCTTGCTCGACCTCAACTGAAATGGCTCCAAGTGAGAGATGATGATGATGATCCCTTGCTTACAGAAGCGTTCCAGGTACTTGGATCACTTCTAATGAACCCCTTGGATGTGTTTGAAAGCTTACTTTCAAAGGAAGAGCTCTGGTTTGAAGAATCCGAGTCTTCTTGCCAAAAAACCTTTGAAAAACATAAGCATGAGGGAGAGAAGGAGAAAGCAAGAATTTTATGTTGCTTTGGTGTGCTTAATATGGAGGAAGACACTTCTATTTATAGGCAAAGAACTCAGAGTAATTGAAGTGAGTGAGCTTGCTTAGTGAAGTTATTTTTGTTTCTTGGTTATGAAGAAATGTGAGAAATATCATTTGTGCAATGATGGTGTTTTCAATCTAGCTCCCTATCCATTGATTTCTTGTGATCTTGGGGAACATTTCTGATGCAGAAAAGTTTCTAATTGGCTTAGTGGAAGATTCCTTGATGATTCACCAATATTCCATTTTGTAATGATTACTTAATCACATGGCATTGAATTTTTGAATATTCTCCAATCTTTATGCAATGATGCATTTGATCCTTCCTTATCCCTTGTGATATTTTTGAAGTTTAGAAGTACCAATTGGTTAAGGCATTTGCACGAATTGGCCAAAACCAAAGTTGGTCATGTCTTGAATTTTCCTTCATGGGCCTTATTTTGATCAATCATAACTTCTAGCTCAAAATGAATTTGGAGGAGGTTGAGAAGAATTTGGAAAGCCCTTGACATTTACTTCAATCCATATGTTTTGTGGTTTCTCAAAATTTTTAAGGAAGTTAGTGAAAATGACCCATAAAGTTTGAAGAAAACTAGGGTTATTCACCGTTCTTGGTTATGCAACAACTTTAAAGCTCCATATCTCTTCAATGGTTGTTTTTTTTTTGCAAAAAAGTTATATGTGACATAGTTGTTCATTGGACCAAAATATACAACTTTTATGTTGGAAGTTTTTTTCAGTTTGTACTTGAAATTTTGAGATATTCCCTTCCAAAGTTTTGAAAAAAAGACCTTATAACACTTAGAAAAATATTTAAGTATGAAAAGTCAAACTTTGACTTTTTGATTCTTGGTTGATTTTCTTGATTTTTCTTGGTCAAATTATTTCAATAACCATATATTGATGATTTCAATCTTCAAAGGTCCATGGTTGACTAAAAATCCAAAAAGTCAAAGGTGGTTTTGTACAGTTGGCTTTTTCAAATGAATTATAATTTTTGGAGATTTCAGGTGAATCAAGATATCCTCATCAAATGAATGATATGAGTGGAACATATTGAGGTAATAGAGGACCTTGAGCCATGGTTTGAGTTGTGGAACCATGTCCTGATTAAAAGTCAATTGTCCAGGTGAATTAGGTCAAAAACCCTAATTGTGGGCCAGATGAAATTGATGACTATGGCTCCTGGATTGAAGTATAATTTCCATTGGATATTGACATAGGGATCATTTGAATATGATTAGGCCCTTTGAATAATGTCCTGGAGCTTTTTAGGGTTTCCTAAATGTGGGCCCTGATTTCAGTCCTTGATAGGCTCAAAACCCTAGTTTGTTAACATGAGCAATTCTGAGTCCTGATGCTTGATGTTTGAACATTATAGGTGGGTGGATGAATCACCCTGAGTCCTATGATTGTTTTGAAAATCATTTTATCACTAATTGATCCTCTGTCTGAACTTCTTGTCCTTTTGAAAACCCTAGTCTGAGTACTTGGTGAATAAGTGATTGCTCTGGGTACTTGTCTTGAGTTGATGAAGTACCTGGAGATGTGACATCTCAGGGGGGTCAAAATTAGGGTATGATAGATGCCCCTATTTAAGTTTCTTCCATCTGGAGGGAGGAAGATTGACATCTTGGTCTCTGTTGAGTGGAAGAGACTTAAATACCAAAGAATGCCCAAATTTTGGGCGTTCCTGAGATGTTGCAGTGATGATGAGATGCTCGTGCATGACTTGATCCTGTTGTCGCATTCTGCGGGGGATGAGGAGACAAACTCCTTTGAAAAGTGTCATGCAAACTATGGTGAATGGATGGCAATGTAGAATGCGCGAACCATCTTCTTTGGCTAAGTGATGTTACTTAGAAAAAGGTAAGTAACTTCCCCTTGTTTCGGATTTCCAATCACGAAACGGGTCTCAGTTGTCATTTTGGACGATATCTCAGATAAAGAGAGAATCTCCAAAGGTCTGATTCTTCATCAAACTTCTCACTAATATCTGTTTGGGAGAGATGCCATCTGATGGTGGATAAGAAACTTATCATACTTTCCTTTAATTTGATGTCTTCGAAGGAATGTCATATGATTGTGTGTCCTTTTGAGGAGCTAATGACTATGTTTGAAAATGGACGAACTGTCTCCGGGAAGAAAACTGCCATTCATCGATTTATGCTGGGGAGTTAATGAACTGTTTTCCAGGGGAAAACTGCCATTCGTCAACTCTGGTGGTAATAAATGCCATGGAAGTAGACAAACTATTTCTTGAAAAGAAACTTCCATCCATCGACTCCTTGGGGATTAATCAACAGACAAATTGTCTTCCTTGAGAAGGACTGCCATTTGTCAACCTCTTGGGGAACGAAATATGAATAAATTGTCTTCTTGAGGAAGAATTCTATTTGTCGACCTCTCGGGGAATACCAAAAGTGAACAAACTATCTTCTTGAAGAAGATTGCCATCTGTTGACTCTGGCTGAGGAATCCTTAAGCGAAACAAACTACCTTCTTAAAGAGGACTGCCATTTGTCGACTTGTTGAGGAACTCTTAGAAGTGAACAAACTATCTTCTTTAAGGAAGATTACCATCTGTTGACTCTGTGGGGAAATCCAAAAGTGAACAAACTATCTTCTTGAGTAAGATTGCCATTTGTCGATCTGCTGGAGAATCCAAAAATGAACAAACTATCTTCTTGAGGAAGATTGCCATTTGTCGACCCTGGTTGGGGAATCCCAAAAGTAAACAAACTATCTTCTTGAAGAAGACCGCCATTTATCGACCTCTCGGGGAATGTCAAAAGTGAACAAACTATCTTCTTGAAAAAGACTGCCATCTGTCGACTCTGATCGGGGGGAACAATGAGAGTGAACAAACTATCTTCTTGAGGAAGATCGCCATTTGTTGACTTGCTGGGGATTACCAAAAGTAAACAAACTATCTTCTTGAGGAAGACTACCATTTGTCAACCTGCTGGGGGAATCCCGGAATGGATAAACTATCTTCTTGAGGAAGATTGCCATCTGTCGACTCTAGCAGTGGATTCTCGATTAAAAGGTAAATGAACTGTCTTCGGTGGAAAACTTCCATTCATCTACTCTGAGGGGGAATACCCGGTGTACGAACTCTCTTCATGGAAGGCTGCTGTTCGTTGGCTCCTGTGGGGAGTTTTCTGGTGGATGAACTATTTTCGTAGAAAACTGCCGTTCTTTAATTCTGCCAGAGTATTTGCTTGGGGAAGTGGATGAACTGTCTTCGTAGAAGGCTGCCATTCATCAACTTAGCAAGAGATCCGCTGGGGAAATAATTCGTGAATACATAATACTGTTGAGGGTAACACTTATCCGCTCGGTTGGCGATGCGTGGATTTTGAGATCAAACAAACTTCTCGGCCGAGATTTTTATTTGTTTGATGTACACGGACTCTCTGGGGAGGCGTGTAAGAATGAAGTTGATCAACTTGTAAGTGGTCAGACGACTCAGCTGAGGAGATCTGTTGATTTCTGATCATGATGAAACTGTCGTCTTAGTTGATGACGTTTGACTTAGATATGCCATGTTGAACTGGCTGAAATTGTATAGCTGAAAACAAACTGTCTTGACTTGGACTGCTGTTTGTTTGTGGTGAATTGCGTGGTAAACCCCTGCCGGGGACTTGTAAGGGAAGAAATGTGGCAGATATGAGATTTGTCTCTTGAATTGTCGCCTAGATCCGGCTAGGGACCTTTGCTGAAGATTTGCTGACAGCAGTAAGTTGTTGTAATTTTGATGAAGATCCTCTGACAAGGGTGACGCTTGTTTGTTGCTGGGAGAATCTCTTGCCTGGGAATTCCCGAATTGAAGTATATGTGACTTAGGCAATAGTATGATCAAAGCCTAAGTAGACTATGCTGACCGTGCAGACATATGATATGATGCGTGAAGTATGCATGAATGTTATAATGATTGTGAAATGTGAAGTAAATGTGAATAGAATTGTCGCGGATGTGAAATCCTGTGATACGACTTGAGTTTTTGTTGATAAGAAGATGTCTTCTTTTTGAAAAATGTAGATTTCACTCCATTGGGGATACTGGGTTATCGGTTGTCCGCCGTTTGAAGTGAAGTGAAATGATTTGAAGTGAAGATCCGTCATCGGGAGATATTCGCAAAGCGACCTCATGGGGAAATTTTGTTCCCGGAGTCTCGACCATTTTCGGAGCAACTGTTGGCATTCTTCCTATTGTTTGTAAACCTTAGAAAGAAGTTTCACCTTTATTTTGCAAGTAAATTCATTTTATTTTGAAAACATTTTGTTTCAAGAAAATGACTGTCAGACTTAAAAAATACAATTTTAAGAGACTGAATAAGACTCGATTGCAAAGAAGTGGGCACAAGGCTCGAATTGTTATTTATATGGAATGGTAATCAGCCGAAGGCGTGATTCCATGGAGTATTTACAAAGTTGGAAATTGGTAATTTTCGGGAAAAGGACTACGCTGAAACGTGACGACTATTATCTTTCCCTTCCACTCTGAGTCGCGTTATATTTGTGCTTCGTAGAAGATGACCTAATGATGATGAATACTCCGCTATGGATTTTCTGGATGATCAAGTTTGTCCTGAACACAGTTACTTGCCATATATCCCTAACTTTTGCGTAGATTACCCCTTTCGGGTTTTAAATCTACCGAGATTGATTTTTTTTGTCTCTAACTTTTGCCTGAACCGCCCTTTTGGGTTTTCGATTCACCGAGACGCTCTTTTTTGCCTAAGTAGCTCTTTGCGAGTTTTCAACTTAGCGAGCTATTCTTTTGATTATTTAGGAGAAGTATTTCTTGATTGCGTCGATGTTTATAGGACGGGTGAATTCTTCTCCATCCATAGTCGTGAGTATTAAGGCACCTCCCGAGAAAGATCTCTTGACCACGTATAGGCTGTCATAATTGGGAGTCCATTTGCCCCTCGAATCTGTGAGAAAATATTGAATCTTTTTTAGCACAAGGTCGCCTTCTTTGATTGTGCGAGGTCGGACCTTTTTGTCGAAAGCTTTCTTCATTATTTGTTGATATAGTTGTCTGTGGCATAAAGCTGTCATGCGCTTTTCTTTGATTACGTTCAACTCATCGAATCTGTTTTGACACTACTCGGCTTCTGTTAACTTTGCCTCCATCAAGACTCTCATTGATGGGATCTCAACCTCTATGGGTAGGGCTGCCTCCATGCCATATACAAGAGAGAAAGGAGTTGCTCCAGTTGAAGTACGTACAAACGTACGGTAACCATGAAGAGCAAACGGGAGCATTTCATGCCAATCTTTGTAAGTGACGACCATTTTATGAATGATCTTCTTGATGTTTTTGTTAGCTGCTTCTACAGCTCCATTCATCTTTGGTCTGTAAGGAGACGAGTTATGATGTTCAATCTTGAATTCTTCACAAAGTTCCTTCATCATTTTGTTGTTCAACTTTAACCCATTATCAGTGATTATCTTGCTAGGAATGCTATAGCGAGAGATGATGTGATTCTTGATGAATCTAACGACAACTTATCTTGTGACGTTTGCATATGAAGCTGCTTCGACCCACTTGGTGAAATAGTCTATGGTTACCAAGATGAAGCGATTTCCGTTGGACGTTTTTGCCTCGATCATTCCGATCATGTCGATTCCCCACATGGAGAAATACCAAGGGGAAGAGAGTATGTTGAGAAGAGATAGTGGCACATGAATTCTATCAGCGTAGATATGACATTTGTGACACCTCTTTGCATACTGGTAGCAATCAGACTCCATCGTCAGCCAATAATATCCTGCTCTCAGTATCTTCCTTGTCATGGTGTGTCCGTTGGTGTGAGTACCAAAGGAACCTTCATGTATTTCTCTCATGAGTGTTTCTGTTTCGTTCTTGTCAACGCATATGAGCAGAACCATGTCGAAATTTCTCTTGTACAAAACATCTTCAGTCAGGAAGAATCTGCCAGCTAACTTTCTCAAAGTTTTTCTATCTTTCTTGGATGCCCCAAGAGGGTACTCTTGCCTTTGAAGAAAGTTTTTGATGTCGTGATACCATGGTTTGTCGTCGATGATTGCTTCTTCTGTGAAAACATGAGCAGACCTATCCAGGCGCATGACATCGATTTGTGGAATGTCATTCCAATGATTTATCCTAATCATGGAAGAAAGTGTGGCTAATGCATCAGCCAAATTGTTTTCTTCACGAGGAATGTGATGAAAATCTACCCTGTCCAAGAATGGTAACAATCTTCTCGCGTAGTCTTTGTAAGGGATTAGCCCAGGTTGGCGTGTTTCCCATTTTCCTTTGATTTGATTGATGACTAAAGAAGAATCTACGTATACATCCAAATGTTTGATTCTTAGATCCACGGCTTCTTTGAGACCTATGATGCAAGCTTCATATTTGGCCTCATTGTTTGTGCATTTGAAAGTTAATTTGCCGGTGAAAGGAATATGGGTTCCATGAGGTGTAACAATGATTTTCCCAATTCCTCATCCATAAGCATTGACGGCTCCATCAAAGATTAAGCCCCACTGGGATCCTATCTCAGGTCCTTCGTCTGGTAGTGGCTCGTCATAATCTTTCATCTTGAGGTACATGACGTCCTCGTCTGAAAAGTCAAATCCGATTGATTCATGATCATTGAGTGGATGGTGAGCCAAGTGCTCAGTTAGGATGCTTCCTTTCACGGCTTTTTGAACGTGATACTTAATGTCGTATTCTGATAACAACATCTGCCAACAGGAAATCCTCCCGGTTAAGGCAGGATTTTCAAATATGTACTTAATTGGATCCATCTTGGAGATCAACCAAGTAGTATGTCGAATCATGTATTGGCGGAGACGCTCGGCAGCCCAGGCCAAAGCACAACAGGTTTTCTCGTGCATGGAGTAGCGGGATTCACAGTCAGTGAATGTCTTGTTCAGGTAGTAGATGGCATGCTCTTTTCTTTTTGTCTCGTCTTGCTGTCCAAGGACACTACCCATGAAATCTTCTAAGACGGTTAAGTACATTATCAAAGGTCTTCCTTCCACTAGAGGAGACAAGATGGGTGGTTCGAGCAAATATTCCTTAATGCTGTCGAACGCTTTCTGACAATCGTCTGTCCAGACGCAACTTTGATTTTTCTGTAGAAGCTTGAAAATTGGAGCACAAGTTGCAGTCATGAGATATATGAATCTCGAGATGTAATTCAGACGTCCAATAAATCCTCTAACTTATTTCTTGGTTCTGGGTGAAGGCATTTCTTGAATTGCCTTCACTTTGTCTGGATCCACTTCAATTCCTCGTTTGCTGACGATGAAACCAAGGAGTTTTCCTGAGTAGACACCAAAGGTACACTTGTTGGGGTTCAGGCGAAGCTGAAACTTCCGTAAGCGTTGAAATAGCTTTGACAGATTCTGTATATGATCTTCCTCATTTTCCGATCTGGAAATCATGTCGTCCACATAAACTTCCACTTCCTTATGCATCATGTCGTGGAAAAGTGTAGTCATGTGTAACTCGGTGGGAGAACTGACTTTTTATTTTCGCAAACAATGTTGCGGTGAGCAAGAGTCGCCACCGACTTTTATTTTATCCAATAACTCGGAAGGGCAAAAAGAACAGAAAAAGACCTTTTAAGAGAAACGGGCTCGGGGGGTAGATTATGAAAAGGGAAGGTGTTAGCACCCTTTTCATCCGTAGTTGTCTACGGGCTCTTAATTTGCTTAGCTCATGTTCGTTTGTTTTGTTTTGAAAAGAAGTTTAAGGACTTTAGCTTAAAAGCGTAGCCTTATTCTTTGAAAAGAGAGGTGCGAAAAGCTTTTTTAATTGAGCTAAGCATATTAAGAACACTACCCTAAGTTAGTCTTTTTCTATGATTTTTACTCTTCTAAGAGAGATAGGGCTATCCTTACCATTTAGGGTAGGTAGTCCTATTGTTTGGACGTTCGGGACAATCGAAGGGTCATCGAGGTCGTTGAAAGCAACCGGTAGAGGTACCTTTAGCAATATTCGAAAGGACAATCATTGTTTCGTAGGCAACCATTCGAGGGACTAGATCATATATTTTCGTAGGCAACTTCGAGGGTCATCGGGGGACGATGATCTTTGATGATTTTTTGAATCGAGGGACATTTGCTAACGGTACCTCTATATTCGAGGGACACGACCGTTCAATTATTCGTAAGGCAACCAAGAGGGGCGTACCCTAGAGGTGAGTGTGTGCGAATGAGTTAGATTCGAGTATGTTATCTTGTATTAGGTTAGCTACAATTTCTTTTAGTCTTGCCATACACACCCTAATTACTAACAGTTAATATTTACAGAAACTTAAAATGTAGAAAAGTAAAATTCCTACGCTATTACAAGGCTTCGGGATGGGGATTACAATAAAAAATTGGGGAGTGCGGAAAGATAAATGTCCTAATTACTATTACAAACTAGAAGTAGTTACAATAATATTGAAAAAATGCGCGAATAAGATGATAAATGTTCACAAGATAGTTCAATGCCTCGAACGATAATACCTTGCAAAAATCAAGAGAATGTTAGCAGAGTAACATAGCATAAAATGATATATGGGTAATGAAAAAGTATGAACAACATAAATCAAAATTGATAAAAGAAAATCTAAAAAAAACTTAAAACTCAATAACAATATTTTTTGGTATTTTATGAAGAAAGAAAAAACTATAATTAAAACAATTGTATTTTTGTTGTCATGTTAGAAGTTAAACAATTATTAAAACAACAAAACTAAGATATAAACAATTAAAATAAAATAAGTTAAAAAAAATAACATAAGTAAATGGGGGGTGTGCGCAGAGGAGTATAGCTGAACAAAGCCAAGTAGGGCCCAGACCCGATGGCCCAATTGCCCAATTCACTTGACAAACACAACAAAAAAACCTAGAACCAGAACAAGAAACGCCCCCCATTTGCTTTCCATCAGTTTCTCCATCATCGTAAAAACTCACCAATTCTCAAATCAACATTTTTTCTATATTCAAACAAGAACAAGAATAACATTCCAATTGATACAAGCAATCAATAGATGAGATAAAGATGCTAACCTCCATGGTCATGACTATAACAACAACCGGATTTTGATGGTGGTGGAGAGTGGTTCGCGGCTGGGAGCTGTGCGCAGTTGCTGGAGAGATGCTGGCGGTATCGGATTTGATTCGTGAAAGAAGTGTTGAGTTCATGTTGATGATGTTGGGGCTTGCAGCGATGATGAGGTACGGTTGTCGGCGGAGTGTTGAGGATTTACTCGGAGCTTCACGCGGTGGTTGAAGGCTGGCCGTCGGTCTGAGCGGATGCATCGCTGAGCTGTATTGTGAATGCTATTTTTTTTCTATGCAGGTCCGGTTCGATTCCGACGCGAGGAAGTGAAGAAACTCGATCGGAGGTTTGAGCGGTGATGTGTGCCTTTGATTCTCCTTCAGCCTGTAACAAGAATGATATAAAAACAAGGAGAATTATTACTATGAACAATGATAATAATTATTGAATTTACTTGAACTATATTATGTTTAAATTTCTTGAGCTGTGATTTCTGATTCGTTGTTAACAAAAGAATTGCACAGTTATTTTTATCCTGGTTCGTTGTTAACTAAACTACTCCCGTCCACCCCCGCGGAGTGATTTACCTCACCTGAGGATTTAATCCACTAATCGCAACAGATTACAATGGTTTTCCACTTAATCCGCGACTAAGTCTTCTAGAGTATCCTGATCACAACCTGATCACTCCAGGAACAAATGCTTAGACACAAGCTAAGACTTTCTTAGAGTATCCTGACCACCACGTGATCACTCTAATTACAACTGCTTAGACACAAGCTAAGACTTCCTAGAGTATCCTGATCAACACTTGATCACTCTAGTTACTTACAAATTAATGTAATCAATTCTAAGAGTATTACAATTGCTTCTGAAAAGCTATAATCACAACAGTGATATTTCTCTTAACGTTTAAGCTTAATCTCACTAATATATTACAACAGCAATGTAGTGAGCTTTGATGAAGATGAAGTTTCTGAGCTTTGAATTGAACAGCGTTTCAGCAAGTTAATATTCACAGAATTTGGTTCAGAGTTGTTAACCTTGCTTCTCATCAGAACTTCATATTTATAGGCGTTTGAGAAGATGGCCGTTGAACGCATTTAATGCTTTGCGTGTTCCGTACAGCTTTTCATTTAATGTTTCACGCTTTTGTCAACTACCTCGAGCCTTGTTCACGCTGTGTCTACTGACGTTGCCTTTAATAGCTTCCAACGTTCCTTTTGTCAGTCAGCGTAGCCTGCCACTTGTACTTTCTTCTGATCTGATGTTTGTGAATATAATATTTGAATATCATCAGAGTCAAACAGCTTGGTGCATAGCATCTTCTTGTCTTCTGACCTTGAAGTGCTTCTGAGCGTGATACCATGAGAACTTCAGTGTTTCTGCTTCTGATCTCAAGTTCTTCTGATGCTTCCATAGACCCATGTTCTGATTCTGCCTTGACCATCTTCTGATGTCTTGCCAGACCATGTTCTGATGTTGCATGCTGAACCTTCTGAGACAAAGCTTCTGAGCGCTGATTTGTGCATACTCTTTAGATATATTTCCTGAAAGGGAAATTGCAATGTATTAGAGTACCACATTATCTCACACAAAATTCATATCCTTGTTATCATCAAAACTAAGAATATTGATCAGAACAAATCTTGTTCTAACAATCTCCCCCTTTTTGATGATGACAAAAACATATATAAATGATATGAATTTGCGATCAGAAAGAGCAGACGGCTATAGACAAATCACACAGCTATAGCATAAGCATGTGAATATGTCTCCCCCTGAGATTAACAATCTCCCCCTGAGATGAATAATCTCCCCTTGAAATAAATACTCAAAGAACTTTAATAATAAAAGACTTCCCTGATTATTTCGGTAGAGACGATCACATAAGCTTCTTGCTTCTGATAATTCATACCTTCTGACTTTTGCTTCCATTGGACAGCTTCAGAACTTGAATTTCTTTAGATCCCTAGAACACTCACAGCTTCTGATTCCTGCTTCCATTTAGGACAGCTTCAGAACTTGAATTTCTTTGATCTTCAGAACATTCACAGCTTCTGATTCCTGCTTCCCTCGGATAGCTTCAGAGCTTTGAATTTCTTCTTACATCACTTCATGCTAGATTGTATCAGAACATTGTTGAATGTACCAGAGCATCATCAGAGCATCTCTACATCCTGAAATGTTACAGAACAAAACTAAACGACAAAAGTCAGCATGAATGAGTTAGAACATAAGATGTGTATCAGAACACAAAATATGTATCAGAGCCATATAAGCCATATAGAATATATCAGATCCAATAGACAATGTATCAGAGCAAATAGCCAATGATTTGGATCATATTCTATTATCAGAATTTTTGATCATTCTTCCTTCTGATTCTGAAGCTTCCTAGCACTCAGCTTGCTTCAAGAATCCAAGAGCTATTTCTCTAAAGAGTTGCTTCCTATGTTGATCTTGAATCTTCGATTCCTGCAACAACACAACTTATGAAGCTTGCAGCTTCTGTTAGTAATGTGGGGCCTTTTTACTCGGTAACTGATAATATTAATCAGATCATTTATCATATATTTTCTCCCCCTTTTTGTCATAACATCAAAAAGCATAAAAGATTTAGATGTAAAGCAAGAGACAAAAGGAAAGAAACATAAATAACTTTTCATTGATTTCAACAAGAAGGATTACAAAAGGTGTATGCTGATACACAAGTGCAACAAGCAAAGAAAACTACAAGGACACAAAGACTACAACCCTAGCCTAGTCCTAATCTAAGCCAGCATATCATGAATCCCAGCGATGTTCTTGCTCTTGCTTGGTCATCAAATCTTGAAGCTCTGCATGCTTGAGCAGCTCCCAGAGAAAGAAGTAAATGAATACAAAAGAGGAACTGAGAACAGTTCACCAGGAGAGAGCGTATTCTCAGACGGGCTTTCCCTTAACATAGAAGTTAAGTCCTTATTGGAACCTAACTTCATCCAATATCTCAAGAAAGTCTTCTTCCTTTGGACAAATGTTGATAACATCATCAAAGAAGAGATCTGACTTGAGAAAAACTTGGAATGCCATCCCGAGATATGTTTCTCATCCTGTAACCGATTAACCCTTCCATCCGTTCTATTCAAATAGATCAGCCACTGTTGAGACTTAGTTTCTTCAACTGGTTTAAAGTTTTGATGAAGGGAACTAGGCGAGAGATTCATGATGAATGCTAGATCGATGAAGAATGAACTTAGGGTTTTCGCAAACGATATTCATAGAAAAGTGAGAGAAAGAGAGAGGGAACGCAAAGATTGATTGAAGAATGCAAAGAAATGGAGAAATAAATAGAGGGAATGTGGGGAAGGAAAACGTTCTAGGGAAGGGAAACGTTTGACTGATATAAAAACGAAAAGAACAATAAAAGAAATGATGAATAGCATTTAATGTTATTTGACGTGAGGAGAGATAATAATGACAAAAGACGAGATTTGCACAGTTACCTAAGTAGACGTCCCCTCAACTGCACGCACGCTTGTCCAGAAATAGTGAACACGTGTTTATCATTTGGATAGCCAGTTACAGCTGTTTTGCTTTTAAAGAGATTCTGAATCAACTTAGACAATGAAACGTTAGTAATAACTGAATCACAATTTCTAATTGATTTCAATAAGAACTTCTTATAAAAAACAAATCCAATTTCATTTCAGAAGATACTCATACATAAGATCTTCTCATCTTCTCATTCTGGGCATAAATCCATACTGATATTCTTCAGAATGAACTTAAACCTATCTTCAGCAAGGGGTTTTGTAAAGATATCAGCCCATTGATGGTCTGTATCCACAAAGTTTAAAGATATAACACCCTTCTGAACATAGTCCCTTATGAAATGATGTTTAATCTCAATATGTTTAGCTTTTGAATGTAAAATAGGATTCTTAGATAAACATATAGCAGAAGTATTATCACAGAAAATAGGAATGTTACTCTCATATATCTGATAATCTTCCAGCTGACTTCTCATCCAGAGCATTTGTGTGCTACAACCAGCAGCAGCAACATATTCTGCTTCTGTTGTTGAGAGGGCAATAGTAGCTTGCTTCTTGCTGTACCATGAGATCAGATGACTTCCAAGAAATTGACAACTTCTAGAAGTGCTCTTTCTTTCTATTCTATCTCCAGCATAGTCAGCATCACAGAATCCTACTAAGTTGTAATCTTTAGATCTTCTGTAAACTAAACCAACATTAGTAGTACCTTTCAGATACCTTAGAATTCTCTTAACCGCAGTTAAATGAGATTCTCTTGGATCTGATTGGAATCGAGCACACAAACAAACACTAAAGAGAATGTCAGGTCTAGAAGCAGTTAGATATAGAAGAGATCCAATTATACCTCTGTACAACTTCTGATCTACCTTCTTACTTACCTCATCCTTACCCAGTACACATGTTGGATGCATAGGAGTTTTGGCTTCTTTGCTTTCAGAAAGATTAAACTTCTTCAAAAGTTCTTTCACATACTTCGTTTGATGAACATAGGTTCCATCGGAAGTTTGGTTGATTTGAATCCCAAGGAAATACTTGAGTTCTCCCATCATGCTCATTTCAAATTCAACCTGCATAGACTCAGCAAACTCCTTTCCAAGTGTAGCATTAGATGTTCCAAAGATAATATCATCAACATATATTTGACAAATTAAAATATCCTTTTTAAATGTTTTACAAAAGAGAGTAGTGTCCATTTTTCCTCTAGTGAAATCATTTTCCAGAAGGAAAGAACTCAAACGTTCATACCAAGCTCTGGGAGCTTGTTTCAATCCGTATAATGATTTCTTTAGTTTGAAAACATGATTTGGAGACATGGAGTCTTCAAAACCAGGAGGTTGATGGACATAAACTTCTTCATCTATGTAACCATTTAAGAAGGCACTCTTAACATCCATCTGATAAAGAGTGATGTTGTGTTGAGTGGCAAAAGAAATTAATAGACGAATAGATTCTAACCTGGCCACTGGTGCAAAGGTTTCTGTGTAGTCAATCCCTTCTTGCTGACTATAACCCTGAGCAACCAGTCTGACTTTGTTTCTTACCACTTCACCTTTCTCACTTAGCTTGTTTCTGAAAACCCACTTAGTACCGATGATGTAAATCCTTTTGGTCTAGGAACCAAGTCCCATACATCATTCCTTGTAAACTGATTTAGTTCTTCTTGCATGGCAATTATCCAGTCTGGATCTTCTAGAGCTTGATCAACAGAAGTTGGCTCGATCAAAGAAACAAGACCTAATTGACATTCTGCATTGTTCTTAAGGAATGCCCTTGTTCTGATGGGATCATCTTTCTTTCCAAGGATCACATCTTCTGAATGAGCTGAGGCAAGTCTAGGTGATCTTCTGACTGTAGGTTCTTCAGAAATCCTAAGATTCTCTAAAGATGCAGCAACTTGATCTTCTGATCCATTGCTTCTGAGACTGCCAGCTTCTGCAGCTTTGCTTCTTGGTTCTACTGCTTCTGATATATCAATATCAAAATCTGCAAAGTTCTCAAACTGCTTTGGTTTTTCAAGACCAAGCTTATCATCAAATCTGATATTGATTGATTCTTCTACAATCAATGTTTCAGTATTGTATACTCTGTAGCCTTTAGAACGTTTAGAATATCCAAGAAGGAAACATTTTTGTGCTTTAGAATCAAACTTAACAAGATGATCTTTAGTATTCAGAATAAAACATACACATCCAAAAGGATGGAAATATGAAATGTTGGGCTTTCTGTTCTTCCACAATTCATAAGGAGTCTTATTTAGAATAGGTCTGATAGAGATTCTATTCTGAATATAACACGCAGTGTTTATTGCTTCTGTCCAGAAATGCTTAGCCATATTGGTTTCATTGATCATGGTTCTGGCCATTTCTTGTAGAGTCCTATTCTTTCGCTCTACAACTCCATTTTGCTGTGGAGTTCTAGGACAAGAGAAATCATGGGCAATACCATTTTCTTTGAAGAACTCCTCAAAGAATCTGTTCTCAAATTCACCACCATGATCACTTCTGACCTTTATGATCTTGCACTCTTTCTAAGATTGGATCTGAGTGCAGAATTCAAAGAACACTGAATGAGACTCATCCTTGTGTTTCAAGAACTTTACCCATGTCCAGCGGCTATAATCATCAACGATGACTAATCCATATTTCTTCCCTCTGACAGATGCTGTTTTGACTGGGCCAAACAGATCAATGTGCAAGAGTTCTAACGGCCTTGAGGTAGAAACAACATTCTTAGACTTGAATGCAGGTCTGGAGAACTTGCCCTTCTGACATGCTTCACAAAGAGCATCTGATTTGTATTTCAGATTTGGGAGTCCCCTGACCAGATTTAGTTTGTTAATCTGAGAAATCTTTCTCAAACTAGCATGACCTAATCTTCTGTGCCAGACCCATTGCTCTTCAGAAACAGACATAAGACAAGTCACCTTCTGCTTCTCAAGATCATAAAGATCAATCTTATAAATGTTGTTCTTCCTCTTGCCTGTAAATAGGATTGAGCCATCCTTTTGACTTACAGCCTTGCAAGACTTTTGATTGAAGATTATATCATAACCATTGTCACTTAATTGACTTATGGACAATAAGTTATGCGTTAATCCTTCTACAAGAAGTACATTAGTTATGGAAGGAGAGTTACCAAGACTTATGGTTCCAGAGCCAATGATTTTGCCCTTCTGATCTCCTCCAAACTTGACTTCTCCACCTGGTTTAAGCACCAGGTCTTGGAATGTAGACCTTCTTCCCGTCATGTGTCGCGAGCACCCAGAGTCCAGGTACCATGACATTTTGCTTTTTGTCCTCTTTTCCGCCAAGGATATCTCTTCAGAATCTGATTCTGATGTAGATTCTGATCCATCATCTTCTGTCGCCATCAGCGCAAAGTTTGCCTGCTCTCCTTCAGAGTTTGATCCTGATTCTGATTCAGAATCATCCCATGTTGCCATAAGACCTTTCTTCTTATGAAACTTCTTCTTGGGATTCTCCTTCTGAAGTTTCGGACACTCATTCTTGTAATGTCCAGGCTCATTGCACTCATAGCAGACAACCTTCTTTTTGTCAGATCTTCTGTCACCAGAAGATTCTCCACATTCAAATTTCTTTGAACTTCTGAAGCCTCTGAACTTCCTTTGCTTGCTCTTCCAGAGTTGGTTCACCCTTCTGGAGATCATGGACAGTTCATCTTCTTCTTCAGATTCTGATTCTTCAGGATCTTCTTCTCTAGCCTGAAAAGCGTTAGTGCATTTTTTAATGTTAGATTTTAATGCAATAGACTTACCTTTCTTCTGAGGTTCATTAGCGTCAAGTTCAATCTCATGACTCCTCAGGGCACTGATCAGCTCTTCCAAAGAAACTTCATTCAGATTCTTCGCAATTTTGAATGCAGTCACCATTGGGCCCCATCTTTTGGGCAAACTTCTGATGATCTTCTTTACATGATCAGCCTTGGTGTAGCCTTTGTCGAGAACTCTCAATCCAGCAGTCAGAGTTTGAAATCTTGAAAACATCTTTTCAATGTCTTCATCATCCTCCATCTTGAAGGCTTCATACTTCTGGATTAGTGCAAGAGCTTTGGTCTCCTTGACTTGAGCATTTCCTTCATGAGTCATCTTCAAGGACTCATATATGTCATGGGCCGTTTCCCTGTTAGATATCTTCTCATACTCAGCATGAGAGATAGCATTCAGCAAAACAGTCCTGCATTTGTGATGATTCTTGAAATCTTTCTTTTGATCATCATTCATTTCGCTTCTCGTGAGCCTTACACCAGTAGCTTTAACAGGATGTTTGTAACCATCCAACAGAAGATCACATAGATCAGCATCTAGACCAAGAAAGTAACTTTCCAGTTTATCTTTCCAGTATTCAAAGTTTTCACCATCAAATACTGGTGGTCTAGTATAACCATTGTTACCATTGTATTGCTCAGTAGAGCCAGATGTAGATGCAGCTGGATTTGTTGGAATTTCACCAGCCATCTTTTACTGAAGCATTTTTCTCTTCCTGAATCTTTTCTAAACACGGTTAAATGCTTGCACCTTAGAACCGGCGCTCTGATGCCAATTGAAGGATAGAAAAACACTTAGAAAGGGGGGGGGGTTTGAATAAGTGTAGTCTTAAAAACTTGAACGATAAAAATAAATTGCACAGTTATTTTTATCCTGGTTCATTGTTAACTAAACTACTCCAGTCCACCCCCGCGGAGTGATTTACCTCACCTGAGGATTTAATCCACTAATCGCAACAGATTACAATGGTTTTCCACTTAGTCCGCGACTAAGTCTTCTAGAGTATCCTGATCACAACCTGATCACTCCAGGAACAAATGCTTAGACACAAGCTAAGACTTTCTTAGAGTATCCTGACCACCACGTGATCACTCTAATTACAACTGCTTAGACACAAGCTAAGACTTCCTAGAGTATCCTGATCAACACTTGATCACTCTAGTTACTTACAAATTAATGTAATCAATTCTAAGAGTATTACAATTGCTTCTGAAAAGCTATAATCACAACAGTGATATTTCTCTTAACGTTTAAGCTTAATCTCACTAATATATTACAACAACAATGTAGTGAGCTTTGATGAAGATGAAGTTTCTGAGCTTTGAATTGAACAGCGTTTCAGCAAGTTAATATTCACAGAATTTGGTTCAGAGTTGTTAACCTTGCTTCTCATCAGAACTTCATATTTATAGGCGTTTGAGAAGATGACCGTTGAACGCATTTAATGCTTTGCGTGTTCCGTACAGCTTTGCATTTAATGTTTCACGCTTTTGTCAACTACCTCGAGCCTTGTTCACGCTGTGTCTACTGACGTTGCCTTTAATAGCTTCCAACGTTCCTTTTGTCAGTCAGCGTAGCCTGCCACTTGTACTTTCTTCTGATCTGATGTTTGTGAATATAATATTTGAATATCATCAGAGTCAAACAGCTTGGTGCATAGCATCTTCTTGTCTTCTGACCTTGAAGTGCTTTTGAGCGTGATACCATGAGAACTTCAGTGCTTCTGCTTCTGATCTCAAGTTCTTCTGATGCTTCCATAGACCCATGTTCTGATTCTGCCTTGACCATCTTCTGATGTCTTGCCAGACCATGTTCTGATGTTGCATGCTGAACCTTCTGAGACAAAGCTTCTGAGCGCTGATTTGTGCATACTCTTTATATATATTTCTTGAAAGGGAAATTGCAATGTATTAGAGTACCACATTATCTCACACAAAATTCATATCCTTGTTATCATCAAAACTAAGAATATTGATCAGAACAAATCTTGTTCTAACAATTTCGATTTGTGAAATTGAGATTGTTGGCATGGTGAGTGATGATACATGGTTTGAAATTGTTGAATAATCTGCAAATTAGTGAAATCAAGTTTGAGTTTTTTTTGTTTAATGAAGTTTATGGTGATTTTTAAATAAGAATTATAGCTCATGGTTTTGGTTAGAAAATATCAGTGAAAGGTGTATTGGTTAAGAGGAATGCTAGTGTCAAACCTTTTAACACACTCCTTTGACACGCTCCAATAATAGTTGGCCACATCACCCACTCTTTTTAATTTCTTTACCTATAACCGGTTGTACAAGTTACTCAAGTTTAATTAAAAAAAAAAACTTTTTATTTCCCCCATCTTCTTTCTTTCTCTCTGGTTTTTTTTCTTTTTGTAGTCTTTCTCAATTAGTCTGTGCATTTTGTCTTGCTTGATCTGAAAATTCAATTTATCCAACAATTTTATTCTGTTAAGTATTCTCTTGAACGGGAGATGAATTTTTCAATGGGTAATTTAAACCCCTTCTTCATCTTCCTAATTCTTTGGATGCTTTTCACCTTATTTTGTTATTTATGTTTGCTAACACCATACTGTTATATTATTGCATATGTTGTTTATTTTGTATTAGACTAATGCAGCGGAGGGAGATGTAGAGACATCAACTCTTGAAATTCTAATTCCAAGTCTCATTTGTCTTCCAATCTATTAATGATTTTTTTGGTTGGGTTTATTTTTTTATATTTTAGTTGGAATTTATCACGAAACAAAAAATCCTAAGAATGAAGCTAAAAAAAGTTATGCCCATTTTTTAACCTCCATCAATACATAGAAATCAATTGAGAAAGACACTGAACAAAAAGAAAAAGCTCAGGAGAAAGAAAGAAGAGGATGAAATAAAGAGTCTTTTTTTTTAATTAAACTTGAGTAACTTGTACAACCGGTTATAGGTACAGAAATTAAAAGGAGTGGGTGATGTGGCCAACTATTATTGGAGTGTGTCAAAGGAGTGTGTTAAAAGGTTTGACACTAGCATTTCTCATTGGTTAATGTTGTAACACCATAAGAAAAATCTCGCAAAAAACGTGAGGCCAGGGAGGTGTGAAATAAAATAAAATAAATACATATATACAAAGTCTTAGTGTCGATTAGTTAGTAAGATGTGGATAATTTTAATGTGTTATAAGTATGTACAAGACGAACAAAAGAAAAAGTTGTGTAACACGATATATAAAAAAAATGGTGTGAACCTTTTTTGTGTATGAGAGATGGAGAGTGTATGAAAATTAGGATTGGTGAAATCGTTCAGATATATCATCATATGGTTAAAAGGAATTAAAAATAAAGGGGGGCCTCATATGGAAATCATCGGCCAAAAATATTTTGAAAAGAATTTATAAAAAAAGTGAAACTAAAAGATGTTTTTGGAAAGGTTTTTGAAAGACAGTGTGTTGGTGAAGTTGAGAGACTGTGGATTGTGAGAGAAATGTAGGTGATTGTTGATGAAGAATAAGGATGAGAGGTGTCTCATTTATAGAATGAGAACTAGGTCAAAATAATCCTAAAAAGGAAAGATCCAACCCAGAGGCCCATGGACCTTCCTTGATGACCAAGATTAAGAACCTGGACGTACTTGTGTCCAAATGCGTCCAGGAGCAAAAATGATAAAAAAAAAAGTTTAAAAACATGGAAATGCATCAAGCGGGAATTGAACCCGTGACCTTTTGTTTGCAAGCCTTACTTCCTAACCAACTGAGCTATGTTATTTATTTGAAATATACTATATTTTAAAATAGACTTTAAATCAAATATTTATAAAATTCAGGAGGTCAATGTAAATGAACCCGAGATTTTATAAAATCCAATTTTGGAAATAGTTTTGAATTTTTGAAAAGTGTGGGCAAATTTTGGGGTATGACATCATGGCTCTTTGATACGTTGCCCCTGCGTTCTTTAGTCCAAAAGGCATAATGCGGTAGTAGAATGTTCCCCAAGGGGTGATGAAAGTTGTTTTCTCCATATCTTCAGGTGCCATTTTGATTTGGTTGTATCCTGAAAATCCGTCCATGAATGAGAAAACGTTGGATTTTGCTGTACTGTCAACCAACATGTCAATATGTGGTAGAGGAAAGTCGTCCTTAGGGATAGCTTTATTCAAATCTCTGTAGTCGACGCATACACGGACTTTTCCGTCTTTCTTGGGGACGGGAACAATGTTATCTAATCACTAAGGGTATTCTAAAGTGACGAGGAAACCAGCGTTTATTTGCTTTTGAACTTCCTCTTTGATTTTCATGGCCATCTTCGGATGAGTTCTTCTCAATTTTTGCTTGACCGGAGGGCATTCTGGCTTCAATGGCAAGTGATGCTCCACTATATTGGTATCAAACCCTGGCATATCCTGATAGGACCAAGCGAAGACACCTGAGAATTCCTTGAGCAGTTGTACCAAACTCTCTCTGATCTCTGAACTGAGCGAAGCTCCAATCTTAACCTCTTTTCTGTTTCCATCGGAATCAAGGTTAATGATCTCTAAAGGCTCATTGTATGGCTGAATGGCCTCTTCCCTTTGTTGGAGTAGCCGAGAAATTTCTTCTGATATTTCTTCGTCTTCTTCTTCCTCTGCCTCGAATACAGGAGATTCAAAGTTTGGAGGAGTCATGTGATCGCACGTTTCAACGGGGTTTTTTTATGATTAATATGCATATGTGTGATGAGTTTATTTAGAAAACGAGGCAAGACTTGGTGTATGCAGTTAATGAAATGTTTTGATGTTTTTTAAGTGTGTTTTTTAGGATTACCAATTTCTGAAAAAAGAAAAGGGAAAAACTAACGAAGGAACAAAATGACATTTTTATTTATCGACAGTCACTTCTTGAAACAAAGACCCTATAAAACAAAACTCTGTTGCTTTGGGCAAAGCAAAGAGGGACATTTTCCTAAGAAACAGTAAAATGCAAAGCCCTGTGAAACATCTCTTCACCATGGGCTATGGTGAGAGGACAAAATAACGGTGAAAGTTCCTACTTAGGAGTGCGAATAACAGTCGAAACTTCAATAGCCGTCCAATAGTGGAGAACCCCATTGTGCACTATGTAATCTGGAACTTTAGGCTTGAGTTGACCTATGGTATGTCTTGATTTACCAACCACTGTCTTTGTAACACTCAGACGATCTTCTTCTGCTTCAGCAGACTGAGCGATGTGAGCATATCCATTTCCAAGTGGAGTATGTCGGATTTTCTTTTGAGGAAACTTCCAACATTTTGAATGGAGAGACTCGTTATCGGAGACACTTTCGAGATCATCCTCTTCTATATTTTGATCTTGATCTTCTCCCAAGATGGTGTTGACTAGGTATGTATACTCTAAATCTGTAGCCTCGGAAGGTGATTTGGGGATATAATCATCAATGATGACTTCATCAGATGGTGATGATGAATAGCAAGGCTTGAATATCTCTTTTGGTTGAGCAAAGTACTCATGATCAATATTCCATCCAGTTGGAGCAATGTCTTCAAGAGAGATTTTTGAACTTCCAGGAGCGGAGTATTTCACCATGTAGTCGAATTTTTCGCTTGGTTTTCTTAATGTATCCTAGGTTACTTCGGGGATAGGTGGAACTTTCTCTGATGAGCCATGACTTCTGGTGGCGAGGCTGTTGATAACTTCGTCACTGCTTGGTTGAGTCTTACTTCCAGATCCTTTAGTCGGATAACAGAAAGGGGAAGCAGACTCTGCTAAGGCAATGTATCCTGCTTCGAGAAGGTAGGATAGACATTTCGCTTCAAAATTCTCATTGGTGTTTTCTGTACCGATGGTATTGACTGTTTGTTGAACAAGTTGAAGAAAACCTCCGCTGCAGAAAGTTTCTTGAATATGGCATACTACCTCGTTTCCTTGAGTAGCCTGTTAGAACAAGATTTGTTCTGATCAATATTCTTGTTTTGATGATAACAATGTATATGAATTTTGTATAAGACAATGTGGTACTCTAATCCTATGCATTTTCCATTTCAGGAAATATATAAGGAGTATGCACAATTCAGCGCTAAGAAGCACTGACTCAGAAGGTTCAGGATTGCAACATTAGAATATACTCTCGCAAGACATCAGAAGATGGTCAAGCAGAATCAGAACATGATCTATGAAGCATCAGAAGAACATGAGATCAGAAGCAGAAGTACTGAAGTTCTTATGGTATCACGCTCAAGCACTTCAAAGTCAGAAGACAAGAAGATGCTCTGCACCAAGCTGAATGACTCTGATTATTCAAACGTTGTATTCACAAATCTGAGATCAGAAGTTGGTACTAGATGACAGGCTATTAAGTCTAATATCTGACTAGCAAAAGGAACGTTAGAAGCTACAAAAGGCAAAGTCAGTAAAAGCAGGAAAAGCATGGCTCGAGGTAGTTGACAAAATAGTGAAAACATTAAATGCAAAGCTGTCCAGTCACGAAACGCATTAAATGCAGTTCAACGGTCATCTTCTCAAAACGCCTATAAATATGAAGTTCTGATTAGAAGCAAAAAATGAACAACTCTTGCAAAAATACTGAAACGCTGTTGAATTCAAAACTTACGAACTTCATCTTCAACCTCACAAACTATTGTAATATTTAGTGAGTGTTAAGCTTAGAACTTAAGAGAAATATCACAGTTGTGATTATATCTTTCTAAGAAGCAAATTTATACTCTTGTAAACATTTATTTTACATTGATTGTAAAAGGTTCCTAGAGTGATCAGTGAGATCAGTAGACTCTAGAAGACTTAGAAGTTTCTAAGTGGTGATTTCCTAGAGTGATCAAGTTGTGATCAATATACTCTAGAAGACTTAGAGTGTTTATAAGTGGATAACCATTGTAATCAAGATTGATTAGTGGATTAAATCCTCAGTTGAGGTAAATCACTCTAAGGGGGTGGACTGGAGTAGTTTCGTTAACAACGAACCAGGATAAAAATATTGTGTTCATTGTTTTTATCTTAAGAGTTTTTAAAGTCACACTTATTCAAATCCCCCTTTCTAAGTGTTTTTCTATTCTTCAATTGGCATCAGAGCGCCGGTTCTAGGTGCAAGCACTTAACCGTGTTAGAAAAAGATTCAGGGAGAAAAACATTAAGTTAATATGGTTGATCCATCAACAGTTGCATCAACTGCTACACCTGTTTCAAATGATCAACACAACAATGGAAATGGATATTCTAGACCACCAGTATTTGATGGTGAAAACTTTGAATACTGGAAAGATAGATTGGAAAGTTACTTTCTTGGTCTAGATGGTGATTTATGGGATTTACTTGTGGATGGTTACAAACATCCTGTAAATGCTAGTGGAGCAAAGATGTCAAGACAAGAAATGAGTGATGATCAAAAGAAACAATTCGAAAATCATCACAAGTCAAGGACTATTCTGCTGAATGCTATTTCTCATGCTGAATATGAGAAGATATCAAACAGAGAAACTGCCCATGACATCTTTGAATCATTGAAGATGACTCACGAAGGAAATGCCCAAGTCAAAGAGACAAAAGCTCTTGCATTAATCCAGAAGTATGAAGCCTTCAAGTTGGAGGATGATGAAAACATTGAAACAATGTTCTCAAGATTTCAAACTCTAACAGCTGGATTAAGAGTGCTTGACAAGGGATATACAAAGGCTGATCACGTCAAGAAGATCATCAGAAGCTTGCCCAGAATATGGGGCCCAATGGTGACTGCATTCAAGATAGCAAAGAACCTGAATGAAGTCTCTTTGGAAGAGCTGATCAGCGCCTTGAGGAGTCATGAAATAAGCTGGATGCTAATGAACCTCAAAAGAAAGGTAAGTCTATTGCTTTAAAATCTTTAAATAAAAAATGCACTAACGCTTTTCAGGCGGAAGAAGAAGATTATGAAGAGTCAGAATCAGAATCAGAAGAAGATGAACTATCCATGATCTCTAGAAGGGTAAACCAACTCTGGAAGAGTAAACAAAGGAAGTTCAAGAACTTCAGAAGTTCCAAAAAGCCTGAAAGAGGAGAATCTTCTGGACTCAGAAGATCTGACAAAAAGAAGGTCACGTGCTTTGAGTGCAAGGAGCCAGGACATTACAAGAGTGAGTGTCCAAAGCTTCAGAGGGAAAAGCCTAAGAAGAAGTTTCAAAAGAAGAAAGGCCTTATGGCAACTTGGGACGATTCAGATTCATCAGAATCAGACTCTGAAGATGAGCAGACAAACATTGCGCTCATGGCCACTGTTGATGATGGATCAGAATCTACATCAGAATCAGACTCAGACTCTGAAGAGGTATTTTCTGAACTATCTAGAGATGAGCTAGTTTCCAGTTTAACTGAAATTCTGGAAATCAAGGCTAAGCTTAGTATCAAATACAAAAAGCTGAGAAAGCTCTTTGCATCTGAAACTAAGAAGCTTGAATTAGAAAATTCTGAACTCAAAGAAAAAGTTTTAAAACTATCCAAAGATGCTGAGTCATCTTCTAGTTCAGAAAAGTCTATTCCAAGCTTGAACAATATTCTCAAGGAATATGACTTGAGTTTCAGGAAGTTCTTATCTAGAGGTATTGGAAGAAGTCAACTTGCCTCTATGATATATGCAGTTAGTGGAAACAAGAGAGTTGGCATAGGTTATGAGGGTGAAACCCCATATAAACTTGAACCTGTAGATGATATGAAAATCACATACAAGCCCTTGTATGATCAGTTCAAGTATGGCCACTCCCATGATATTAGGCTCACATCACATGCTAAGAGTTTTCACATTATACACACTAAGAAGCATGTGACACAAAATAGAAAATATCATGTTGCTCAAACTAAGGAATATCATGTTGTACCTCCTGTTAATTATCATGCTAAACCCAAGTTCAATCAGAACTTGAGGAGAACTAACAAGAAAGGACCCAAGAAAATGTGGGTACCTAAGGAGAAGATAATTTCTGTTGCATATATCCTTGGTAGCAAAGAAGACAAACCAAAACATGTCATGGTACCTGGACTCTGGGTGCTCGCGGCACATGACGGGAAAAAGGTCTATGTTCCAAGACCTGGTGCTTAATTCTGTTGGAGAAGTAAAGTTTGGAGGAGATCAGAAGGGCAAGATCATTGGTTTTGGAACCATAAGTATTGGTAACTCTCCTTCCATAACTAATGTACTTCTTGTAGATGGATTAGCTCATAACTTATTGTTCATTAGTCAATTAAGTGACAATGGTTATGACATAATCTTCAATCAAACGTCTTGCAAAGCTGTAAGTCAAAAGGATGGCTCAATCCTATTTACAGGCAAGAGAAAGAACAACATTTACAAGATTGATCTTCAAGATCTTAAGAATCAGAAGGTAACTTGTCTTATGTTTGTTAGTGAAGAGCAATGGGTCTGGCACAGAAGATTGGGCCATGCTAGTTTGAGAAAGATTTCTCAGATTAACAAAGTTAATCTGGTTAGAGGACTCCCTAATCTGAAATATAAATCAGATGCTCTTTGCGAAGCATGTCAGAAAGGGAAGTTTTCCAAATCTGCATTCAAATCTAAGAATGT
The DNA here is from genome assembly GCF_029867415.1 of Vicia villosa. NCBI lineage: Eukaryota > Viridiplantae > Streptophyta > Magnoliopsida > Fabales > Fabaceae > Vicia > Vicia villosa. The sequence goes on from NC_081184.1 coordinate 81,230,242, forward strand.
TGTTTCTTCCTCTAGGCCGCTAGAACTTCTGCACATTAATCTGTTTGGTATTGCCCATTTTATTTCAAAGAAAATGGTATTGCCCATGATTTCTCTCGCCCTAGAACTCCACAGCAAAATGGAGTTGTAGAGCGAAAGAATAGGAATCTACAAGAAATGGCCAGAACCATGATCAATGAAACCAATATGGCTAAGCATTTCTGGGCAGAAGCAATAAACATTGCATGTTATATTCAGAATAGAATCTCTATAAGACCTATTCTCAATAAGACTCCTTATGAATTGTGGAAGAACAGAAAGCCCAACATGTCTTATTTCCATCCATTTGGATGTGTATGTTATATTTTGAACACTAAAGATCATCTACATAAGTTTGATTCTAAGGCACAGAAGTGTCTCCTTCTTGGATATTCTGAACGCTCAAAAGGCTACAGAGTATACAATACTGAAACATTGATTGTTGAAGAATCAATCAATATCATATTTGATGATAAGCTTGGTCTTGAAAAGCCAAAGCAGTTTGAGAATTTTGCAGATATTGAAATCTCTAACTCAGAAGCTGAAGAACCCAGAAGCAAAGTGTTAGAAGATCAAGTTGCTGCTTCATTAGAGAATCTCAGAATTTCTGAAGAGTCAACTATCAGAAGATCTTTTAGACTCAACTCTTCTCACTCAGAATATGGTATCATTGGGAAGAAAGAACATCCTATCAGAACAAGAGCATTCCTTAAGAACAATGCAGAATGTCAATTTGGTCTAGTATCTCTTATTGAGCCAACTTTTATTGATCAAGCTCTGGAGGATGCTGACTGAATAATTGCCATGCAAGAAGAACTCAATCAGTTTACAAGGAATGACGTATGGGATCTTGTTCTTAGACCAAAAGGATTCAACATCATTAGAACCAAGTGGGTCTTCAGAAACAAGCTAAGCGAAAAGGGAGAAGTTGTAAGAAACAAAGCCAGACTGGTTGCTCAGGGCTATAGTCAGCAAGAAGGTATTGACTATACTGAAACCTTTGCACCAGTGGCCAGGTTAGAATCTATTCGTTTATTAATTTCTTTTGCCATTCAACATAACGTCACTCTATATCAGATGGATGTTAAGAGTGCCTTCTTAAATGGTTATATAGATGAGGAAGTATATGTCCACCAACCTACTGGTTTTGAAGACTCTAAGTCTCCAGAACATGTTTTCAAATTAAAAGAAATCATTATATGGCCTGAAGCAAGCTCCTAGAGCTTGGTATGAAAGATTAAGTTCTTTCCTTCTCGACAATAGTTTCACTAGAGGAAAAGTGGATACTACTCTCTTTTGTAAAACCTTTAAAAAGGATATTTTAATTTGCCAAATTTATGTTGATGATATTATCTTTGGAACCTCTAATGCTACACTTGGAAAGGAGTTTGCTAAGTCTAAGCAGGCTGAGTTTGAAATGAGTATGATGGGAGAACTCAAGTACTTTCTTGGGATCCAGATCAATCAAACTTCTGATGGAACCTATGTTCATCAAACCAAGTACGTGAATGAACTTCTGAAGAAGTTTAATCTTTCAGAAAGCAAAGAAGCAAAAACTCATATGCATCCACATGTGTCCTAGGTAAGGATGAGGTAAGTAAGAAGGTAGATCAGAAGCTCTACAGAGGTATGATTGAATCTCTTCTATATCTTACTGCTTCTAGACCTGATATTTTATTCAGTGTTTGTCTGTGTGCAAGATTCCAATCAGATCCTGTCATACCCTAATTTTTGACCTAAGATACCACCTCATATCATTGCATATGCATCATTTGCATCTCTAACAAATTGCATAGTTTGTGTTTGCTACTTGTGACTCAGCAGGATTTAATCAGGAAATCACTCATCAGTACAAGCAACAATCAACTAGGGTTTTGTTCTCCCTTCATCTCAAAAGAACTATCTTCATCAACAGTCAATATTTGGTCCTCAGAGATTCATTTCAACAAGCTCAACAGCTTTAAATCAACCAGATTAGGGTTTTGACTGAAGATAGCACACCCCTGACTTTTGCTCAGGATTTGACCTAATGACTTGGGACATGACCTCAAGACCTCAAGTGCATCATTTTGACCTAATCCATTTGGCTCATAACATCTCCTACACAAAGATTGATCAGACAAATCCTCAGATCAGGGTTTTTGAACTATCAGGGACTGAAATCAGGGATCACATTTGGGAAACCCTAAAAATCCCCAGGGAGTCAATCAAAGGTTTCAATCATCTTCAAATAATCCCTATGACAACATCCAATGGAAATTGCATCTCAATTCAAGGTCCACAGTCATCAATTTCATCAGGTCGACAATTAGGGTTTTGACCTAATTCACTGAATAACTGACTTTTTAATCAGGACATGGTGCCACAACTCAAACCATGGCTCAATATCCTTTAATGCTTCAATATGATCCATTCATACCATTCATTTGGTGAGGATAGCCTGTTTCATTTGAAATCTCCAGAAACGCGATTCGTCTGAAAAAGTCAACTGTACAAGATCACCATTGACTTTTGGGGAATTTTGGTCAACCATGACTTTTGAAGTTTTAAATCATCAATATATGATATGAGAAGTCATTTGATCAAGAAAAATCAAGAAAATCAATCAAGAATCAAAAAGTCAAAGTTTGACTTTTATACTTAGAAAAATTTTCTAAGTGTTTTTCAATGGTTTTTTCCAAACTTTGAAAGGGAATTTCTCAAAATTTCACCTACAAACTGAAAAAAACTTCCAACATGAAAGTTGTAGATTTTGATCCAATGAACAACTTTGTCACATATAATTTTTTTCCATAAGATCAACCATTTAAGAGATATGGAGCTTCAAAGTTGGCATCTTATGAAAACTTCACTTAAAACTTCATTTTCTCAAAGTTCATGGATCTTTTTCACCCATTTCCTTAAAGGTCTTGAAGAAACTTTCAACTAGGGTTTTGAAGTATGCAACATGAGCTTTCCAAAATGTCCAAGAGCATGAAAAAATTTGAAGTGTAGCTATGGTTTTGAATTTTGCCATTAGTGAACTTTTCACTTGAAATTTCAAGTCATTTTGCCAAAGTTATGAGCCAAATTGCCAAATGGACCAAGTAATAATACATAGAGGCAATAATTGGAAGATATTTTCTGATTTGAGACAGATGGGAAAGAGATAAGAAGCATAGCCAATTTTAACCATGGTTTAGTAACTTTAACCATATGCATTTAATGGTAAGATTCCTTTCTATCCTTTAAGTGCCAAATCACCAAAGAAGAAGCAAGTTGCAAAGCTCTGAGTTCAGAATGTTTGGCCTATAAATAGAGGTGCAAATCACTCTTCAATTCACACCAAAACCTCACAATTATAGGTTTTCTCTCTTCTTTCTTGAATTACAAGTCATGTGTTTCAAAGTGAGGTAGAAAACTCAACCTCCAAACCTTGCAAGTTCAGAACAAAGTGATGCTTCCCACAACTTCTAAATGTCATATATGATGTGTCTGAATCACTCATACACCCCAAAACACCTGAAAACTCAAAATCATCATCTCACCTCCAAATATGCATAACATGAGACTTATCATGCCAATTTTTGTTCAGGCTCAATTCTGTCCAAACTACCACTTCTAACATCATCCATATATCACATATGAACTATCCAATCCATCACATATAGCCAATAACCTCAGAATCATCAAATTCGATTCACTCTTGAAGCTTATGCAGATCGGGTACCATGGCCATGCCCAGATGAATTCAGATGGTTCCAAGCATCCAGACACCTTCCATAAGGTTCATTGAAGCTATCCAGATCATCAAACAACTTCTGTAACACCTCCAAGCAAGAATTCGATTCTCAGTTGTGCCGTTTTTAAGGTAAGTACTCATGAACTTCAAATTCATACTTCCACGCATCATAAATGAAATGTGAGCATACCATCTTGTTTCTGCACCTATGAGGATCATTAACCCTCAATCAATTGCATCATAACTTGCACATACACGATTTCACATTGAATTTCAGTTCTAGGGTTCTTCATGTTCATGCGAAAATTGACCCCTTTAGAGCAAAAATAAATGAATTCTGAGATCACCATCATGTTCCTTGTGAAAAACCGAGTGAGATAGACCCTTTGCTTGATCAAAACAACACAGTTTTAGAGATTTTCAAATTTCAGTTGGAGGTTTGTTCTTGGCGCGTTTTTGGTTCAAAGGATTTCTGGAAATTGATTTAAAATATAATTAATTCAACGCGTGTATATTACAAGCCACAAGCGTGGCTCAGTTGGCTTTTGTTTTGAGTAGTGACCTCAGGGTCACGAGTTCAAGTCCCTATGGGACCAAACCCTTCTTTTTTATCACTATTTCTCTTCATTTTCTTCACAACTTCAACCATTAATTTAACCAATCAAATTAACTCATTTTTTATTCATTTTTTACACACTTATTATTTTATATATGTATTTTATGAATATCAAAAAAAATCACAAAAATATATTTGTTTAATACATTTTTAATTAAGTTTAAAATAACATATTTTAAGTGTTTTTTAATACTTTTAAATATTGTTTTTCACTTGATTTCTCAAATTTAATCACTTGTAAATATTTCTTGAGCAAACCCTAATCATCTAAGTGTCAATTGAAGACAATCTTTTTGTTTATCTTGATTAAATTAACTTCTTTCAAAATTCAAATCATTTTAAATAAGCGATCGCGATTCTTTTCAAAAACGATAAACCATTTTCTTTTGATTTTCAAAGAAAACTATTGATTAAATCTTTTTAATTGATCAATTGATTTTCAAAACGAAGTGGGGCCTCTCGAATATTAGAGAGTGTAAGTCCCATTTCTTTTCTTTTTATACAGTTTTCAAAACAATAAAACTTCTTCAAAATAAAATCTTTTCAAACAATTTTCAAATCATCTTCGAAGAAACTTCAAAACTTCCCAAAGATACCATGGGCCTCCATGTAGGTATAAGCCCCAAGCCCTTTTGTACATACCCATTCCAGTACATGAAATTAGGTATTTCATTGTACGCTTTTTTGTACATACACTTTTTTTACATACCTCGATCAGTTTGCTTTTTAACTTTGAATAACAAACCAAAAATGAAGGTTTCTTTAAATCTTCCCAAAAATATACCATGGGCCTCCATGTAGGTATAAGTCCCGAGCCCTTTTGTACATACCCACTCAAGTACATGAAATTAGGTATTTCATTGTACGCCTTTTGTACATATCTCGATAAGTTTGATTTTTAACTTTGAATAACAAACCAAAAATGAAGGTTTCTTTAAATCTTCCCAAAAATATACCATGGGCCTCCATGTAGGTATAAGTCCCAAGCCCCTTTGTAAATACCTGTTTACATAGCTTTGAATAAATTCAAGTGGACCTCTCCCCGAGTGTGAGTCCCGAGCCCTGTGTATACAAATGGATCATGCTTACAGGTATATTTCCTTCATAAACTCCATTATATACACACACTTTGTCATATATAACTGTTCATATAACTGTTCATATTTGTTCATGTACTTGTGCATATTTGTTGGTACTTGTTCATATGTGTGATTGTGTTATATATACTTGTTCAACTTAGTACAACACTAGGTTCCCCATAGCCTCCTATTGGGCTTCGTGCAAAGAATCTCCCTAGTTTAGGTTAGGACATAGAGTATGGTTTCCCGGTGAAATCGCTCTAAGAGCTCAAACCAACTATACCATGCCTCCCCTTGGGCTTTGTACAAACGAGTGACCCTCCCATAGCCTCCTCTTGGGCTTACAATGCAAGGACCCTGGATTGTCCCTCCCATAGCCTCCTCTTGGGCTTACAATGCAAGGACCCTCGGATAGCCTCCTCTTGGGCTTCGTACAAGGACCCACGGGCTTCTTATAAGCATCCCAAATATCCAAAACAAATACCCTAGGAGATTAGACATTTTTCATCTCTATGCTAGGAGTATCTCTTCTATATCATCACAAACAATCAATCAATCAAAATCAAACTTTTTTGCCACAAGGCTGGCTAATCAATCAAACTTCTTTTTGCCACAAGGCTGGCTAATCAATCAAACCGTTTTGCCACCATACTGGCTGATTAATCAAAGTTTTTGTCACAAGGCTGACTTCATTGAAACTTTTGCCACGAGGCTGGCTGATTAATCAAAACTTTTTGTCACAAGGCTGACTTCATTGAAAGTTTTTGCCACAAGGCTGGTTAAACAAACAAACAAAAATCAAACAGATGTATGTGATGATATAGATTAGATACATCTAGCATTTAGACGACATTTGTCTATTTTCCTTTGCTTCCACTAGCATAAGTGGGAACTACGATTGCTCTGACTTTCTCAACATCCCTTTGAGAATACGTAGGCACAAGGTCGATCCTTGGCGAGCAAAACAAAACAAAAAACCATTCAAACCTTAGCACCCGTAGACCCCGAGCTACAGATGCTCTGATTCCCTCTAGGGGATATGTATGCAGAGGATCGCGATGATCTTTGCGAGCATAATCAAACAAACACCTTAGGTCCCACCTATTTCAACAAGAACCTCTCAATAACATGGAATGAAAAACAAAGCAAAGAAACCTATAGAGTACTATAGATACGTTGGGTGCTAATACCTTCCCTTCGTATAACCAACCCTCTTACCCAAGATCTCTCCCCCCACTTTTAGGTTATTGCAGCTTTTTTCCTTTTCCTCTTTTGGAAATAATAAAAAGTTTGGTCGAAACAAAGAAAAATCATTTTTTATGAGCACTCGAGCCCAAAGAAGGCATCAGGTGTCTCATCCACAAAAAGAGGAACAAAACGATTTTTCGCCGGCGACAGATCCTTGAGAATCTCACTTGACAGTTGTTAAGAGAATTCTGAGGTATCTGAAAGGTACTACTAATGTTGGTTTAGTCTACAGAAGATCTGAAGAATACAACTTAGTAGGATTTTGTGATGCTCATTACGCTGGAGATAGAGTTGAAAGGAAAAGTACTTCTGGAAGTTGTCAATTTCTTGGAAGTCACCTGATCTCCTGGTACAACAAGAAGCAAGCTACAATTGCCCTCTCTACAACAAAAGCAAAATATGTTGCTGCTGCTGGATGTAGTACACAGATGCTCTGGATGAAGAGTCAGCTAGAAGATTATAAAATATATGAGAGTAACATTCCTATCTTCTGTGATAATACTTCTGCTATATTTTTATCAAAAAATCGAATCTTACATTCCAAAGCTAAACATATTGAGATTAAACATCATTTCATTAGGGACTATGTTCATAAGGGTGTTCTATCTTTAAACTTTGTTGATACAGACCATCAATGGGCTGATATCTTTACAAAACCCCTTGTTGAAGACAAGTTTAAGTTCATTCTGAAGAATATCAGTATGGATTTATGCCCAGAATGAAAGGATGAGAAGTTCTGACATATGGATTAGATTTGAAATGATAATTTTTTTTTATAAGAAGTTCTGATTGTTGATCAGTTAGATATTCTGATTCTGTTATTGCTAACGTTTCATATGTCTAAGTTGATTCAGAATCTCTTTTAAAGCAAAACAGCTGTCACCAGCTATTCCAGAAGATGAACACGTGTTCACTCTAATCGAATAAGCGTGCGTGCAGTTGATGAGACGCCGCCCTAGGTAACTGTGAAAATCATTTCAAATATCACGTTTTACCCTAACATCACTCATCATTAAATGCTAACTGATTCAATCTCTGTAATCTTGTTCATTCAGAATCATATTGCATTTCATTTCAAATCCGTTCCTATATAAACTCATATCCATAACATTTCATCTCTTTCCATTCTCTCTCTTTGTTCGTTGTCTATATTTGTTCATCTATCTTGTTTTGCATAAACCCTAGTTACTAAACCCTAATATCAGTGTGTATCCATGGGTTCATCTTCGAGTGTTCAACGCAAGGCATCATCGTCACATCAAGTTCAACAAAGGAAACCTGCAAATCTTCCTTTGAAGTCTTATTCGATTCGTTATGATGAATTGGAGGTTCTCTGTGAAACAATGGTGGATTTTGAAAATATTATGGCACATGATTTCAAAACCAAAACTGCAATGCTAGTACAAGAATGGTCAAACTTCTTTGAAAGGTTGATTGGACCAGTTTATCCTTTATTGGTTAAGGAATTCTGGACACATGCTACGGTTACTTCAACTGCCATCATCTCCTTCGTGCTAGGGCATGAAGTTGTTGTGACTGATGTAACGCCCGGAAAATAAGTATATACTTGATTTGGACGTTTGTGACGTTTATTGGAATTGTACCGTTTTTGGAGTTGTTTCAGTCGGTATTAGTTTGGGATGGCGGACTAATATTTAATTGAAGGTTTTCATATTTTTGGTACCGGAAATATTATTAAGGTAATATTCCGCGTTTTGGGGCGTTTGAACGATATTTGAGCGTAGGGGCATTTTGGTCATTTCCGCGAGGAAGATATTTTCTTTATAAAGAAAACAAAGATAGAAAGAAGAGAAATAATGGAAAGAAAAAGAAAGAGAAGAGAGAAAGAAGAAGAGGAAAAGAAGGAAAAAGTGTAGATTGGTGGATTCTCGACCGATTCGAGTTCCGATCGTTGCTATAGCAAGGTAAGGGGGTGAATCTAATTTATCTTGGATGTATGATTCTTATAGTCTTGTTCTTGTTCTTGTTCTTCTTGTTCCAATTTCCACAATTTTCTTGTGTGATCTTTGTTTGATCTAAGTTTGTTTGAGAATGATTGTATGATGAATAAATGATATCCTTGTTGTGTTGTGGTGATTGATCATGCTTTCTTTTCCATTTCTATGGCTTGTTTGAGTTTGGAGATAAAGTTAGGTTTTGAGTTAGAGTGATGAATTAACCATGAAAAGTGTGATAATAGGTTGTTTCTATGGTTTGTATGTGTTGTATTGGTGTTGTAATGATGTTTTGGAGTGGTTTTGGTGGGTATAGGGGGCCTGGAACAGTTCTGGTGCGTTCTGGTTTTTTCTGGGTTTACGCAGGTCCGCTGAGCGGAGGTGGGTCCGCTGAGCGGAGGTTCTGTTGCAGAAAATTCTCTGCGAAGGTCCGCTGAGCGGAGCCGAAGCGGATGACAGCTTTTTCTGTTTTTCCAAAACTTTGAAACTTCGTAACTCTTGAACCGTAACTCCGATTTTGTCGCCGTTCGAAGCGTTGGAAAGCTAACGCAATAACCTTTATTATTATCTAATTAAATGATTCATAGGATGTAGTATCCCATTATTTTTATTAGGATCAAGTGATGAGTTGTGTAGTATGTTCAATTATCCAAACTTTGAACCTTGTAACTTTTGATCCTTAGCTCCGTTTCGTACGCCGTTCGAAGTGTTAGGAAGCTAGTTGGATGTTCTATATGATAGTATAGGCTTGGTTAGCTTGTTATTAGTTAGTTATGAGGTGTTGTTGATGAAAACACATAATTGTTTATATGCGCGATATGATTGGTAAATAATCATAGTGCTTGGTTGTAATTGTTAATGATGTAGGATGTAGTAGTGGTTGGTTGATTTTCATAAATGGTTTTGTGAACTAGTGCATGATAAATCATGATGATGTGTTGTGTGAATGTTATCGTATTGGTACGAGGTATGTGATTAGTTGCCGATAACATGAGATCATGTTCATATGTGTTATGTATTAATGAATGTTCATTCTTGATATGTGACGATGTTTGGTTGTTTGTTATTAACATGATGTGTGGCCTTATGGCAAGTAATTGTTGTTATGATAATGATGTATTGATGGAGTTGTGGGCCAATGGCCAATATTAATTGATGTGATGCAATTATGCAATCATTTATGCCGATGTGGCTAGTATGTTTTGACGGTGAATGTGTGTTGTGTGCTTATTAATGCCCGTGTGGTAATTATGGTGTGATATAATTGATAACGATGTTATTAATTGGTGATGTATCCTTTTGGATAGAATATAAACGGTGTAACGTGGGTATGTGACCGTGTTATATTGTTGATGATGTTGTTGTCGTGTAATAGAGTCATATATTTGCACAGCATAACATTTCATTACGTTAATGGCGGAATGCTATTAGCAGGTGGCCTGAATTGGCAATTATTACCAGTGGGGGCTTAATGCTCGGTAAAAAGGTGTATTTGCCTTAGTGGCAAGAGGTCATCAGTGGGGGCTAAATGCTCGATGACGTTTAGTCGTAGCTTGATGCTCGACAAAGGTGTATTTTCCTGAGGGAAAGAAGTCCCAGCATAATGCTCGGCAAAGGTGTATTTGTCATAATGACAAGGGGAGTTTTACTCCGGATTTGGTACCACATGCATATGCATAGTTGAGTCTCATTCATCATTGTCTGTCTTTATAATTATGTTATCATTCATGTGTCACATTACTTATATATTGATTATGGTTGAATGAGTGGATTACTTTGTTGTATGATTCTTGATGATACTTGTTGGCATTACTATAATTGTCATGCTTTCATTATGAATTATATTCTCACCCTTCTGCTGATTTGATGCTTGAGTGGCATCCTGCAGATTAGCCGCTTTGGGAGTCTTTTGGAAGAGGTAGTTCTCCAGTTGGTCTTGTCGGTTGCTCTGATACGTAACACCGGGGAGTCGGGAGTCTGTTGTTAATTATTTATATATGACTCTTTGAACATGTATATGTGATAATGTGTTGATGTGTATTGTAAACACTTTATTTTGGAAAACTCCTCTTTGAGAGTGAGAGATATATGTATATATATATATATATGTTCATATCTTCCGTGTGTTATGTATCATTTTATTGGCAGGTGTGTATGCTTTTGGCATCGTTGATGTCCGTTTATTTTCTAGGTGTTTGTTTGGTTACTTAGTGTAACATCCTAATTGCGTTGTATGAAATTTTAATACTCTGATATTTTCTTGCCTAAATGCTTTGGGTAGAATTGGGGTGTTACAACTGAGAAGTTGATAAGGAAAATGTATGGTCTTGATGGTATAGATGGAATCATTGGTGCTCTTCATGGAAGAACTGATTGTGATAAAGTTGATCGAGAGTTGTTTTCTTCTAGTATTGCCTCTCCCTTCACTACTGCCTTGAAGCCTTCCTACAGAGTATGGGTTGAGATCATTCTGGGATCTCTCTATCATAGAAGACCATCAAACTCTGCTACCTATGTCAATCAGGATCAGAAGTATATATTATTCTGCATTGAAAAAGGCATGAGAGTCAATCTACCACACATTCTTTTTCAACATCTGAAGACAAATATTGAAGAATCAAGAGATGAAGAACGTCAAAAGAATCCCAAACTCAAGAAGAATACTATCCCTCTAGGAAGTATGATTTCAGATATTCTGATTGAGAGTGGCTTGATAGATGTTCTGAGAACAGCTGGCTCATCTCAGAACTTGACTGTTATCCAAGGAGTTATTCTGAATGCTCAGACTCTAAAAAGGATGCAGCTGATTGAAAAGGTGACCACTCCTTCAAAAATGTTTCCAGATATTCTGACAAGAAGAACTCCTGTTGTGAGTTTCTCTCACATGTTCAAAGAGGAGCTAGACAAATCTGTTAAACGCTATCTGAAGTCATGTGTTAAAGCTCAAACTTAGGTTGATCCTGCTTGGATTAGAGGAAGAACTCTTCCATCTCTGGATGAGTTAAGGAAGAAGGAAAAAAAGAAGAAAGAAAAGAAACTGAAGAGAAATGTCACAGAAGAAGGACCTGATGCTAAGCAAGCAAAGAAGCAGAAGAAACCTACAGAGTCTCTCAAAGTAAAAAGAACTGATGAACAGCTTGAGAAGCTCATTCATAAAATTTATCATGCAGATCCTTCTGACCACCCCCCTCAGAAAAAACCTACTCCTTCTGTAATTTCATCTTCTTCCACAACCACAAACAGAGACCAAACACTTCTTTCTACACCAGTTCTAAACCCTCAACCACTAAATGCTACCTTTCCCTAAGTTCCTTATGAAAATATTCTCTCAACCACCTCCATCACAGATTCTTCATCCTCCATAATCTCTTCTACCACCCTTGCTTTGTTCTCAAGAGAGTCTAAACCCTATAGTCTTCTTTACCCTAACTATCGTTTCACTTTCAATCCTCATGAACCCTCTGTTGATACTTGTTATGACTTTTTGATGTATAAGGTCAGAACAGGGTTGGATACTCTGAAAGCTGCTCATGACTCCAAGATGGATCATGTTGCTACTGGGAAGTTGTGGAAAATCTTTGAGAAGGACATTCAAACTGATTTTATGAACATCCAGGAAAGATGCTTGGCTGATGCATCTGGATTTTCTGGTTATTTTTTGGAGTTAGATGATGGTAGGTACTATCATCCCATCAAAAGTTGGAGATCTCTTGAAGAGAAGGAATTTTCTGATGAGCTTGAAGAGGTGCATCCTCTTGCTATGGTTGTGTGGAAGCCTTAACTCCACGTTCTGACTGGAGATTTTTAGTTTTTATTCATCTGGTTAAGGGAGAATCCCTCTGCTAAAGCACCAGCTATGGTATATCCAGAAATTGAATATCCATCAGAACCTGTTGCTCCTACACCTCCTCAGAACTTGGCTGCAATTCTTCTGGCCCTTGAAAATCCAAATTCTGAAATCCCTTCTCCTGTGTATGTTGAAGTTGCTTCTGAATCAGAAGCTGATGCTCGGAATCAAGATGCTGAGACTCAAGATGCTGAGAATCATCCTGCTGACCAATCTCCTATTAAGGAAAATCAAGCCGATGCTCTCATGGTCGATGCTGCTGTTGAGAATCCTACTGTCTTGGACAATAGCTTTTATGCTTCTTCTGCTGGACCTTCTGTTCTGATAGACACCATGAAGGCTCTTCAACAGAATCAAGCTGATCTAGCTTCTCGTCTAGACAAGCATGAGGACACTCACAATGAGTTCAGATCTTTTATAAAGACGCAGACAGAAAGCACTACTGAGATTGAAACCCTTCTGGCCCTCTTAGCTTCTAAGCTTGGCTAGTCGTAGTCTGTCCTGGTCTTAGATGTTTTCTTGTTTTATGCATCTGTTTCTTGCATCTTCTTCTATCCCTCTTGTACTTCTGATATTTTGTTAATCAAAAAATGAACAACTCTTGCAAAAATATTGAAACGCTGCTGAATTCAAAACTTACAAACTTCATCTTCAACCTCACAAACTATTGTAATATTTAGTGAGTGTTAAGCTTAGAACTTAAGAGAAATATCACAATTGTGATTATAGATTTCTAAGAAGCAAATTCATACTCTTGTAAACATTTATTTTACATTGATTGTAAAAGGTTCCTAGAGTGATCTGTGAGATCAGTAGACTCTAGAAGACTTAGAAGTTTCTAAGTGGTGATTTCCTAGAGTGATCAAGTTGTGATCAGTATACTCTAGAAGACTTAGAGTGTTTCTAAGTGGATAACCATTGTAATCAAGATTGATTAGTGGATTTAATCCTCAGTAGAGGTAAATCACTCTAAGGGGTGGACTATAGTAGTTTCGTTAACAACGAACCAGGATAAAAATATTGTGTTCATTGTTTTTATCTTAAGAGTTTTTAAAGTTACACTTATTCAAACCCCCCTTTTCTAAGTGTTTTTCTATCCTTCATAGCCTTTGACGATGTTGGAAAGAATCCAACTCCTGTTTTGTTTTTTTTGTTGGTCAGAATCGCAATGTGCCCTCAACCACTAGTAATGCCATCCTTTATAACTTGGATTGCATCTTTGTAGGAAGAAATAGATGTTGCTTTCTCCTTACCCCTTTCCTTGTCCAAGGAAAGTGCTTCGAATTTAGTTCCAGCAACTTCTTTTGGTTCTATGTCGGAGAATGATGACTGGCTACTGACAATCAGAGCTCGTTCTCCATATACGGTTACCAATTTGTCATTTCGTATGAACTTCAATTTTTGATGAAGTGTTGAAGTAATTACCCCAGCCTCATGAATCCATGGGCGGCCTAGCAAACAACTGTATGTTGCCTGGATATCCATAACTTGGAAAGTGATTTGGAAAGTGTGGGGTTCAATAGTTATGGGAAGATCAACTTCTCCAAAAACTGACTTTCTAGATCCATCGAATGCTTTGACGATGACGTTACTATCCCTTAATGGGAAATCCTTGAAGGATAATCTTGACAAGGTTGATTTGGGCATGATGTTGAGAGAGGATCCATTGTCTATTAAGACCCCTGTGAGAACATCACCCATGCAGCTGACTGAGATGTTGAGTGGCAAGTTATGACCCACTCCTTCTTCAGGAAGATCTTCGTCATAGAAACCCAGATTAGTTCCTACAGAGATGTTGGCAACGATGTTGTTGAATTGCCCTATGGTAACACCAGGTTCTACGAAAGCTTATTCCAAAAATTTCTGTACAGCTTCCCTATGAGCCTCAGAACTCAATAGTAGGGAAAGTACTGATATCCTAGACGGAGTATGTAGCAGCTGATCTACAATGTTGTATTCACTCCTCTGGATTAATTTCATCTCATCATTTTCTTTCGCTTGAGTAGCATTGGTCGGATGATTGTCTTGCTTATGTGGTGCTTCTTCCGAAGGTTTCTCCATATTTTCTGTTGTTCTGTTGAAGACTCGTCCACTTCTAGTGACTCGACTAACATCAGCAATGTTGACAACAGATGGTAATGGTATTTCCTTACCATTTTCAATGAGTGTAGAGTTGTACTTGTATGGTATGGCCTTGTCGGACTCATACGGTACATGACCTGGTAAGTAGATGACTAATGGAACAATTGTTGTCTTCCTGCTGTCATACTTAACTTGCATTGGTTCAACTTGATTAATTTGAGGAGATACGGTAAAGACTTCGTCATCTTCTCTGTTGGCAAGAACTGTAATGGTATTGTCGTTCATTAGTTTCTGAATGTCGTTGCGGACGCGCAAACATCCTCTTGAATGTCTTCGACAAAATTTGCATTTACTGTAAGAATGGAAATTAGTTCCAAAGTAAGCAAGTCCATTTAAAGTCTTATGGAGCCAGACTACCAATCCTTCGAGATCTTCAACTCTATAGATCTTGTATTCTCCTGGACATCCTTGAACCATGTTGATGTCGTATTCAGTTTTGACTCGAATGTGTTGATCTTGTATTCTCTTGTAATGCAGCTTGAACTACAGCACAACCTTGATTATTCTTAGGACAAATTTCACATGTGAAGTAGTTGTGAGGTGGTATGTGGTCATACCCAGCTTGTCTAGCATGCATTCTGACAAGATTTTCCCCTATTTGACGGATATCGAAGATTTGAATGACATTGGGGTGTTGATCTACTATATTTACTGAAGCTTCTTTATGTTGTGGCAAAGGATTTGCCTGAACGTTGGGATTAGTATCTTTGAAGGATAGCATTCCACTCTTTACTAATCTTTGAACGTAGGACTTGAAACTGAAACAGTTCTCAATGCTATGACCTGGTGCTCCTTGATGATAGGGACAAGATTGGTTAGCCTTGAACCAAGGTGAAGAATCCTTTGGAGGATTTGGAGGACTTCTTGTCTAAATATGTCCTTTTTCCAGTAGAGTTGGAAACAATTCCGCATACGGCATTGGTACGGGGTTAAAGGCAGGATACCTTGGTGCCCGATTGTTGTTGAAACTTTGTGGCTGAACTTGTTGCTGAGGTTGTTGTGGCCTTTGCTGAGATGGTTGTTGAGAAACCTGAGGTTGATAAGTTGGCGCTGAGTTAACAACCAGAGTTATTGTAGCAACTTGAGGTTGATACTTTTTCCTTGATTTGTGTAAGACATTGCTAACGTCTTGATCCCTTTTCTTCTGGAAAGAACTTTCGTACTTCCTAGGACCAATAGAAGATTCTGATTCTTTGTTCAAGCGTCCTTCTCGAACTGCTTCTTCTAGACGTACGCCCATGTTTACCATCTCGGTAAAGTCACTAGGTGCACTGGCGACCATTCGTCCGTAGTAAAATGGACTCAAAGTCTTGAGATAGATTTTTTTCATTTCTTTCTCTTCAAGAGGAGGACAAATTTGAGCAGCAACTTCACTCCATCTCTGAGCGTATTGTTTGAAACTCTCTTTATCCTTTTGAGTCATGGCCCGGAGTTGATCTCTGTCGGGAGCCATATCCAGATTTTACTTATACTGTTTGACGAAGGCCTCTCCGAGGTTTTGAAAAGTACAAATCTCTGAACTGTCCAAGTTCATGTACCATTTGAGTGCAGCACCAGTCAGGCTGTCTTGGAAACAGTGAATGAGCAATTGTTGATTATCAGTTTGATTTGACATCCTTCGAGCGCACATCACGAGGTGACTTTGTGGGCATGAATTCCCTTTGTACTTCTCGAAATCTGGTACTTTGAATTTTTGAGGAATTCTAACATTTGGAACCAGACAGAGGTCTGTAACATTCTTTCCAAATAGATCTTGTCCTAGAAGAGTCTTGAGTTCCTTCTGCATTTGCAGAAACTGTTGCTGGAACTCATCCAGTCTTTCATACACGCCAGCGTCCTCACTGGGAGCGTGATGATACATTTGTCCGCCTGACGAAGGAAAAGTATGCACAATTGGCTGTGAAGAAGTCATGATGGCAGCAGACCTTTGTATCTCAACATTCTGTTGTGTATAACCCGTATCTATTGCTCTTGGAATTTTCAATTCCAGAGGTCTGTAACCCTCCGGTGGGTGTATATCCATTGTGACTCTTGGAACTTCAGAAACTGGGGGTATGTACCCTTCTGGAATGAAGTTATACGGCATGCCCCAATGTCGGTTGGGTGGCATGGTATACTGAGGAATAGGAGTAGAAACAATCTCGGAAACCACAGTCCTTTGTGGTTCTTCTGGCGGAGGTTGACTTTGTGCAACCACCAGGGCTTGTACCATGCTGTTGAGTCTTTCAAAAGATTCTTTGAGAGTAATGACCTCTTCTCTAAGTTCTCCATTCTCTTGCTCTAAGTCGTCCATTCTCTTCTTGCGACTTGAACGAGTGTTGTATGAATGAGACAGTGTAGCAACCTGCCCTAAAATTAACTTTTTAGAGTCGCCACCTATTCTACCAGGGCGAATAGGAAACGCTACGCAGTATAAAGATCTGTGTAAGATTATTATAATCAGGTCAAGGGCCGGTGTTAGGCACCCTTAACCCTTTCCTAAGGTTTTGAATTTAGAGGCGGAGGTTTATGGCTAAAATAATGAGATTAATAGCTAAAGAAGTGAAAAGGGCAAAAATGAGATTTGAACGAATTGCGGTTTTGGGGAAGGGGACTCGCCTTGTTGCCAAGTGCCTACGTATCTCCTTAGGGAGAATCAGAGTCAACGTAGTTCGGGGTAGGGTTGTACGCCTTAGAATTTGATATGAATGGTTTGAAGGTATTTTGAGTTACCTTATCGTAGTTTTTGAAATGCGAAGTTCGCAAGGTATTTTGAATTACCTTATCGAAGTGATGAAAATCTGTGGTTTGAAGAGATGAGTTTTGAGTGTTTTAAGTGGCGTACAACCCTGGTTTAATATGTTACCAATAATCGCGATGATCAATAGGTTTGATCACCATAATTAACAGATTGAATGAAGGATTGCTAACCGTTCTAATCGATAGATTCGATTATCACGAATAGCAAATGGATGTATTTTTAATAATTATTAATTTATCGTTATCCCTCATAATCAATAGGTTTGATTATTACATGATAACAAATTGAGTATGCTAATCATCGTAACCAATAGATTTGGTTAAAACCATTTAGCAAAATAGATGTATTTTTATTATTGGATTTGATTAATTAAATTAATCGATTATTAACCATCGCGACCGATAGATTCGGTCGAAACAAATAATAAATTAAATCCTAACATTTTGTATTATTTTTTTATATTATATATATATGTATATATATTTTTTTTGATATTTTAAGGTCATTAATGATTTGTGTTTATTAGTAACTTAATAATAATAGTGATGATATACGTACTAATCGAGTAATAATAGTAATAATTAAAAAAGTAAACCAATTCATTTTTCAGATAGAAACAACAGTGACGTGGCAATTTACTAATTAGAAAGATCAAATAACAAGCAACATACCTACACGTTTGAAGATAGAGAGGGCAGTAACAACAAGAGTAACCAAACATATCTTATCCCCTTCTCTTTCCACGTTTCTTCTTTTTACAAGAGTACAACATCTTCTCTTCTCAAAATATCCACCAAGAACATAGTAAACACAATAATGCCAAAACAAACAACAATGAGTTAAAGGAATGAACCCGATTTGGAGGTGACACAAGCAAGAGGGCGTTGCTGAGTGGGTCCGTCGTTTGCGATGGAGTGCCTCTCCAACGAAGGTACTTTGTAAGTGGTTTTGTGCGGACGTCGCGTAGGGAAGGGCTTCGCGTCATCGTCGGTTGCGATTTGTGGATCTCTAGTGATTGTGTGGCTAACGTTGCGGATGGAGGGAGATGCATTGGCGTTGGCGGTGGTCGGACTGCGTCGGAGCTGCTGATGTGGTGATGTTTTGGAATTCCAGATCTGTGTTATTATGGAATCGAACCCGTTGAGTTGAAGATGCATTGATGCTGTTGTTTTTGTTGCTTTGTGCAGGTTGTTGTGTTTTGGATTCGCGGATCATCGGGTGCGCGTCGTGAGAGAGCCGCGAGTTTGGGAATTTTGTTGATGTTGCTCACTGCTAGAGAGAGAGCGATTCGAGATAGGGCATGAGAGGGAGAGTTTGGATCTCCAGTTTGTTTATTTTTTCTGCAGAACATATCATGAGAAGGAGTGTTGCGGGACAGCGATGGTGCTCGACTCGGGGGCTTGAATTTTAGCTCCTTTCTTTTTCGCTTGGCACATGGATGGTTGGTGAAATTATAAGAAGATTGTAGGTTTTGACTTTTTGTTAGAGAAAGAGATTTTTGTGAACGTGGCCTCGTGTAATCAATGATTCATGTTATAAAAGTTGAATTGGTTCATGAATCCTGATTTGCGATGGTATTATGTATGGATATATGGTGATGTTAGTGTTTGTCTATAAAAGCTGAAGAATCTGTTTGATGAATAATTGAGAGTTTGAAGTATGGTGTAATATTGGTGAGTCCTTTTTACTGGAAGAAGCAAATGTGAATAGGTACGGATTATGAAAACAAAATTGATGTGTGTAAGAGGTATTGAAAAGTGTTGGTGCATATACAAAACAAAGACGGAAAACAGTGGTTTTTTTGTGCGTGAGGATTTGTACGTGGGAGAAGGGTTCAGGATTGGTGAAATTGTTAGTTGTTTGTGCATGAAGGTTCAAAATGAGGGTTTGGATGTTTTTGCAGGTTAGAAATTGTTAGCGGAAAAAAATTGGCCTCCCCTAATGTGTACAAAAATGGTCCTATTTATATTAGTCAAATTAGGGTTTTCTATACCCAATAGGCCTATTACCTAAATAACTAATGATCCAAAATAAATTAAACCTAATAATTGTAATATTAAAATTAATAAAAATAATCCTAATAATAATATTAAAATCCTAATCTTAATAATTAATAATAATAATACTTATAAACAATGATAATACTAAAATTAATAATTAGTTAACAATAATATAAAAATATTAAAATTAATAAATTAAACCCAACATCTAATTAACATTATAATACTTAACAATCCAATAAAAATAGACTATACACTAATAATTAATAGACTCTCCAAATGATCAAACCTTATTGTGGACTGGATTGGGCCAAATGCTTGGGCTCAAATACTCCCTAATCCTAACCCCCATTTTAATTCAGGATATTTTATAAGAGCGTGGGTTTGACAATAGGAATGTCAAACCCCATGACTCTTAATTTTGACCCTTGATGAATTAAAAGACCTAAATTGATCGGGCAAATTTTGGGGTACGACAGCTGCCCCTGTTCAATCTTCTTAAACCTTAAGAGGTAGATAGACACGTCTGCCTTTCGTGATCTAAAGGTAGAAGATGATTGAACACTGAAGTGCCCTGAAATTTGCATTTGCTGGCGCAAGCCAGAATATTACAAGGAATAGGCTTAAAAGATGTCATTTGGAGGTGAAGATTTGCAGGAGATCACAACCAGAGGACCAACGGGACGAGATTGCGATACTAATATTTCTTGTCGGCATGAATCTCAACCTGAATTGTAAAATTAGCTTGATGCAATGTTATGATGCATGTAATGTATGATGCAGTGAGCTTCTCAAAATAGATGAGAGCAATGTATGTATATGCATTATGTATGAATGAGGTATGTAATTGAATGATGCATGACTGTTAGCTATGTTGGTTGAAGTATGTTAGTAATTTTGGAAAATAAAACCCTTATTTTTTTGCTGAAATTTTGGAGAAGATCATTGCCGACGGACTAACGTGATAAACCCAATTGAGAAACCCTTTGAAAAACCCTTTGTAGTCTTGAAGAATATCACTGCCGAGGGACTAACATGATGAATAACCCAATTATCAATAGCGACGACTCGCAGTTTGTTGTATAGAAGATAGTTAACTTGCTATAGTGCTAGCAAGCTTTCGCAGTTTGTAGGTAACCCACTTACTATAGTTCTAGTAAGTCATCGCAGTTGGTATACCCACTCACTATCGTAGTTTGTGTAACCCAAAAAGGATCACTTGCTATAGCTCTAGCAAGCTCACCTGCACCAATAGGAATCACTTGCCCTGGTTCGGACGAGTTTACCTGCACCAATAGGAGTCACTTGCCATTGTTCGGACAAGCTTACCTGCACTAATAGGAGTCACTCGCCCTTGTTCGGACAAGCTTACCTGCACCAATAGGAGTCACTTGCCCTTGTTCGGACAAACTTACCTGCATCAATAGGAGTCACTCGCCCTTGTTCGGACAAGCTTACCTGCACCAATAGGAGTCATTAGCCCTTGTTCGGACAAGCTTACCTGCACCAATAGGAATCACTTGCCCTAGTTCGGACAAGCTTACCTGCACCAATAGGAGTCGCTTGCCCTTGCTCGGACAAGCTTACCTGCACTAATAGGAGTCACTCGCCCTGGTTTGGACAAGCTTACCTGCACCAATAGGAGTCACTTGCCCTGGTTCGGACAAGCTTACTTGCACCAATAGGGATCACTTGCCATGGTTCTGACAAGCTTACCTGCACCAAAGATTTACTTGCTTGGAGACTCACAACTCGAGGGTCGGAGAAAATAGTATGTCAAATGTTCACGACTCGAGGGTCGGAAAGGAAACGATATGTTTAGAAACTCACGACTCGAGGGTCGGACATTCACGACTCGAGGGTCGGAAAACAAACCAATCACAACACGAGGGTTGGAAACTCACGACACGAGGGTCGGAAACTGGGCTTTTGTAGTATGTGAATGCACTAGATGATATGTATATGGTAATGCGTATGTATGTACGCTGATGCAATCCCGAAATTTTATCTCCTTATTGAACCTGCTTAAACCATATTTGCACCTATACCATGGCTATGCTTATGCCGGCTTGGTAATGTGGATAATGCTTATGCTTATGCGTATACGTAGTTTGTTTATGAGTGAAATGAACAGCAAGGTTGCTATCATCGGTAAGGTTACCGGGATACATCAATCAGGTGATTCGGGTGAATATCTTCGTAAGGTTACTGTCATCGATAAGGTTACCGGGATACGTCAATCAGGCGATTGGAAATAAACAAACAGTAAGGTTACTGTCATCGGTAAGGTTACCGGGAAGCATCAATCAGGTGATTGGAAATAAACCAACAGTAAGGTTACTGTCATCGGTAGGGTTACCGGAAGCATCAATCAGGTGATTGGAAATAAACCAACAGTAAGGTTACTGTCATCGGTAAGGTTACCGGGAAGCATCAATCAGGTGATTGGAAATAAACCAACAGTAAGGTTACTGGCATCGGTAAGGTTACCGGAAGCATCAATCAGGTGATTGGAAATAAACCAACAGTAAGGTTACTGTCATCGGTAAGGTTACCAGGATATGTCAAATTGTACGGTTTAGGGAATGAACAATCATTGAGATTACTGACAACGGTAAGGTTACCGGGAAGCAGGTGGACAATATGGTTTAGCACCAAAGTAATGACTTGGATGTTTTGATATATTAACCAATGTATGTAATGCATGACTTATGTATATTCGCATGATGCTCCGGTGCCAGGTTGCTGGTAACCACAAGTGTATATAGCTTGCTAAAGTTGTAAGGTTGTTGGATGCTAGCGCGACTTCCCAATACCTGCCTTTGAACTTGAAGATCGTAGTTAGGAGAAAGATTTGTCGGATGTCGTAAAGTGTGAGAACGCCTTTTCCTTTTGTTGTGCGTCTTGCCCTGGTTTGACCCTTTTGAATTACTCCAACCTTTTGATTTTTCGAAGTTCTCCATGTCTTTAACCTTTGCAATTCGCACCTTTAACCTTTTGAAATTCTTCGTACCTTTAACCTTTGGAGATTCTCCACACCTTTAACCTTTTGAGGTTCTCCACACCTTTAACCTTTTGAATTGTTTACCTTATGGATTTGATATCCATTGCCCCAATGTTTGGTGGAAAAAGATGTCTATGATCTCCAAGCCATGAAGGAAGTGTTCCAAGAAATAACCTTGTCATACGAATGTGATATATGAGCTTCGACGTCTAGGTTGAAGGGTATGCCCTTGATCTTCGGGATATGGATGGCTGTCCATAGTGTTCTATCCATTTAAATTTCTCCCATGTTTGACATGCCCCTGATTGTTATTGCTTCAAGATGTGACCCAAGTCGATTGAACCTTAGGAAGAATGCCCCTAGTTAATAGGATCCTTGATCGCATGCCCCTGTAATCCTTGAAATTTTGCTCCTGTTTAGGAGAACCCTCTGGATATGGTTCCCCCATTCAAGAGTCTTTATTATAAATGATCGTCTTTGATTAAACCAATTTCGAGATCTCCTTGATGCTAAGTGTATATTCGTAGATGACGTTTGTATACTTCGAGAAGTAACTCTAACGCAATGCGTACGCAAGTTTTGGAATCGAAGTCCGTTATGAATTAGGACTGGATGATTAGAAATGAATGTTTGAATAAGCGTAGTGATTAGAAATAGTTTTAACAAACCTAGGAGTCAGTATAACAAAATCCTGATTGATATGCTTTCGTAGTTAACCTTGCCTCAATTAGGACTTTTGAATGTTGTAATTTGGCCTGGTTCACGGTTTTAAGAAACAATGGATATAAGGCTCAAAATTTATTTAACCCACCCCTTTCTCCTTGATGTTCTCCAAATCCTAGGAATTCGCCTAATCCAATGATTGTGCTTTGTTTGCAAGAGAATCGTTTCAGTTTTGATGTTGAGCAGAAGCCTTAGTAGAGATCCAAGCACCGATTTATAGAGATCCAGGCATCGATGAGAAGCTTCGATGATTTAGTAGTCACAAGATTGTCCTTTGTATTTCGCCTTTGTTTTTTTTTCCTTATTTTTGCATGAGCCAATTCCTTTGAATTTGATCCATCGGGATGCCCTAATTTTTGCCTAAGTCATTTTTGTTTTCTTCCATGGAATTTTCCATTTTGACTTAGCGGGCGCTTTTCCTCCTTTTTCTTTTGAATGCTCCTTTTGAGATTTGATCCTTGGATTTTGAATATTATGACTGCCATGTTGACCTTGATTTGTAAGCTTCGACTTTGATACTTCCTCGATCTTGAATGATGTATTGAGGAAGAAGATTGTTGTGAATGTTATCTCCATTGCTTCCTCATTTTTTGATGAATGCGAGGAAAAAAGATGTGCTTAAACCTTTGCTTGATCCTTATGCTTGAACCTTTGCTTCAACCTTTGCTTGACCCTTTGCTTGAATCCTTTCTTGGATTAACTGATTCTCTTGACAACCAAAATACACCATTGAATTAACCGATATCTACCCTGCCCCTGGTTGAAATCAAGGTTTATTTGAAAAGTAGAAACAAACTCCAACTCCTGGCTCGAGAGGGGTGACGAGGGATTAACATCCTTATATCTCCACTGTTTAGGAATTGAAACAATGCCTGTACATCGTCGGCTCGGTCTTACCTCGAAAGCATACGTTTAGCGAGATTTAGTTATTTGTATTCGTCATTCTCCCTTAAGTTTGTTAATAATCTTAAATTTGAAATTGAAAATAGAAGTGTGCGAGTGGAAAGTCGTAGTAGTGAGCGAATGAATTGACTCCAAAACCTGCATGGTCATCCCATTAGAATTGCTAATCCGAAGGTACAACTTTTATCCTGAGTGACACTTAGCGATCGTAGGGGTTGAAATTTTGACATGATAAACACCTATTAATCTTAGGGACAATCTCCTTTGTAAATTCATTGACCTTGTTTTACTCCTTAGTTCCTAGACTTGTAGAAGTAAAAGGGTAACCTCGAATTTTCCTTGGGCACGTCAAACCTGTCGGGAATAAATTGTTAGCGGTGGGTTTTCGTCGTTTCGGAACTTCATGAGTTTCCTTTGACTGAACCTCTTTTGCCTTTGCTAAGGATAGTATCACACCGTTTGCAACCTTCAGCGTTTGTAAATTGATGTAGAAAATTTATGACCCTTTTGCCCCTTGGTGGGGGATCAACATATGTCGCCTTCCCTCCATCGTAGTTATGCATCTTTGTTCTGGATGTTGCCCCAGTTGGACTAATCTTTGCCCCCAGGTTATTGTAGAGCGTCCTTGTACATTTGATACGTTCTAAGATGAACCCCTTTATGACTAGATACCTCTTGAGTGCATCTATGAGGGAACTTCTTTGTTGAACTAATCCTTGCTCGATGATAACCTTAGTTGTATTTTCAATCCTGTTACGAAAAGGCATGGACATGTGGTTGACATGGTGAAAGGCATTCCCTTTTTTCATTTGTATGACCAAGCTCATACCTAATAATTTATCTTCCTTTCTCCGTAGTTTGCGATCCCTTTGATTTTTCTTCGCGAGTCTCGGGAAATCGGCTAGCACGGTAAGTGTGGATGCGGGCGAAGATGCAAATGTAAATGTATGAATGCATGAAAATGCAAATGCATGCGTATGCGAGGGACGCCTTTTTTGTGTGTGTATATGGTGACTCCTTATATGCAATGCAGACGTGCGACATATATAATCCTAGGGATAGCCCTAGAGGTGACATTAGACCCTAGTGAAATCCTTGCAAGATAGATGTTATGACACGCCAATCGAAATCCCTTAGATTTGGGAGTATGCAGAAAGTAGCAGTTGATGACCGTTCAAGACAGTCACAAAATCTCATGGCCATCGAGTGGCCGTTCGACGTGCACTAATGAAGTTGTCCCTCGTGGGAAGGTTCTCTATGTGGAACACTACCTATCTAAGGACGATATCAGACGAGGTGAAATCCCTACAGGCTAGGGATTGGCGATGCATAAATGGAAATTCAAACCCTACAAGTTAGAAGGTGCATGGGAATAAGCACGGGGTGACCGTTCAAGACAGTCACTAGATCTCATGGCCATCGTGAGGCCAATTGACGTATGCTAATAAAGATGTCCTTCGTACGAAGGATGCGATTTTAGAAATAGAATACCGACAGGCTATGGAATGCATAGATGTAAGCACGGGGTGACCGTTTAAGACAGTCACTAGATCTCATGGCCATCGAGAGGCCAATTGACGTGCGTAAATGAAGATGTCCTTCGTAGGAAGGACACGTAGTTGTAAAAATACAAAGATATAAAAAGAAAACTCCCTAATGGCTAGGGAGTGCGTAGATGCAGGCGCGGGGTGACTGTTCAAGACAGTCACTAGGTCTCATGGCCATCGAGAGGCCAATTGACGCACATAAATGGAGGTGTCCTTCGTGGGAAGGACATGGTCTTGGAAATAGAGTCCCTGCAGGCCAGGGAACTGATGCGTCCGCAAGTGCACGGATATATCGAAGTAATATAAAAGATTGTCGAACCACAGAGACCAATGTCAACCTACTGTAATATATTGTTGCTTTGTAAAGCTAAGGCTAATGAATGTTTGATTAAGGGGAACCTAAGAACTAAAACTGAAATAAAACTAAGATTAAGATAAATATAGAAGAAGAGAGACCGGAATGTGATTTCGCGTACTTCGGGAACTTTGTAATTCGTTGGCTTATAAAAATGTTAAAAAACATCGATTCTAACCTAGAGTGAGTTAGCGCCTCATCGGAATCCTCCATTGATGCTTCGAAGTTGAAATTATGGAATTCTTGTGGTTCTTCAAAGTGGGTTTGCATCGCATTTTGTGTTTCCACAAAGCACTCCGTCATCGTAGATTCTAGCCTAGAAAGAGTTTGCGTTTCAATAAAATTCTCCATTAATATTTCAAGGTCGGATTTATGGGATTCTGGTGACTCCTTAAATTATTGGTTGTGGTGATCGTAGAGGAAATTCGGTTGAGGATAAGTTAGTGTTGAATTGAAATCCTCGATGAATGTTTCGAAATTGGAATTGTGGGATTCTTCAAACTCCTCGAAATGTTGGGATTGGTGGTTGAAGAGGTAGCTTGGGTGAGAATCAGGTAGTGACGCGTTGAAATTATCCAATAATGTTTCGAGGTCGGATTTATAGGGTTCTTGTGATTCCTCAAAATACTGGGAATGGTAATCATATGGGAAATTTGGGTGCGGTTCCTCGAGATATTGGGAATGGGAATCATAAGGGAAATTCGGGTGCGGTTCCTCGAGATATTGGGAATGGGAGTTGTAGAAATAATTTGAGTGATACATCTACCTAGGATTATAAGATAAATATTTTTTATTTTTTATTTATTATTTATTTTTCTTTAATGCCTTCGTCTATACGGTGTAACAATGGAATAACAATATTGACTTTTGGTCCCCGGCAACGGCGCCAAAAACTTGATGCGTCCGCAAGTGCACGGATATATCGAAGTAATATAAAAGATTATCAAACCACAGAGACCAATGTCAACCTACTGTAATCTATTGTTGCTTTGTAAAGCTAAGGCTAATGAATGTTTGATTAAGAGGAACCTAAGAACTAAAACTGAAATAAAACTAAGATTAAGATAAATATAGAAGAAGAGAGACCGGAATGTGATTTCGCGTACTTCGGGAACTCTGTAATTCGTTGGCTTATAAAAATGTTAAAAACATATTTAGTAGAAAATATTAGCTTAAAGACTAAACCTCACACTCTCGTGGTTTTGAATAAAGTCACGCTCCTTAACCGTAGGATTCTGCTCTCGCTCGCCCACTTAAATCAAAGAACGCGGTTTGAAAACTAAACAAGTTCTAATTAATCCTAAACCGTTCTCGCTGTGTTTAGGATTAATGCCTAGTTTTTACTATCTGGTTCGATCCCCACGCTCTCGCAGTGCCGGTTCGAACCTTAATAGATTTCTCACTCTCGTGACGAAATCGTGGTAAGTAACCTCTCACTCTCGTGACAAGGTTTCCTAAATTAAGAATAAAAACTAAAACCAAAACAGAATTTAATAATAATAATTTAAGCCAATAAAATAATTATCGAGTCCCGTCGGAGACGCCGGTCCTCACATACCAGACTCAAAATAATTTAGCCGAACATAAAATTAAGCGTAAACAAATTAAACACGCGGATTGAAATTAAGATGAACATGACAATTAAATTAACAAAGATAAATGAGAATAAATAAGAAGGCATAAAATGAAACCTGTAAATGATGAAATAAAAGAAACTGGAATTAACTCTTAAAATTATCTTCGCGTAATGAAAGGAAACAGAAACTAAATTTAATGGTGTGGTAGTTCCTCGATGCGAGAAACTACCACTTTTACATGGTAGAAAATTTGCCTAAAAACTAAACAAAGAAAAGTTCTGCCGAAAAGAAGAGATATATCCCTACTGATGGAATGCTCCGTATTTATATTGATTCTTCCGCCTCTGGGTTGAGAAAATAATGGAGGAAATTTAGGTGGATCCGTCTCAGACTTGGTTCTGGAGAGAAATGAGGAAGGCTGGAAAATAGGAGGAAGTTAGGACGTGACGAGCGCGTCTGAGTGTGTGACTAACGTCACACACTAAAACAGCAAAGGGTGCCGACCGGCAGGGGCTGCAGAGTGCCCCTCGTCACGGGCCAATTAGGCCTTTGGGCTTTGTACACATGCTTCTTTATTCACCCCCTTATTTTCTTCTATACATCCTATCTTTTTTACTTCTTTTCTTCTCATTTTTACTCCTTTTCTCAAACGAGCCTTGTAAACATTAAATTCCTGAAACACATTAAAATACCAGCATAATACCAACATAAAGCAACTTAACTAAAATAAAATAGGGAAATAGTCTATGTAAATCAAGCCAAATATGTGATACATTTTCGTGTTATCAGGAACACGTAGGAATACCTGCAAAAATTAAAACGCAAGACATTCGCAGTATGTAAATTGCACACTTATAATAAACACATAATCACATAAGCCATAGGTTAATAGGTTCGACGTAACGGCTTAGGGTGCCTACCCTTCCCATTAGTATGTTCTAGAAGGTCTCATGGGGTCGTTCGTAGCCTCCGAGACTTTTTGTCTCTTTGGATTTTAGAACAACTCATTTATCCACGAGGTTCGAGTTTTAGGGGTAGGTTCCTAGAGAGATCAGCTAAATACCAAGTCCAGCCCTCAACAAGGTCAAGCCTCGTATCAGACATTTCCGGATATTTAACCCACTCTGAGTGGAATTATAATAAGACTCGTAGGCGATGTAATTCCCCTCTGGTCTTAAATATAATTCTCACGCTTAGGTTTAACAGCAATTTATATATCCCAAAAAATGCGATAAAATAACAAATATTAAAATATTTAATTAAATTGCGGTAAATAAATGAATTGCTGTGAATAACTGAAATTGCAAATAAATAAATAAATAAAATTTAAATATTTATAAAAAAACCATAAACCCTAATCCGAAACCCTAGAAATGGAAAATTAGCCAAACCCTAAAAAAAGTTCGCCAAAACCTAAATAATTTACCAAAAACCTAAACCCTGTCAAACCTATAGGAGCATAATAATTTACAATTTTGTTATCCCCAGCAGAGTCGCCAGCTGTAGTAACCTGCCATAAAATTAACTTTTTAGAGTCGCCACCTATTCTACCAGGGCGAATAGGAAACCCTACGTAGTATAAAGATCTGGGTAAGATTATTATCATCAGGTCAAGGGAAGGTGTTAGGCACCCTTAACCCTTTCCTAAGGTTTTGAATTTAGAGGCGGAGGTTTATGGCTAAAATAATTAGATTAATAGCTAAATAAGTGAAAAGGGCAAAAATGAGATTTGAACGAATTGAGGTTTTGGGGAAGGGGACTCGCCTTGTTGTCAAGTGCTTACATATCTCCTTAGGGAGAATCAGAGTCAACGTAGTTCGAGGCAGGGTTGTACGCCTTAGAATTTGATATGAATGGTTTGAAGGTGTTTTGAGTTACCTTATCGTAGTTTTTGAAATGCGAAGTTCGCAAGGTATTTTGAATTACCTTATTGAAGTGATGAAAATCCGTGGTTTGAAGAGATGAGTTTTGAGTGTTTTAAGTGGCGTACAACCCTGGTTTAATATGTTACCATTAATCGCGATGATCAATAGGTTTGATCACCATAATTAACAGATTGAATGAAGGATTGCTAACCGTTCTAATCGATAGATTCGATTATCACGAATAGCAAATGGATGTATTTTTAATAATTATTAATTTATCGTTATCCCTCATAATCAATAGGTTTGATTATTACATGAAAACGAATTGAGTATGCTAATCATCGTAACCAATAGATTTGGTTAAAACCATTTAGCAAAATAGATGTATTTTTATTATTGGATTTGATTAATTAAATTAATCGATTATTAACCATCGCGACCGATAGATTCGGTCGAAACGAATAATAAATTAAATCCTAACATTTTGTATAATTTTTTTTATATTATATATATATATATTTGATATTTTAAGGTCATTAATGATTTGTATTAATGATTTGGATTCGCGGATCATCGGGTGCACGTCGTGAGAACGCCGCGAGTTTGGGAATTTTGTTGATGTTGCTCACTGCTAGAGAGAGCGATCCGAGATAGGGCATGAGAGGGAGAGTTTGGCTCTCAAGTTTGTTTATTTTTTCTGCAGAACATATCATGAGAAGGAGTGTGGCGGGACAACGATGGTGCTCGACTCGGGGGCTTGAATTTTAGCTCCTTTCTTTTTCCCTTGGCACAGGGATGGTTGGTGAAATTATGAGAAGATTGTAGGTTTTGACTTTTTGTTAGAGAAAGAGATTTTTGTGAACGTGGCCTCGTGTAATCAATGATTCATGTTATAGAAGTTGAATTGGTTCATGTATCATGATTTGCGATGGGATTATGTATGGATATATGGTGATGTTAGTGTTTGTCTATAAAAGCTGAAGAATCAGTTTGATGAATAATTGAGAGTTTGAAGTATGGTGTAATATTGGTGAGTCCTTTTTACTGGAAGAAGCAAATGTGAATCGGTACGGATTGTGAAAACAAAATTGATGCGTGTAAGAGGTATTGAAAAGTGTTGGTGCATATACAAAACAAAGACGGAAAACAATGGTTTTTTTTTGTGTGAGGATTTGTACGTGGGAGGAGGGTTCAGGATTGGTGAAATTGTTAGTTGTTTGTGCATGAAGGTTCAGAATGAGGGTTAGGGTGTTTTTGCAGGTTAGAAATTGTTAGCGGAAAAAAATTGGCCTCCCCTAATGTGTACAAAAATGGTCCTATTTATATTAGTCAAATTAGGGTTTTCTATACCCAATGGGCCTATTACCTAAATAACTAATGATCCAAAATAAACTAAACCTAATAATTCTAATATTAAAATTAATAAAAATAATCCTAATAATAATATTAAAATTCTAATCCTAATAATTAATAATAATAATACTTATAAACAATGATAATATTAAAATTAATAATTAGCTAACAATAATATAAAAATTAATAAATTAATAAATTAATAAATTAAACCCAACATCTAATTAACATTATAATACTTAACAATCCAATAAAAATAGACTATACACTAATAATTAATAGACTCTCCAAATGATCAAACCTTATGGTGGACTGGATTGGGCCAAATGCTTGGGCTCAAATACTCCCTAATCCTAACCCCCATTTTAATTTAGGATATTTTATAAGAGCGTGGGTTTGACTATAGGAATGTCAAACCCCATGACTCTTAATTTTGACCCTTGATGAATTAAAAGACCTAAATTGATCGGGCAAACTTTGGGGTACGACAGACAGCTTGAATGCCTTTCTTCACCTCCTTCTCATCTTCTCTTTCTGGAGTAAAGAAAGTGACGATTAGAACCGCGACAATTCTCGTGCCAGTGCTTACGACTAAAGTGATGCATGATATGCAATTAAAGAAATGTTTTTTCAAGGAAAGACCATAATTGTGTTATGAAACATCAAACTTTTTATTCATTAAGCGAAACGCCGTTTTTTACAGACTTTGAAAAGGGAAATACAAAGAAACAGAGAGAAAGGACACTAAAACTTTGATGAAGAGCCAACTTCACGTTTTAACATCTTCTTCTGTTTCTTGAGCTGGGCATTTTTTGACGTGAGCTGATCGATGATCTAGGAAGCAGGAGGGATATGCTGAGAAAGTGATGTTTGTGTCACTTGTCGTTCGAGTGCTTCAAGTAACTCATCATTCCTTCTTAGGATATTCTGAATCTCAACATTTTCCGTGTTGACGATCCGATACTTGCTTCTCCATGCATTCCTTTATTGACACACTTTGGTTAATGCCGCTTGTAGTTTCTCAACATCGGTGGAGAAAAGGAAGATTGGTTCCCTTAGGGGAATTGGTTCTTGACGCTGGTATGGCATCCTGAGCTTGAATTCCCTGACGCGTACCCATTGAAGGTGGGGGTCTAAGGAGATGCAAAGATGTTTTCCTAACAATCTTCTCCCTTTTTTGTGAATAAGACGCCAGGCTTGGATAATTTCCTTCTTCAGTATGTTACCATGATCGTCGATGTTCTTGAAGAACAGACCCTCCAATTGAATGTTACTTGGTATGTTTTTCACGGGATAGCCGTATTGATGACGGGCTAAAGCTGGACTATAACTGATTCCTCCCTTAGTTCCAATAAGGGGTATGTTGGGATAACTTCCGCAACTGTAGATGATCTTGGTTTTGTCGTTGTCATGACTACACCAATCAATGTCCGAGTGAGTGAGGGACATGATTTTCTGTGACCAGCAAAGGCCATCCCTCAGGTTCCAGAAAGTGCCAGACTGGGGCAGGTGTGAGACGAACCATTCGTATAACAACGATACACGACATGTGATTAATCCTCCTTGATGCAGATTTCTTGAATGCCCAGAGTGGTAAGCATCCGCAAGCAAGGTTGGAACTAGATTCCCAATTAAGAAGATCTTAATTGCGTTGATGTCGACGAAGTTGTCAATGTTAGGAAACAAAAACAATCCGTAGATGAGCAA
Source organism: Vicia villosa (assembly GCF_029867415.1). Lineage (NCBI taxonomy): Eukaryota > Viridiplantae > Streptophyta > Magnoliopsida > Fabales > Fabaceae > Vicia > Vicia villosa. The sequence goes on from NC_081184.1 coordinate 81,262,642, forward strand.
TGCCAAGATGTCCTCAAAAGCAATCATATCTTGGATGCTGACGAAGTACCAAGCTTGATCCAACAGGAACTTGGAGGGTAATCCTTGAATTCCTCCTTTAGTCACCATATGAGTCCTGACGTCGACTATGTTTAAGGGAGTAGTTGCAGCAATGATGACGTCGTTAGGATTCTTTTCCAAACCGGAGTACGGATCTTGCGCGTACACGGGTATCCCGACCAGACGAGAGTACTCCTCCAACGTAGGCATGAGTTGATAATCTAGAAAGGTGAAGCAGTGATACGTTGGATCGTAAAACTGTATCAAAGTGGGAAGGATCCCATCCAAAATGTTGGTATTGAAAAGAGGCAGAAGTTTTCCATACTTCTCCTTGAAATCTTGGGGGTTGACCACCGGTTTTCCAAGCTTTTCCAATTCCTCGAGCTTAGGAATTTTGAAGGTGTATTTCCTAGCTCTCTTTCTTCTGTAATCCATGGTATAGATCCTTAAGTCCTTTCTCCGTTTCTCTCTTTCTCTCTAGGAAGTTTATAACGTTTGTTATTTAGTTTCCTTGAAAAACAACTCGAAAAAGACTCTTTGTTTTTATTATTATGAATGAATGCATGAATGCGCACACAAGAGTTTTTAGAAAACATGGGGTAGAAGGGTGTAGTTGTCATGGAGTCATGTCTCTAACCTCGCCCCAGGGTAAACTATGGATTTTGATTTTTGTACCTGTAGAACGGGTTCTAAGGATCTTAGAGTTTTTGCTCAACCTTAAAGATACGTTGACTGGTATCTCCAAGAGAGTTTTCTCTGAGTGTAGTATCTGCGTGACAATTAATTTCGTAATCACCGCTCTATGTCTTAAGAGGCTTTAAGTGGGGTTAAAGTGTTTCTAGGTCCTTCTAGTATAAATCAGTCTCGGAAAGCATTGGCGCAGTTAATCACAACCAGCCAGGCGTATCCCAAGAGTAGATTTGGGAACCAAGATTAAAGGCTTCACCGGGAAGACATCCTCAATCCTATCATATGTTGCACTCAAATCCGGGTGTAGGATTTCTCACCACAAGGGGGAATCAAGCCCTTTCCCGATACAAAACCCATAAAAGTAAACAAGTAGAAATGCAACAAACACATGATGTGACCCAGAGGTTAGGCAGGACCTCTCTTGTTTGAGAGGGAATTTGGCATCCCTAATTCCTCATTGGGGTTGGACCAGCACAGGTCAACCATTGGTTTGGATGAAAACCAAGGTTATTACTTGTCCCCAGCAGAGTCGCCATTTTTCCGTGGTGTCGTTTTTTTACCTCCCCGTTTCACTTGGGAGGACGGCACGTCGGATCCTTCACGCGAAATTTGGAAGAGAGAGGCGCCCTTGTGGGATAAATTTTATTTCAGTTCTTCCTACGATAGCACACAAACTTTTTAATTATCCTACGAGGAGGAAGGGGAAAAAAATCTCAAATAAACCCTAGGAGTTTTCTAGGTGTGGGGATTTCACCTAATCAAACGTTCTGGAGTCCGGAAGGTCAGTTATACATAGGGAAGGTTTTAAGCACCCTACATATTTGTAGTACTCTACGGGAACCTTCTCTGTGTCTATGTGTTTGTGTTGCTGCTTGATTGGAAAAGTTTCTCCTTTGTGTTAGGAGAGAGAATTGAATTGAATTGAAAGACAGATGAACTGGCTATTTTTGGTTTTTGATTAGCTCGTTGAGATTCCTTGTGAATCTCATGCCTACATATCCCTAATGGAAGTCAGAGCTTTTTGTAGTTCGAGGAACTAATTGGGGAAATGAATTGATTTTGGGTGCCTTGTTTGAAGCTCAAGGTTGAAGCTTGAATTAAATCTCTGTTTACAGGAAAGAGACATGAAGTCATCTTTACATAGAGGTATTTCTACTATTCTACCACAAACATTTGAAGTGACAGAAAAGCTGGGTTCGTTTCATAAGAGAAGGACCTTACTTGTGTGTGTGCAAGTATGCCAGTCCCAGTCTCTTGAATGAAAGAACGATTCTCAACCAGTTTAGGGAAAGGAAACAAGTCTGGGTGTGTGTTCCTCAGAGCATGCCTTTCAAAATCCTAAATGGGAGAATGTTTTGAAATTGAAATGACAATGTTTGTATTTTTGAATGTGGTGAAATAGGAGAAATATCTCTTTGTAGAGATAAATCATGTCTATCTACTATATGAAAGATCTGAATTTGATTGGCTTGTATGAGGCCCAAGCTTGAGGCTTAAAAGAATTTTGATTGACCCTGAGAGATGACTCCACTGGGGATTGACTTTGACTGGAGAAATTTATGTTCTGTATGAAGCCCAGAATTGTGGCTGACTCTAGTTGGTGAGTGTTTATTTTATTTGACTGAAAGGTTTATTTGGTGTTCTGTATAAAGCCCAGAATTGTGGCTAACTCTATCTATGGAGACATTGTTTTCTGCCTTGTACAAAGCCCAAGGTTGTGGCTAACTCAGTGAGGAAAAGACTTAAAAGTTATGAATCTTTTGACACAAGAAATGATGTTTATCTGCCTTGTACAAAGCCCAAGGTTGTGGCTACTCTTGATGGGGAAAGACTCATTGTGGAGACTCTATTATCTGCCTTGTACAAAGCCCAAGGTTGTGGCTGACTCTAAATAGGGAAAGATCCAATAGTTTGGGATATTTTTACTCAAAGGAAAATATCTGCCTTGTACAAAGCCCAAGGTTGTGGCTGACTTTACTGAGGGTTACTCTGTTGTGCAAAGATTGAATGTTGACCCTACTGAGGAATTTGCTTTTATTAAGCAAGGATGGATGAATGAAAGCCCATCTTTGAAGGTTGACCTTACAGGAGAATTTGTTATGTTGAGACTGACCTAGGGTTGACTTTAATGGGGAATTTTGAAGGTTTGAATGATGGATTGTGGAAGCTAACCCTTTCTAGGGAATTTTGACTTATGAAAGATTGTTTTATTTGGAAGCTAACCCTTTCTAGGGAATTTTATGAAATGAAGGTTGTTTTGGAGGCTAACCCTTTCCAGGGGATTTTATGACTATGGAAGATTGATTGGAAGCTAACCCTTTCTAGGAAATTTTTATGAAATGAAGGATTGGTTTATACTTCTTGTTTAAAACCCAAGATTAAGGCTGACCTTGCTGAGGAAATTCCAGACATGGAATCTTGACTCTACTAAGGAGAAGACTTACTGAAGATTTGAAGATATGAGTGACAGAGACTGTCCATGTCTCTCATTCCAAAAAGGTGAACTCAATACTGAGATTGAGACAATCTTAGCTTATTTGAAGTCTGGTTTGAATAATAGAAGAATCTCACCAGGGTAGGCTAAAAGGTGACTAGAGACCTGTTCATATGTTTATAAGAAACCTGATGGGTCTTTGTATACAAGCTCAGGAGAAAGCTGTGAATATGCTTTTAAGAAGCTCGTGGGTCCTTGTATTGTAAGCCCAAGAGGAGGCTAATCGAGGGTCCTTGTTATAGCACAAGAGAAAGCTATGTTGGCTTTGAACTTAGGTTGGCTCTAAGCAAATGGGTAAGAGGTTTCACCGGGAATAATTCCTCTTGGGTGGATGTGCCCTATTTTTGTTCTAAGGCTTTTTTCAAGATGTTTCACCGAGAATAATTCATCTTGAGGTTGAACTAAAGAAATCTAATTAGGAAAGAGCCTTCACCGGGAAGACATTTCCAATCCTAGGCCATAGTCCTATAATATATATAGTTTATTTGTCCTAAGGTTTTTCTCAGACGGAGTTCTAAACAGTGTATATACAGTTTATATTTGACAGGAATTTAAATAAAAGTTATAAATTTAAAGCTGTAAAGCCTAACCTGGATGAAAAGGAGGCCTTTGAAAGATGTATGTACAAAAAGAGTTGGGACTTAGACTCAAGGAGAGGCCCATGTGAAATGGATTTGAAGTTGTTTTGAAAACAGATGAATTGTTTATTGAAAACAGTTGAATTGTTTATTGAAAACAGTTTTTATTTTGAAAACAAAAGAAGTGAAGATGGACACTAGGTCACATAGGTATATGAAGAGTTTCACCGGGATTAATGCCCTTCAATACTGAGAAGAAAGTTTTGAAAAAACAGATGAGGAATTTTCTGTTTAAAGATGATTTAAAAACTGTATGTAAAGAAAAAGGTGTTGGGTCTTACACTCTCTAATATTCAAGAGGCCCAGAAGATTTATTTACTGTATAAAAAAAGGGTTGAGTCTTACACTCTATTAGAGGCCCAGAAGATTTATTTACTGTACAAAAAAAAGGGTTGGGTCTTACACTCTATTAGAGACCTAAGAGATTTATCCACTATTTATGAAAAACAGTTGATTGAAGGATACAAGGTTTTTGTTGTTTGAAAACCTTGATCGTCTATTTAATCGAGTATTGAAAACAGTTTTGAAAATGACAACAGTCAACTTAATTAAGGTAAGGACAAGGTCTATACCTAATTGGGACCTAAATGATTTGGGTTTTATCACAAAAATATTTACAAGATATTAGGTTTTGAAAATCAAATGAAAAAACTATTTTTAAAGGTATAAAAATACTAAAAAAATACACCATTTTAAACCTAATAAAAATACATCAAACAAATAATATTTTTGTGATTTTTTTGGATATTCATAAAATAGATGTGATAAATGAAAAGTGTGTGAAAAATTAAGTGAAACTGATTTAATTTGATAGGTTAAATAATTATATGAAGTTGTAAATAAAAATGAAAGAAAATAGTGGTAAATATATGGTTTTGGTCTTGCCAAGGGTTGAACTCACGCCCTCTAGCTTACCAAACAAAACAACTACCAACTGAGCCACGCGCATGGATTGATAGCAAAAGGTGTCCATGTGATTATATGTAAAAGCAAAGCATTAAAAATGATTTGGAAAATAAATTGACAAAAGGCCGGAGGGGGGATGGAACCCCAGACCTGAGGCACGACAAGAGTCTTAAGAGCGCATGTAAGGCCACTAGGGCAAACGATGAATTCGTTTAATAAACGCATTCAACTAAATATATTTTAAACATTCCCCCTAAGTTCAGAAAATGGCGCGCCATGGCCATCTTCATCTTCAACCTCTCATCACTCAAGAATTTGAAATTTTAACTCCTTCGTTTCACAACCAATTGCCACGAAGTAAACATGAAACTCACTCGTTTTTGGACAAGGAAACTGATGGTGGTCTTTGATTTCATTTATTTTGAGTGTAACTCAAAATTCACACGCATAAATCATAAGAACCCTAAAATTGGAATTTAATATGAAATGACATATATGTATGATATGATGCAATTGATTGAGGGTGAATGATCCTTATAAGTGCAGAAACCAACTAGTAACTTCATTTTTCATTTATCATACGTGAATTATAGAGTTTGAAGCTCATGAAGCTTACCTCAAAAATGGAGATCGAGCTCTGATCAAAGTGTGTTACAGAGTTGCTGCAGTGATCCAAATAGCTTCAATGATCCCCCAGGAAGGTGTTGAGATGCTTGGCTTGAGCTGGAACTCCCCAGAAAATCTTGCTTGACCTCAATTGAAATGGCTCCAAGTGAGAGATGATGATGATGATCCCTTGCTTACAGAAGCGTTCCAGGTGCTTGGACCACTTCTAATGAACCCCTTGGATGTGTTTGAAAGCTTACTTTCAAAGGAAGAGCTTTGGTTTGAAGAATTCGAGTCTTCTTGCCAAAGAACCTTTGAAAAACATAAGCATGAGGGAAAGAAAGAGAAAGCAAGAATTTTATGTTGCTTTGGTGTGCTTAATATAGAGGAAGACACTTCTATTTATAGGCAAAGAACTCAGAGTAATTGAAGTAAGTGAGCTTGCTTAGTGAAGTTATTTTTGTTTCTTGGTTATGAAGAAATGTGAGAAATATCATTTGTGCAATGATGGTGTTTTCGAGCTAGCTCCCTATCCATTGATTTCTTGTGATCTTGGGGAACATTTCTGATGCATAAAAGTTTCTAATTGGCTTAGGGGAAGATTCCTTGATGATTCACCAATATTCCATTTTGTAATGATTACTTAATCACATGGCATTGAATTTTTGAATATTCTCCAATCTTTATGCAATGATGCATTTGATCCTTCCTTATCCCTTGTGATATTTCTGAAGTTTAGAAGTACCAATTGGTTAAGGCATTTGCACGAATTTAGGGAGCGACGGTAGGTTCACCGTCGCGACCTTCGATGCATTTTAGGGGGTGGTGGCAGGTAGTTCGCTGTCTTGACTTTGATGAGTTAGTTCAGCTGCTTAGGGTGAAACGTGTGTGTTAAAATGTTCTGGGGTGACTGTTGTTATACCGTTGTGACTTGTACTTTATGGAGGTGACTGTGATCAATGATCATCGTGAGCTTATTTTTAGCGCGGTTTATTGATAACCGTCACAATGTTTATTAATTTTTAAAAAAAGTAAGGGCGATTAGTGTCAACTGTCGTAACCACTGTCTCTATATACCAATTACGACGGTTATCAAGTAACTGTTGCAATTTTTGTGTTGTAAAACCCTAGTTTTCTTGTAGTGAGCGAACCTAAAACCCTTCATGAGTTGAGTGTGTTGTGTATCGATAACAGTGCATTCTTCGCTATTTAACTTAACACATAAATTTCGATCATGTGGTTGACTAATGCTGATGAGATCGTAATAAGACTATCTACCAACAACACATACTTTAGACAAGGAAGACCATGATAGTCCAAAAGTAAGACCATCAACCAACAACACATCATTGAGACAAAAGAATTTCTCTAGCATCATCACCATAATGTGTCAAATTCTTCAAATAGTTTTTTTGGGTTAAATACGTTTTTAGTCCCTATAAATATGCGACTCTGCATTTTTAGTCCCTATAAAATTTCCCTTCAATGAATGGTCCTTATAAAATTATTATGCACCTAATTTTAGTCCCTACTGTCAAACGAATGTGTATTTTAGAATGATTATTTTGCAGACATGTTCATAATATTTTAAAAAATTCTTGAAAAAAAAGAAAATCAAAATTTAATTTTTAAGTTGAGATTTTCATGACTTTTATCATTATTTTTTGAAATTTAAAAAATTCATATTTAATTCTTCTCGTTTTAAAAAATTCTAAAAGTTGATAAGTAAACATTTTTGAGTATTCTAAACCTATATAAAAAAATTATTCAAAAATTTAAAAATCAAAGGGTAATTAAACAGTTTTTAAAATTTTAGAAAATAGGAGGGATTGAAATTGCATGCATAAAATTTTAGAAGAACCATTCATTGAAGGAAAAATTTATAGGGACTAAAAATGCAGGGTCGCATATTTATAGGGACTAAAAATATATTTAACCCTAATTTTTGACTAGTCACGTGTCTTGCAAAGCCGCTATCAAAATATCAGTCTTCTTTAAATAAAACTATAAGAGAGGTGCAATCAATATTATCATGATCCTTAGACTTGATAAGCCATGGTTATTGAGGATGCAAATCACTCTTTACATTCCATTGAAATTTTTAAAACATAAAAATATAGGGTAATATTTTATTTACAAAATAAAATTAGCTTAGGGTAATATTTAAAATGAAATTTTTAAAACATAAAAATATAGGGTAATATTTTATTTGAATATATATTAAAATTATATATATATATATATATATATATATATATATATATATATATATATATATATATATATATATATATATATATATATATATTGTCTATATTTAAAAAATAACTTACAAAACAATTTTTTTAGTTTTCACTTTTGCAAAGTTGTTTCCAAAAGTAGGATATATTATTTTTTATAAAACAGTTTGTTAACTTACTATTAAAAATAGTTTTTATAAACAAAAAATTAAAAATTAAAAAAAGATTAAAAAAGGATTGAAAAAGATTTAAAAAGATTGAAAAAGGATTGAGAAAGATTTGAAAAAGATATTCCGCGAAACCAAATAAAAAAAAAGACAGGAACCTTTATATATATAAATAGAAGAACAGACATATCAGTGATCACTCTACTCTGTTCTTTCTCATCTCTCTCTTCTCTCAACCAAATTGAAAATTCTGATCTTCCAAAATCGCTACTAACAATAATTTGATTGTGCATTTGTTTTTCATTCTTTTTTCAATCTCTCACTTTTCTGAATCTCGCTTTGTTTCTTTCGTTGTTGCAGATTTCATTCATCACCATCACTAATGGATTCTCGTTACCCTTTTCAACAACGCCGAAACACTTCTTCTCAGGATAACGTAAGCCATTTCTCCATTCATCAGTGAGTTTAGTTTCATTTTCATTTGCTTTGATTTCTCATTTTAGGTTTTTGTTTGTAACAGTTGGATAGGTTTATTCCAAATCGCTCCGCAATGGATTTCGGTTACGCGCACTACATGCTGACGGAAGGTCGTAAGGAAAACAACATTTCGGTTCCAGAGGTCATTTCTCCCTCCACACAAGCCTATCGCAAACGCCTTGCGGAAGCTTGTAACCTCAGTGAAAGAACTCGAATTCTGGCTTTCAAGAACAAGCCTCCATCACGGCTACAACTCATACCTAAACAGATTCTCTCACCACCACCTCTGTCCAAACCTAAACCATCCATTCCTAAGGTAATTGCTTTTTTCAATTTCATGTTATAGAATCACATTCTTACCATTTGCATGCTTATAATCTGTTTGTGAAAATGCTTCTGCAGACATGTCTGAGAACCTTGGATGCCCCTGATATGTTGGACCACTTTTCCTTGAATTTACTAGATTGGGGTACAACCAATGTCCTCGCAATTGCCCTTCAGGATACCGTTTATCTGTGGAATGATTCAAACAGTTCCGTTTCAGAACTTGTCACCTTCAATGAGGAACATGGTCCTGTCGCAAGTCTTAACTGGGCCCCAGATGGTCGCCATTTAGCCATTGCTTTGAACAATTCCCATGTCCAGATTTGGGATTCCATTGCTAATAAAAAGGTAAATATCAACTCATGTTGTTTAATTATCATACTAAATATGCAAATTGCATTAGAGTAATAAATAGCTATTGTCCCTTTTCAACAGTTCTTCCTTTTGTTTTAAACTTGGAATTATTTTGAAATCTCATGTTTGTATGGTTTCATTTTGGTGCCTGCAGCTAAGGACATTAAAGGGTGGACACAGGGCAACAGTGGGCTCATTGGCTTGGAACAATCATATTCTGACAACAGGAGGAATGGATGGTAAAATATTAAACAATGATGTTAGAGTGAGGTCTCCCATTGTTGAAACTTACAGGGGACACAGCCAGGAAGTTTGTGGACTCAAGTGGTCGCCTTCAAGACAACAATTGGCGAGTGGTGGAAATGATAATGTTGTCCACATATGGGATAGGTCCATGGCTTCTTCAAATTCACCTACTCGGTGGCTTCATAAATTTGAGGAACATGGAGCTGCTGTGAAGGCATTGGCTTGGTGTCCTTATCAGGCTAATCTATTGGCTTCTGGAGGAGGTGACGGTGATCACTGCATTAAGATGTGGAACACACATACAGGTGCAAGATTGAAATCTATTGACACGGGATCACAAGTATGTTCTCTGCTATGGAACAAGAACGAGCGTGAACTTCTTAGCTCACACGGGTTCCCTCAGAACCAGCTTATCCTTTGGAAGTATCCTTCCATGGCAAAGATGGCGGAGCTCAACGGTCACACCTCAAGGGTGCTGTATATGACACAGAGTCCAGATGGGTGTACCGTGGCATCTGCAGCAGCAGATGAGACTCTTAGATTTTGGAGTGTTTTTAAAGGCCCAGCAACAGACAAAGATAATGAGCCGTTTGCAAATTTCAACCTTATCCGTTAAAGCTAAAAGGCTCACATAAGCTTTGCAAACCCTGCAATATCTAATGGTAAGATAAAGGTAAGGGATACGATTTAAAATTTTTGTTTTTAGTTTGTAAAGGCTTGTTTGTTGTAGTTAGCTAATGTGTAAAAATTTTGTTTTTATTTTCTAAGGGCTTGTCTCCCTATTGTTTTTTTCACACCCACGCACACACTAACTCTTCTAATAAGAGTTGTAATTTCTGTTTCCTAAGCAAGATATGGTACTAGTAGTTTGACAAAGACATGGAGAACTTAGAAGGTAATATAGTCTTTCAGGTTCCTTTTATTTTATAGCCTTTTTATGTATTTCAAATATAGGGTAAAATATCATGTGTGAAAATTTGGGTTCACTCCCTAGTCCCTATTGCTGTACTGTGATGCATTAATTTACTTAAAAACTGTCCTGCTCTTGAAGTATATCTGTGTGTTGAATTTTGTTATATTGAGTGAAGGGGAGTGAGAATGTCTTGGAGCTTTAGATGAGGTTCAAATGAGAGTGAAATCTGTTATCTAGTTATATCTTTTTCTTTTTTTTTAAATTCTTCATTATTTCAGTTTCAAGAAATGTCTTTAGCAGCAAGAGGAGGATATGGAAAAGCAGGTGTCTGATCATCACAGTCTCAGCCACAAACTTCTGGTTGTGCTTGAAAAATAGGGAAGCATGTTTTATTTACTTATTACTTTTTTATACTTAATCATTCTCTTTTTACCAATTTTTCTGATTATGTGATCATATCTAACAATATTGGACACGGCTCCCACTTATTTAATTTTGACTGTTCAAACAAAAAATGAGGGGAAAATACCTATTCATTTTTAGGACCTGCATCATGAGCTTGAAACTAAATGATGATCCTGAGAGCGGTTCCACTTTTCCACTTCCAGAAACAAAAAAGAAAAAGATGCTCTGGTTGACCATGGATAAAAGCACATTTTTTATCCCTACCTTAATTAGTATTCTATTTTTACTGTTAGAAACTGCCTATATTTTATGAAAGCATTTGGATAATTGGTATATTAGCTTTCATCAGTTGTGAGGTTTTATACCTGGGTAGAAATATCTGTAGTGTTGTAATTTTTTTATTTGTTATATGCTCTGTATAGCCTCCAGGTGCAAGAAATATTGATTCTCTCTTTTTTTTTCCAGATTGTTATGGTTGTTGATTCACGAGATCCATTGTTCTATCGCTGTCCTGACCTTGAGGTAAGATAGTTTTCTCTTGAGGAAATTCTTACTTGACAACGGTAGAAATTACTTGGTATGAAGCAAATTTATGCACAGATACAGCCAAAGACTTTGTACTGAATACTTTTTGACAGCAACTTTGGGTTAGAGACAGGATTAGAGACATACCACGTTACTCACAGTATTATATAAATGTATTTTCTATTAATAAAAATATCCCTGGGAATGTAATAGGCAGTAGTGAGAGAGATTTGGCCATATCATGTTTCTTAAATATATGTAGACAATTTTGGACATTTTATTATTTTCTCTCATGTGAGTCATTCTTGTGTGAGCCAAGCATGACCCATTTTGCTTTGATTTCTGGACAGGCTAATGTAAAGGAGGTTGATGGGCATGAACGTACATTGCATTTGGTTAATACGGCAGATCTTTTACCTGCTTCTGTCAGGTTTGAATATCTGTTTTTCTGTTTATTCTGTTTCAAATCATTGCTTTTGAATTTCTATTTTTTTAGTATCCTTATTATTTATCCGATGGTTTTCTTTTATTCTCCTGCAGAGAGAAATGGGCAGAATACTTTCGTGCTCATGATATTCTCTTTATCTTTTGGTCAGCCAAAGCTGCTACTGCTGTTTTGGAAGGCAAAAAACCTGGTTCATCTCAGACTGAGAACATGGTAAGTGCAAATAACCCAGACACAAAGATATATGGAAAGAATGAATTTTTAGCACGCCTGCAATCAAGGGCAGAAGAGATAGTACACAAGAGATGAAATTCAGGCTCCTCTGACACAGGGTCATCCACTCTTAAATCCTCGGGCTAAAATGCTTGTTAGTTCATAGTCAAGTCACGTAGTTGTAGGATTTGTTGGATATCCTAATGTAGGGAAAAGTTCAACTATCAGTGCTCTGGTTGGACAAAATAAAACTGATGTCACCTCTACCTAAGGAGAAGAGGGCTTTAGACAGGGAGACCCCTTATCACCTTTCCTCTTTCTGGTGGAAGCAGAAGGCCTACATATGATGATGTCGAGAGCAGTTCGGCGAAAATTTTTGACGGCTATCACTTTGGCAGTGATGGAAAATTGTTTGGGCCATAAAAGCTTCGTTGCAACTATTCACACTCATATCTGGGCTGAAGATAAACTTTCACAAGAGCATGCTAATCGGCATTAATTTATCCAAATTCTGGTTGGAGGAAGCAGCGTCGCTTTTGCAATGTAGAGTTGGTACCTTGCCTTTCAAGTATTTGGGATTACCGATTGGTGGAGATCTGCGCAGGGAGGGATTTTGGAAACTGGTTCTGGATTCTGTCAGGAGTAGGCTGTTTGGGTGGAGCTACAAACAACTTTCTATTAGAGGTAGAATTGTCTTGTTGACATCTATTCTGTACGCTTTACTGGTTTATTTTCTTTCGTTTTTCAAAGCTCCCTCACGAATAATCTTTGAACTCAAATCTTTTTAAAAATAAATTATGGGGTGGGGATTTGGATGATAGGAAAATAAATTGGGTTCCGTGGGAGATAATTTGTCGTAAAAAGAAAGATTGGCCTTGCTAGGTAAATGGGATTGGAGTTGGAGGATAGAATGGAAAAAAAAAAGCCTTTGGTATAGAGTGTTAGTGAGTAAGTATGGAGAGTCAAACGGTAGAATTAATAGAAAAGGGAGAGACTTCTCAAAGTGGTGGAAAGATCTTCATAAGATTGAAAACGGTTTGTGGGGTTCCAATGCGAACTGGTTCTCTAACAAGTTGAGATTAGAAGTTAGAAAATTGCGAAGAGGCTTGGTTTTGGGGTAAGAATAAGTACTCGGTTAAAGAAGCATACAAAACAATAATGGAGGGAATATCGCTTGAAAACCATAGGGACCTCTCTGTTGCTTGTGATAACCTGGTCCCGCTGAAGGTAGCGGCATTGGTATGGAGACTCTTGCAGAACAAGATCCCCTCGAAGGATAATCTCATTAAAAGAGGTTCTTTGAGCGAGTCTCACTCTGGGGGCTCAGCATTGTGTGGAATGGCTGAGAGTGCATCTCACCTATTTTTCGACTGTCCTCTTTACTCCGCGGCGTGGCACAAAATCCTTTCTTGGCTGAATATTTCCCCTGCTTTGCATAATTCTGCCCCATCACATTTATGTCAATTTACAAGGCTGCTAGGCAGAGGTAGGGTGAGGGATACAATATTTTCTGTTTTACGGTTTGCTTGTAATTGGATTTTGTGGAAAAAGAGAACGAAAAAGATTTTTAGAAACTCAAGCGGATCGACGGATGTTTGGATTGAAGAAATCCAAGTGGTGGCTTGGAAATGGTTAAAGTCTAAGCTGTATGGTTTCAACTACTCCTTAAGCCAATGGATTTTGAATCCATTGGATTGTTCCTAACGTCTTAGTCTGAGAGTTTCCTCTTGTTTGGGAGCCCCCGATCTCGTGGTTCTGTCAATTTTATTTTCCTACGGCTACAGGTAAAGGACCATTGCTAGTATGTTACCCAAGATCAGATCATGCACTTATTGAAATTTTTAGCTGAGTTTTTGCTGCGATGTCCGCAATCTGAAGCTTGCGGCATTGAAGCCGCCGCCGTGTTGGTCATTTTGGCAGAGACCTTACTGGCTGTGTCAGTTTTCCTTTTTTGTATTTGTGGTGCTAGGAGCTGGTTCTGGTTTAGCAGGGGTAAGGTTTTCGCGGTGCCTTATTCCATTGGTGCCTTATTCCATTGCTGAGATTCTGTTTGGTCTTTGGAGTATTGCAGCAGCTGCATTTTTGAGTTGATAACCAGTTGGAAGTTATCAGATTTCAGTTGTTTTGGAGCAGCTCTGGTTTCTCCGTGTTTCGCCCTGGTTTATCGTTGTTTCTGGCTTTGCTTTGTTCCGTCCGGTGTTCGACGAGGGTTCTGTGCAATAGATGCTGGTACTTGTTGGGCTGCGAGGTGGTTGTTCTTGGTGGTGCAGTTTTAGTTTTATTTGTCGTTACTCCTTGTCTAATATTGATTTTAAGCAGTAGGAGCTTTGGTTTGTTTTGGTAATTTTTCAGGAGTGAGAAGATCATGTACCGATTAGACATATTAGATGGAAGAAGAATTGAATTAAACTTCTTATAATCTAAGGCCACTTCCAAAAGAGAGGTTTTTTAAGCCATTTTTCCAGCATGGCATTCCGAAACAAGTTTTTACCATTAGAGAGAGAAGTTATTTCTCCAGCTGACAATATTGTTCAGAAAAATAATGTGATTTGAAATTAGAATAATAATAAAATAATACTTTTTGTTTTTTTAGTTACTCTTTTTTGCTTCAATATTTTTAAACAAAATAATATTTATACATTTATAATTTAATCACTCAAATGTTAAATTTAAGTATATTTATTTATAATAGGTTAAAGAGATAAATTTATTAAAATTATTAAAATAAAACTTAATATAAAAAATGAATTCTAATGACTATTTTTTTATTTTCCAATTATATCATGTATTTTGCAAATTTACATTATTTGAATTATTGTTAAAATTTAGATTTATTCTATTTTAATATTAATTAAAAATACTTAAAATTAAATGTTAAAGGCTAAAGTATATTTTTTTATCCTTTTATATTAGTCTATTCGCAAAACAATCTATCTATTATATGGTTTTATCAATTTTAATCCCCATTACCATTTCTAGTAAAAAATGATGTTGTTTTTTTTTTTTTTAATGTTGGTATGGTAAAAAAACTAAACTTGGATGATGTGATATTTATTTGATAAGTTGGTGCGGAAAAAAATTGGATGATGTGTTATTTTTAATGATGTGGCACATAATGATTTGAAAAAGTTCAACAATATTAATAAATGACACATCATTATTTACTTTATAACAAATTAGAAATAAATAAAAAATGAGAAATACAAATAAAAAAACCGTTAAAATTATATAACCTAAATTTCAAAATGACATATTTTTATCTAAGAATGTCAAATAGATTAAAAAACTTTAAATGAGCTTCAAGAAAAAATGTTGAGGGAATACTAAATTCAATTTTTGGCCGAAATATAATAGTCTCATTTTTACAGAACCAAAGTGCAAAAAGCAAAATTATTTGAGAAAAAAATTAGAATCTCAACACGAGCTTTGGACTTTCAAAATTTCGATAGTGTAATTTTAGAAGTCTTTTACAAATTTATTCAAATGTTTATCAAAAATAGTGATTTTTTTGCTAGGAATTTCAAAAAAAAATTGATTAACTGGGTTGTTTGTTTGGGAGATACAAATGTTATTCCCAGAAATGTGACATTGAAATTCACATATTCCTTTGTTTGTTTCAAGTTTTAATAAATTATTCCGGAGTACTTTTTATTCTTAAGAATAAATTTTGTTCATGAGTTTCTTTATTTTCATTCCCATGTAAAAGGATGAGAATCTTACATTCCCATGGAAATATAAAATAACCAACCATAACTTCTCACTCTCATATTATTTTAACACATTTATTTTAAATTTTAAATTTTTAAAATTTAATTAAAACAAAATATAAAATTATTCCTAAGAACTTTATTCATTTGCCAAACACATGTTAGGAATAAAGTTCCAAACAATAAGAGCATCTCCAATGGTGCAACCCATTTTTGGGTTCTTTATGGGTCCCACTAGCCACATCATCTTAAAATAATTTTTATAATTTTTATTTTAATTGTATAATTCTAAAAAGTTATTATTGGGCCCACAACTTTACCTCATAAACTAATTTGATTGGGTACCACAATTTTTTCATAGTTGCATTGCAATGCAATGGTACTATGATGTGGCATGTCTAGGTGGAGAACTTATTAGAAGGAACTATCATTGGAGATGGTCTAATATTCCTAAAAATGATATTCCCATAATTATAACTTTAATCCTTCAAACAAACACACCCAATAAAAAAAATAAAGATAATAACAGCATTCATCTGGAATGGCGTTAAATCCTCCGTGGGTTGCACCATAAACTACGTTGGCCAGATATTTTTCTTTTTTCAAATCTAAATGCGGTTTGGTACTACCAACCCACTTTCAAAGTTACACTATTCACTACGCCAACAAACACGTCCATTCATATTCCATCCATAATAACTACATTCACCCACTACTTCACTCCTCAACCATTCATTTTTCTCTCATTCCAATAACATGACTATTACACAAATCTTCACCGTTATCTTTCTCTTATTTGCTCTCTACTGCGGTTTGGATCCATTCCACCACAGTCCCATTGCAAATTTCCCTAACTTTGAGGCCAAAAAGGTTCCCATGCCAGCATGGTCTCAACTTCCTAATGATATAGACCAACACAATTTGCTACAAAACTCTACTATTAGGTTTTTGAACCAAATTCAAGGACCTGAGAGCATTGTTTTTGATAATCTTGGTTGTGGACCTTACACCGGACTTGCTGATGGTAGAATCTTGTTCTGGAATGATGATAATTGGGTTGATTTTGCTTACACTTCGCCCAATAGGTACGTTACATCACAATTCCTTTCTCAAAAGAATGTTACTTTTTGTTCATTCTTTAGATTATAAATAGCGTGCTTTGAATGTAAAATTAGTATCTTCTATAAGAGTTTGAGCCAGCTCACTTAGTAGCTATTAAGAGAGAGCACGAGTTCAAACATGCGACATTTCACGTATTCACCTTTAATCCTAATTGAATTACATTTGGGGAAAGAAGATAATCAGGTAAGTCATCTTTGATAGATACTTTAACATGTCATAGGTCATGTAGCATGGACGTCGGGATCTCGTTCTAACTCCCAAAATCTTACGATCTTAAGCTCCGGTAAAGTGGCACAAAGATCTTGGATTTGACTCGAGCATTGAACTCCTAGAGAAAGATCTTTAAATCGTAGGATTTTTAGATCAGTTTCGACCAGGTCATTAAACAATTGGAATCGTCCATAAACTGACCCATAATTAACCCTGACTGTTGTGCACACATATTTTAGGGTTTTGGGACTTACAATGTTTTAAATGAGCTTTTGAGAATTGTAAAATAAGGATTGTCGCAAACAAAAGACACTCGAACTCTGAGAATTCTGTATCGATTAATCATACAATGAATGAATTTCTTCCCTTCATCTATCTTTTCTATAAATTCAAATCAAATCCTTCTATTATGTTTTTTGATAAAATATTTGCTATGATTAAATTAATGAGAATTTTATGTTAAAGTAATTTTTCCTAGTCATTTATTTCTATAATTTTGTCTATATGTTGGGATCTTAAGATCCATGTTAGATCTAAGATTTACGCTTTTTCTATACCCTAACGATCTTTATCGAAATCCCGATTTTAACAACCATGCCATGTAGGTTATTTCTAGAGCCGTCTTAAGTTTTTGGAAGTCATGTGTAGGTTAGCTACGGTTCAACCTTAACAAATCTATTTTGAGACCTTATTTTGTCACAATATAAATGTGAAATAATTTGAGACCCTGTGCTATAGTCCATGTTGCACACCCTTAAAAACGAACAACCCTGTTAGTTCACGACTAGCTCAACTAACAATAAGAACGCATTTAGTGGAGATGAGTAAATAGATGATTTTGTGCAAGTTGCGAATATAAATGACAAAAACGAATCTTTTAAAAGATAAAGGACCAAAGCAATTTTTAGCTTACTTTTAACCTGTAGCAAAAGTCTTCTGCAATAACCTATGGTTAAATGGTAATGAATTTTCTTGTTTCTCTATTTCAAAAACAGGTCATTATGTAATCCTCTTCCTACAGAAGCTGCAACACCATTTAGTTATGTGAAGACTGAACATATCTGTGGAAGGCCTTTAGGTCTCAGATTTCACAAGAAAACAGGTGAATTGTACATTGCAGATGCATATCTTGGTCTCATGAAGGTTGGGCCCGAAGGCGGCTTAGCAACGTCTCTTACAACTGAAGCTGAAGGGGTACCTCTGAGATTTACTAATGATGTTGATGTAGATACTGAAGGAAATGTTTATTTTACAGAAAGCAGTGAAATTTATCAGAGGAGGTATGATTTTGTTGTTAAACTTTAGACGCTGAATTGCATGCAATTCAACCTTTTGAAATTCTCATCATTTTGTAAACAAGGAAAGTATTCTATTAAAGTTGAACTTCTTGTTTTAACGATGCCGGAACAATGGATCACAGTATAGCAGTGAATGAATGGCATCTTGTTATTATCTGTTCATAGAGTAATGACCATAAGATGGTTCATCTGGGATGATTATTGAGTATTTTGCATAAGTCGAGCTTTTTGTTTGTGTCTAACTTGAAGTTCTGAGTTCTGAGATAAAGATATTGGATTGTTTCATCTGTCTTGTTTCTGACACGATTTTTTAACAGGAATTTCATGCAGCTGGTATTTTCCGGGGATGATAGTGGCAAGGTTTTGAAATACAACCCTACAACAAAGGAAACCACTGTTCTTGTGAGAAACGTTCAATTCCCAAATGGCATTTCCTTAAGTAAAGATAGTTCCTTCTTTGTTTTTTGCGAAGGGACTATTGGCAGGTCAGTAAATCTTACCTCTTTAACTAGCTGTCTTCTATTTTTTGGATAGAATAATGTAAGTGATAGTAATTATGTTCACATGCCAGAAGCAATGAGTCTATTACGTAGTGTCCATAGACTTATGCATAACAATGTTGTATCTATCAGATCAAGGGAGGTAGTTTTTAAGAGTATTGGTTTTGTCATCTGAAAAAGGGTAACGGCGCTGCTTATTGCTTGTTTGGCTTCTATTTATGTAGAAACTTTTTTTATGTCAGAAATCATGTGAATGTGTTACTTTTTTAAAACCAACAGTTTCTTGCTGTGTAGGTTACGTAAATATTGGCTAAAAGGAGAGAAGGCTGGAACTTCAGAGATCTTCGCGGTCCTACCTGGAGCTCCTGACAATGTGAGGGTGAATGAAGATGGTGATTTTTGGGTGGCAATCCACTGTAGAAGATCTATGTATGCATACTTCACTGCTTTGTATCCAAGGATAAGGAAAGTTATACTCAAGCTTCCTATACCAACAAAGTTTCAGTACCTATTTCAAATTGGAGGAAAACTACATGGTGTGATTGTGAAGTATAGTCCAGAAGGTAAATTGGTACAGGTATTGGAGGACAGTGAGGGAAAAGTTGTTAGAGCTGTGAGTGAAGTTGAGGAAAAAGATGGTCAACTTTGGATTGGAAGTGTTCTTATGCCTTTTATTGCGGTTTATAAATTGTAACGTCTTTTATACCTTCAATCTTCATATATACTCCCGGTCCTATTTATAAGAAAAAAATTTATTTTTTAATATATTGAGTAACTAATATATCTAGATAATATATGGATTAGATACATTGTACCTAAAAAATAAAGTTTTTCTTATAAATAGAACCAAGAGAGGAGTATCATTTACAAAGTTTGTTTTTGCTTCAACATTGTCAATTTTGTGTACCAAGCTGGGTGTAGACATTAACTTTTTTAGTCAATGGGTTAAAATATGACTGTGTCACCGAACCAATAAGGCTAAAAAGTGCTTAACAAAGAATAACATAATCCAAGGTGGCTTTAAAAAGATTAGAGTACCAAATCAATTTGCCTTGTGTGTGTAAAGGTTCCAAATTCCAATCATCTAACCTTAAAGAGTAATTTTAAGTACTAGAGAATAAACACAAATATGTTTCTCACCTAACATAAGAATGGAAGTGTTTCCCTACAAAGTATCATTGGTTGAGGTGTTAGAAATTTGAGTTTTCAAAATGTTAGAAATTTTCTCCATTTACCTATTCAGTAATCAATATTTTTGACTTTCGTGACAAAACTTTTAGTTTCCATGCTCACACCTTTGAATTTTGATATCAAATTTTGTTTCAAAGGTAAGGAACGTAACTAAATATATTGAAAATTTTAAACAGATAGTCTACTAATCCATTATACAGACACACTAAAAAATTACATTTCAAATTAAAATGCAAAAAAAAAATTACATAAAAACTAAAAATAAAAGTAAGAAAAAAAAGCATAGTGTACTCATGAATCATTCTTGTCCTATCCGGTGAGGTATATCAGGGAACCCCAAATCCCAAAACATCTCATCAATCTCCATGTTGTCTTCTTGCTGCTTCTATTGCCTAATGTTTTGATTGTGTTGTTGCTCTTGAAGGATGAAAAGAGCAATGTCATATGACTGACTAGGGTCGAACTGATGTTGATGCAAATGATGTTGTTGCTTGAAAAGAGTGTGGTCTTTGCCAAATTGCTCATAAAGCAGTGGTGGTTGCATCTGTTTTTGTTGTTGAGAAGTGTTCCACAATGCAGAGTTATGAACCATACAGGGTGTGTTTAGATAAAAGATTTGTCTCTCATCCTCCATGAATTGCATACCCCACACGACATATTCTAGTTTCACTCTTGCACCTCCACAAAAGGAATTAAACAAGGAACACTGCTTTGGATTCCACCTTTTCTTTATATCGTTCTCTATCTAGATGACGTTATTGTGGATTAACTATCTCATATTAAATTATTATCTCTAATTTATGGGTTGAATTCATGTGGTTCTATGTAACTGAAATTTAGAAGCATTGGAGAAACTCTATAGTATCTAAACAAAGAAGTTTGGACATGCTAGCGGGGTAGGCTCTATACTGGCTAGCTTGAATTTCGTATGGAGATAGTTAAGGATGTAACGGAGCAGAAAATGTTCGAATGATGTTTCTCCGCTTTGTCTTCAAATTTATTTTTCATCTTCGTCCCCAATCTCTCTTTGGGGAATATTTTTCTCCATCCCATCCCCACAGATCTCCATGGAGATCCATAAAAATCGAATCTTAAGAAATTTTTTATATTTTTCGATCGAAACTATGACACTAGTATTTCGTTATTATTATTTTTATTTAAAAAAACACATATATTTTGCATTTTCTTTTTTAAAAATAAAAATATATCTTGCATTAGTAAAAAAAGCAAAAGCACTTGTTGCCAATATTTTTTCTGAAAAAAATTTGAAATTCGGACACACAGATACCAGATGTCGAACCAGATGTTACGATACCAGGATCAAATCAGTAACAACAACAAGAACAATTATGCAGATAAAATAGGTTGTTGAAAGTAAAATAACATCAGTGATTGCTTACTCAGTTCGGTGCAATATCACCTACATCTAGGGGCTACCAAGTCAGGAAGAAAATTTACTATAATAGTATTAGTTTGAAACCCTAAACAACACATATTTATAAGTTTCTCACCTAATCACTACCAATGCAATTTTTACCTAGGACACTCATTGATATGAAAACCCCCTCTCACTTCCTACCAGTCACAAACTCTCAATAATAACCAAAAGATAAAAGACACTCTTCCAAGACAAAATCAGTTCTGCTTAAAAGCTTTTAACTGATGAACAATAGAAAATTTGACACATAATTCACTCTTGCTTAAAAGCTCATGAGTGATTGAAAATAAACAATAAAAATCACTCCAACTCTAATAATTAAAGAGATAATCGAGTGAATCACAATGAACAAAGAACACACTAAAACCTTAAACCCTTATCTCATGCATACGACTTTTCCATGTGTTTTTAGGTCATGAAAGTCCTTATAAATAGACTCTTGTAGTATGGGCTTGGACTCTTGACGCAAATTCAATCTTCTAGTTGTAAATCTTCTGCTAAATCTTTTTCACAAAAATAGGAACAAATCTTCAAAGTTTCTTAAAAAGTCTCCAAGATCCTTTTTATGAAACCAAATCAAATATGCAATGTTCCTAAAAAAATCCTTCCTTAACTGCGATTGTATGAGTAGTAAAACCATACATATTCTTCTTAATCACAAAACAAATCTTCCAAGATTTAAAAACCTGAATTGTCTTGATGTTCTAGTATAACATGTTACGATATCTTTCAAAACATCTGTTTTCTGAGATGTCTTACCAACATGTCAAGACATCTGTCATAACATCATGCTGTGAACCATACTTTAGCAAAATTTCTACCAATCATAAAACAAAGGAATTTACAATCTCCCCCTTTGGCAAATCTTGGCTAAAACAACCTTTGGAAGATACAGTTGGAAATACGGACAAAAACAACCACAAATACAAAATACAAGATACATGAACATCATGCAAATAAAAACAATTAGAGTTACACGCAGCAAACTCTTACAGAGAGATCTAGCCTCACACACATTGAGAGAATTGAAACTCTCACACAATTCATAATACCACCAGAAACCAGATGTCATGACGTCTTGTCTGACATCACAAAAACAACATCATAGCAAAACCCAAATACAACTGAGAAAAAGTTAACCTCAACACACAAGCATTATGCCCCCCGTCATAATACCCCCCTTATCTCATGGAACAAAAACTCCCCCTCTAGGATACAAACCAACAACTATTTTATTTCTCCTTCTTTTTACCCATAACTTTGACAAAAAACAATCCAAAGATATGACATTAATAGCAACACCTCCTTCCTCCCTTTTTGCAGTATCACCATACTACTACTCTTCGAAGATGCAAATCCCTACCGCACCTCTTAATTTTACAAATTGATTTGCATCAAATGCCTTGGTGAAAATATCAGTCAGTTGCTTCTCAGTGGCCACATGCTCTAAGGTAACAACTTTGTTGTAACGCCCGGAAATTCAATAATTCGCTTAATCTAAACGTTCGGAACGTTTAGTGAAGTTTTCGTTTTTTATAGACGATTTAGTCGGTATTAGTTCGGGATAGCGGATTGATATTTAATCAAGAGTTTTGATATTTTCAGTATTAGAAATATTATTGGAATAATATTTGAAGTTTTGGGAATTTTCTGAGTAATTAAGATTAGACCGGAAATATGATATATTGGTCGAATTTGGATTGTCGGTGTTATTTTAAGAACTGTATTTGATTTATTAAGTAAAAGTCGGATTTCTAGTCGGATAGTCGAAGAATAATATTAAGAATAATATTATTTATAAGTCGGAAATATTATATCGACGGAATATTATTAAAAGTGATATATTGGTTATTTCGGATTAATTATCTTATTGGGCCTAAGTTGGTTTGTGAAAAATAGTGTGAAGGCTAAGCCCAATTGCAAAGAATAAAATTAGGGTTTTAGAGATAGAGGAGTAGTGTTGTCATTTGGGGAAAATCAAGTTGTGAAGAGAAGGAGGCAAGTCTTGGAGAAGATGAACAAAGCTTAGAAACTTCCATCCATGGTGCCAAATTGGAGACCCATTGAGTTGCTTCAATTGATAAGGTAAGGGTGGGGTTCTCTTCCTATAATGGGGCTCATGAACAATTGTATGTGGGGAATTGGGTGTATAAATTTATTATATTTGTTGTGTTAATTGTTGCTGGAAAATAGAGAACCACCGTAAATAACATGTAGTTGATATAGTATTTTCCTTAAATTGCTGTTGTTGTGGGGGTCCGATTGAAGGAAAATAAGGAATTTTGGGAATATTACCGAAACATGAGATTTGAGTGTTTCTATTGTTGTTGTTGTATTGAATAAAAAAAAAGAATAGGAATATGTGGTAACAGATGGTAGTCGCCATGACGGCGGCAAGACCATGAACGAATTGCTGTTAACTATTTTATTTCCTATCTCATTTGTATCCTTTTATTTTGTTCTCTTTTATGTGTGTATGTTTGGTATCTTGTTCATGCTGATACTTCTATTTCCGTTTTAAAACTATTTCAATTGCATACTGTTAATTGTTCTTTGGTGTTCCTTATATGTGTCAGTTTGGTTTCATGTTGCATACTGTTAATAATAGAACATATATAATGGTATAACATCATGGAAGTGAGCTATAGCTATGAGATAATATATATATATATACATAATTAAAACAGTAGGAAGAAAATAAGCATGTAATAGTTGAAATTATGGAACATAATGAAATGTAAAACAGTCCCGTTTGATCGAAATAGTCGAATTAACCGGTATGATTAGTTGCCCGGAATTTGATGAAAATTGACGTGGTAGCTAAGTTTAATTAGTACATTAACGTGGTGGTGTTATTTTGTCGAAATTGTGATGTTAATTGGTCGATTAAATTAATTGTTGAATTAATCTCAATTAGTTTATTTAATTGAAAAACACTTAGACTTAGATTAATTATTCGGTTCGTCGCTAAATAACGGTATCTTGAGAATTTCACCGAACGAATCGAATAACTGGTAAAGAATAGAATTGTATCCGAACTAACCGGTTGAGCTATGTTTTGGACTTGGGAGTATAACCCGAAAATTCGTAAAGTCGTGAATATTAAGGATTTAACCGAAAATTAGATAACCGGTAGTTACGTAGGATATATTTGATTAATTTGAGAATATTATTTGAATAATTTTGGTTAGTTGATAGTGAGTTGATTATGCGACTAATTTATAGAGAATTATGAGACTAATGTGAATTGACTTAACGTGTTGATTTGTTGTGACATACCGAAACATGATGATGTTGAGATGATTTTGTTAATGTTTGAAATTATATGTTTGTCGTGATGTGTCGAAACATGACGATGTTTGTGATGATTGGTAATACGTGATGTTGTATATATATTTTTGACGATAATTTTGTGACTAAGTGAAGGTGAAACATTATGGTGACGTGAATTACCTCGTATAATGGTAATTGATTGTGATATAGGCTTATGCCTCATGACGATATGTGATTGTGATGAGTATGATGTGTTGTCTTGTTTGTCGAGTCACATTTCATATGCATTCTCTGTGACGGCCTGGATTGGCAAATTAGTGACGAAGGCTTATGCCTTGTGCCTCAGATTTGGGCAATTGGTGACGGGGGCTGAAGCTCCGATTGGTACCACATGCATATACATGAGTCATGTCCCATGTGTCATATGTGATTTATAGTTGTGACGTTTTGTGCATATGTCGTGATTGTATTTCGTGACTTGTTAAATGATGGATGTATGTGAAAATGTGAATTGATGATTTTGTGAATAGTATAAGGATATTAATACTTGGGAATGCGCTCAACTGAACATGTCTTAAGTGAATTATATGTGATGTTTTGTGACTAGATGCGTGACTTATATGTAATCTTTTGTGACTATATGTATGACTTATATGCGGTGATGTTTTAGGACTAGAATTGTGATTCATACATGTGATGTATCGTGAATTGGCTTGCAAAGTAAATGAATGAGATATATTTATAATTGATGTGAATATGACGTTTTGTGACTTGTAGTAAGAGGAAAAGTATGTGAGATTTGTGAGTTAGTGAAGGTATGAGGAGTATGGCAATATTAATACTTGCGATGTGATAACTATATATGCCTGAATCCTAATATACAATTTATCATGCGCTCACTTATATGATTTGATATCTCACCCTTTTCTCTTGTTCGCCGTTGCCTTTATATTGGTAACGTGCAGGTGTTCGAGTATGAAGATTTAGTTGCCGTTAATCGAGTCGGTTGTCGCTCTGATACGTAGCACTTGGGGGGACGATTTATATTGTTTATGGTGTTGTTGTTTATTGTGATTATCCTGGTTTATTAGGATGATATGTTAAGTGAAGTTACTTTATTAATATGATGTTGTTTATGTGATTAAAATGTTACTTGATTCTAAAATTAAGAATCATGACTCCGCTGTTTTATTAATAAAAGAAGTTATTCTGTTTTAGAAAGTGCTATGTATTCGCTAAATGCGATGAAGTGATTTATTGTTGAAGTGAATATGTGACGCCTCATTTGTGAGTCGAGAAATTTTTAAATACTCTGATATTTTCCGCATTATAATTGTCGGGTAGAAATGGGGTGTTACATTAGTGGTATCAGAGCAAGTCGATCCGTCCGGCCAAGTTGTCGAGTCAATTGAGTTTATATGATAGTTGAATGTTGTCAGTGTTTTGTTCCTTAGTACGCGACATGTGTGTGAAACACTGCTGGTACTTATTTGTTTTGTTGTAGGAAGTAGTTTGAGCGAAGTGGGGGAGAAGCTGTGCTCCTCGGATATGTTTCAGTCGTAAGTTGTTGGTGCAATGTACTGATTAAGGAGACAGTGCAAGTATTGTTGGAGCTTGTTGACATGGATTCAAGGTTTTGGTTATTTAACAAGCTCAGAGCGTCTGTAAAAGGAGAATGATCAGGAATTGTTGACGTTTACTCTTCGAAGGATGAGTGAACTGGAGAAGCAATTTGAAGGTTTGTTGAGGAGCAATTTTAAGATCAAGTGTGTCATTTGAAGAGTTTGAGAAATATCGTAAGGATTATCGCAACATGACGTTAATGATTGTATTTCGGATAACGTCGGAGATTTGTATCTTGAGCTTCGAGTGTCTAATTGACGTACCGTTTGAGCCTACAAAGAGGTGAGACTATACTATACCTTATAGGAGTGTTATGGATATAGTAGAAATGAAGCCTGTTGAATATAAACAGTTATTTCCGCAATTGTCCGAAATAAATTTAAGCCGAGCATGTTATTGTGTAAGTAGTCCTGTGTAAGCTGTTGACGAAGGAACAACAATTAAGTGAAGTATTGTCGTAGACCTTGCTGTAGGATTATTGATAAGTGATTAAAACTATGGTAGAAGTTGTCAAGGTTGTTGAAACCTTATGGATCGCGAGTAAGAGTCGAAAATGCGAAGAGATGAGTATGATTTCAATGATAAGAAGTGCTGATATTGGTGTGAAGAAATTTTGTTCTAATGTATCGTCAGAGGTGTTTCAGTAAGTAGTTGCAAGACGTCAGTGTTAGCAGGTTCGGATAGTTTTGCAAGTTGTTGAAGTATGGTATTTTAGTGACGTAAGTTCAATTTCTAAAGGAACGTTGTTATAGTTGGTAATGATGGTTAAACTCCATTATGATTGTCGGCTATCTATTGACAAATTGAGGACTTGATCACCCTTAATCTCTTGTTGATAGTAGACGGAACTGTATTGGATGTTATAGACTTATCTTATATTGTCTTAATGGTGTGTGAGGTGATAGATGCTGGAAAAAAGAAGTCTGAAACTTAGTTGAAGCTTGTGAATCGTATAAGTTGATAGAAACTCTAATAAGGACAGTGAATTAAGATGGATGATCAGAGTTGCGCAGCTGGAGCATGATGTGTCAGATGTATTGTGTTTTCTTGTGAATAGTGTTGATTGAATTAAGATGTTCTTGTAAGTAGTGGATCGATGATGAGTTGTGTGGTTATTAGTCGAGATATGTTATCAGGTTTGTATTATAAGTTTGTCGCTGTTGCAGTAATGTTGTTGTTTGTGCTTCGTTAGTGAAGGACACATGAGTATGGAAATAAGAATTGTATATGTGTATCGGTGTTGAGTATGCTGTTGCGATGATGAAGCAATGTTGTATCGTCAAGTATAAGCGAGTGAAGGTTGTTGCTATGTCGTAAGATGTTGTTCCAATATATTGGTTAAATGGTTGGAATGTTAGTAATGATTATGTTGCAAGGATAATTGAGAGTTTGACGTATGAGTTTTGGATTCAAGTCGTGTAGAGATACGAATATATCAGAAAAAGTAATAGTCGAAGTGTTGTCAAGTGCAACTTGAGAATGAGAAAGTTGGATGAGGACGCGATGTTAAGGATGGTTGTGTTGGGCGAATTTTCGAGGACGAAAATATTCTAAGTGGGGGAGAGTTGTAACGCCCGGAAATTCAATTATTCGCTTAATCTAAACGTTCGGAACGTTTAGTGAAGTTTTCGTTTTTTATAGACGATTTAGTCGGTATTAGTTCGGGATAGCGGATTGATATTTAATCAAGAGTTTTGATATTTTCAGTATTAGAAATATTATTGGAATAATATTTGAAGTTTTGGGAATTTTCTGAGTAATTAAGATTAGACCGGAAATATGATATATTGGTCGAATTTGGATTGTCGGTGTTATTTTAAGAACTGTATTTGATTTATTAAGTAAAAGTCGGATTTCTAGTCGGATAGTCGAAGAATAATATTAAGAATAATATTATTTATAAGTCGGGAATATTATATCGACGGAATATTATTAAAAGTGATATATTGGTTATTTCGGATTAATTATCTTATTGGGCCTAAGTTGGTTTGTGAAAAATAGTGTGAAGGCTAAGCCCAATTGCAAAGAATAAAATTAGGGTTTTAGAGATAGAGGAGTAGTGTTGTCATTTGGGGAAAATCAAGTTGTGAAGAGAAGGAGGCAAGTCTTGGAGAAGATGAACAAAGCTTAGAAACTTCCATCCATGGTGCCAAATTGGAGACCCATTGAGTTGCTTCAATTGATAAGGTAAGGGTGGGGTTCTCTTCCTATAATGGGGCTCATGAACAATTGTATGTGGGGAATTGGGTGTATAAATTTATTATATTTGTTGTGTTAATTGTTGCTGGAAAATAGAGAACCACCGTAAATAACATGTAGTTGATATAGTATTTTCCTTAAATTGCTGTTGTTGTGGGGGTCCGATTGAAGGAAAATAAGGAATTTTGGGAATATTACCGAAACATGAGATTTGAGTGTTTCTATTGTTGTTGTTGTATTGAATAAAAAAAAAGAATAGGAATATGTGGTAACAGATGGTAGTCGCCATGACGGCGGCAAGACCATGAACGAATTGCTGTTAACTATTTTATTTCCTATCTCATTTGTATCCTTTTATTTTGTTCTCTTTTATGTGTGTATGTTTGGTATCTTGTTCATGCTGATACTTCTATTTCCGTTTTAAAACTATTTCAATTGCATACTGTTAATTGTTCTTTGGTGTTCCTTATATGTGTCAGTTTGGTTTCATGTTGCATACTGTTAATAATAGAACATATATAATGGTATAACATCATGGAAGTGAGCTATAGCTATGAGATAATATATATATATATATATATATATACATAATTAAAACAGTAGGAAGAAAATAAGCATGTAATAGTTGAAATTATGGAACATAATGAAATGTAAAACAGTCCCGTTTGATCGAAATAGTCGAATTAACCGGTATGATTAGTTGCCCGGAATTTGATGAAAATTGACGTGGTAGCTAAGTTTAATTAGTACATTAACGTGGTGGTGTTATTTTGTCGAAATTGTGATGTTAATTGGTCGATTAAATTAATTGTTGAATTAATCTCAATTAGTTTATTTAATTGAAAAACACTTAGACTTAGATTAATTATTCGGTTCGTCGCTAAATAACGGTATCTTGAGAATTTCACCGAACGAATCGAATAACTGGTAAAGAATAGAATTGTATCCGAACTAACCGGTTGAGCTATGTTTTGGACTTGGGAGTATAACCCGAAAATTCGTAAAGTCGTGAATATTAAGGATTTAACCGAAAATTAGATAACCGGTAGTTACGTAGGATATATTTGATTAATTTGAGAATATTATTTGAATAATTTTGGTTAGTTGATAGTGAGTTGATTATGCGACTAATTTATAGAGAATTATGAGACTAATGTGAATTGACTTAACGTGTTGATTTGTTGTGACATACCGAAACATGATGATGTTGAGATGATTTTGTTAATGTTTGAAATTATATGTTTGTCGTGATGTGTCGAAACATGACGATGTTTGTGATGATTGGTAATACGTGATGTTGTATATATATTTTTGACGATAATTTTGTGACTAAGTGAAGGTGAAACATTATGGTGACGTGAATTACCTCGTATAATGGTAATTGATTGTGATATAGGCTTATGCCTCATGACGATATGTGATTGTGATGAGTATGATGTGTTGTCTTGTTTGTCGAGTCACATTTCATATGCATTCTCTGTGACGGCCTGGATTGGCAAATTAGTGACGAAGGCTTATGCCTTGTGCCTCAGATTTGGGCAATTGGTGACGGGGGCTGAAGCTCCGATTGGTACCACATGCATATACATGAGTCATGTCCCATGTGTCATATGTGATTTATAGTTGTGACGTTTTGTGCATATGTCGTGATTGTATTTCGTGACTTGTTAAATGATGGATGTATGTGAAAATGTGAATTGATGATTTTGTGAATAGTATAAGGATATTAATACTTGGGAATGCGCTCAACTGAACATGTCTTAAGTGAATTATATGTGATGTTTTATGACTAGATGCGTGACTTATATGTAATCTTTTGTGACTATATGTATGACTTATATGCGGTGATGTTTTAGGACTAGAATTGTGATTCATACATGTGATGTATCGTGAATTGGCTTGCAAAGTAAATGAATGAGATATATTTATAATTGATGTGAATATGACGTTTTGTGACTTGTAGTAAGAGGAAAAGTATGTGAGATTTGTGAGTTAGTGAAGGTATGAGGAGTATGGCAATATTAATACTTGCGATGTGATAACTATATATGCCTGAATCCTAATATACAATTTATCATGCGCTCACTTATATGATTTGATATCTCACCCTTTTCTCTTGTTCGCCGTTGCATTTATATTGGTAACGTGCAGGTGTTCGAGTATGAAGATTTAGTTGCCGTTAATCGAGTCGGTTGTCGCTCTGATACGTAGCACTTGGGGGGACGATTTATATTGTTTATGGTGTTGTTGTTTATTGTGATTATCCTGGTTTATTAGGATGATATGTTAAGTGAAGTTGCTTTATTAATATGATGTTGTTTATGTGATTAAAATGTTACTTGATTCTAAAATTAAGAATCATGACTCCGCTGTTTTATTAATAAAAGAAGTTATTCTGTTTTAGAAAGTGCTATGTATTCGCTAAATGCGATGAAGTGATTTATTGTTGAAGTGAATATGTGACGCCTCATTTGTGAGTCGAGAAATTTTTAAATACTCTGATATTTTCCGCATTATAATTGTCGGGTAGAAATGGGGTGTTACAATAAAATCTCTAATAAAATGATGACGAGTGTCAATAAGCTTTGTCATGCTATGTTGAATGGAATTCTTGGATAAGTTGATAGCACTAAGATTGTCAAAATACAATGTCATGACATCTTATGCGATATTGTAATCTTTCAGTATTTGTTTCATTGAAATCAACTGAGATCAGCTGCTCCCTACTGTAATATACTCTGCCTCAACAATAAATAGAGACACAACTTTGCTTATTTTTGAACCAGGATATAAGATTATTTCCTAATAAGAAACACTCTCCTGGAGTGGTTTTCCTATCATCAGCACTACCTTCCCAATTTGCATCACAATATCCTACCATTATGGAATTAGAACCATGAGAATCTAACATGTCATAGTCACTAGTACCATTGTTGTACTTCAGAATTCTCTTCACTTGGTTGATGTGACTCATTGTAGGCTCAGCTTGATATCTTGCACAAACACCTACAGGAAATGTGATGTTAGGTTTGTTGGCTGTAAGGTATAATAAGCTACCAATCATGTTTCTGTACAGACTTTGATCCACATTAACACCTTTTTCATCTTTAGATAATTTCAAAATGAGTAGGTGTAGGTGTCCTGTTATGACTAGAATTCTTCATACCAAACTTTTTCACAATATTCTTGGCATATGCTTTGAGAGATGAAGATATAATCATCCATCTGTTTTACTTGAAGTCCCATAAGGTATGTTAATTCACCAACAAGACTCATATCAAACTCATATTGCATCTGCTTGACAAAATGTTGAACCATCTTGTCTAACATCCCTTAAAACACAATGTCATCCACATATATCTGACCAATCATGAGTTTGCCATATTCTCCTAAACAAACAAAGTTTTGTCTATTCCTCCTTTCATGTACCCATTGTTGACAAGAAATTCTGCCAGCCTTTCATACCAAGCCCTAGGAGCTTACGTTAGTCCATAAAGAGCCTTCTTCAGTTTGGATACATGATCTGAAAAGGCAAGATCACTAAACCCTTTTGTTTGTTCAACATACACTTATTCATTTAGTACCCATTTAGAAAGGCACTTTTCACATCCATCTGAAATAAATTGAACTTTAGTAGGCATGCCACTTCTAATAGTAGTCAGATGGGTTCAAGTCTAGCAACTGGTGCAAAAGTCTCATCAAAATCTACTTTTTCAATTTGAGTGTATCCTTGAGCCACACGTCTAGCCTTGTTTCAGGTGACAACTCCATTTTCATCAGATTTATTCTTGTACACCCTTTTTTATTCCAATGAAATTTATTCCATTAGGCTTGGGAACCAAATCCCACACTTCATTCCTCTTGAACTGACCCAATTCTTCTTGCATGGAATTAACCCAAAATTCATCAGCTGAGGCTTCCTTCACATTCTTGGGTTCAATCTTAGAAACAAAACAAGGATTTGAAAATACCTTTCTTGATCTAGTAGTAATCCCTTCATTAGGATTTCCTATAATGAGTTTTTTAGGATGATCTTTCTAAATTGTGATTGAGGGACCTTTGTTGACTTGATTTTCATGAGGCTCAACATCTACAGTCTCAGCATTAGCATCATCATCCACCATATTTTCTAGCTCATCATCCATCTAGAATGATGTTCCAACATCTGCTCCGACATCATGTCCACTCTCTATAATTGAATATTCAACCACAACATTTATAAATTCCATCATGACTTTGGTTCTTGAATTAAAAACTCTATAAGCCCCGATATCTGTAGAGTAACCCGGAATATCCCTTCATCACTCTTGGGATCTATTTTTCTTTGCTTACGATTAGCCAAGCTGTAACACTTACTTTCAAAGAAATGGAAGTATTTGATAGTAGGTTTCCTTTCTTTCCATAACTCATAGAGTGTAGCTGAAGTACCAGTCCTTAAGGTGACCCTATTATGAATGTAACGAGAAATATTCATAGGTTCAACCCAAAAATGATATGGAAGATGCTTAGCATGAAGCACAACTTTAACTGATTCTTGTAGAGTCCTATTCTTGCATTCAACAACTCCATTTTGCTAAGGGGTGATGGGAGAAGAAAATTCATGGCTAATACCTTCAGAAGAGCAGAATTCAACAAATGTTATGTTTTCAAATTTCTTACCATGACCACTTCTAATCCTTACAATTACACTTTCCTTCTCTCTTTGAAGTTCTTTGATAAAGTTCACCCAAGAAAATCTTGAAAAATCATCAACAACAACATAAGCATACCTTTTTCCACCAAGACGTTCAACTTGCATAGGCCCCATTAAGTCCATTTGAAGCAGTTCCAGAACTTTTGAGGTGGTTAGATGTTGAATCTTCTGGTGTGACATCTTAATTTTCTTTCCAATTTGGCAATCACCACAAATTCTTTCTTCTTCAATTTTGAGCTTAGGAATAGCTCTGATAGCTTCTCTAGACATAATTTTCTCCATACCTTTCAAGTGTAAGTGACCAAGTTTTTGGTGTCACAACTTGACTTCATCTTCTTTGAACATCACTGATCACCTAACACCAAATATGTATCCCTCTGTGTCTTATCTAAAACCTACAAAAACAATTACAAGACTAGTCATTATAAATACTAGTTTTTTGGACTTTTGTTCAACATTATATACCCTTCGCATCACGATCTCCACTTGCAATATATAGAACTATAAGACAATTTCTAAACACAGTGCTAATAACACCTCATTTTATTAAACAAATTAATTATAATTTCTAAAAAAAATGAAATAGCCTATTTAAAAACTCATACGTTTGTATGTTGCTGATATGGACCTAATAAGAATTGTCATTTCAAAATAAAAAGCCAAGTAAAATATACTCATTAGTCTTGGAAGAGACGACAACTAGAGGAAAAAAAACATCATTACAACTAAAATTAGTAACAAACTCGTGCGTTCGCACGAGTTCTGGTACGAGACGCACATTTGTTTTAGATGTATATTTTTTAATATAAAACAATGTATATTAAAAGTAATTAACATTTTATGGAAAAAAAATAATAATTCACATTAAATTGTATCTAAAATAAATCAGGAACAAAATTGAAAATACTACAATGAAATTGTGTCTAAACAACCTTTTGTAACTTCATGTTCCCGTTAATAATCAATATTTTGATAAGTAACTTCATGTTCCCGTTAATATTTAATATTTTGCTCAATAACTTCGTGTTCCCGTTAATATTCAATATTTTAATCAGTAACTTCAGGTTCCCGTTAATATTCAATATTGTAATAAGTAATTTCATGTTTCCGTTAATATTTACCATTTTGATCAGTAACTTCATGTTCCCGTTAATATTTAATATTTTAATCAGTAACTTCAAGTTTCTGTTAATATTTAATATTTTAATCAGTAACTTCAGGTTCCCGTTAATATTCAATATTGTGATCAGTAACTTCATGTTCCCGTTAATACTCAATATTTTAATAAGTAACTTCAGGTTCCCGTTAATATTTAATATTATGATCAGTAACTTCATGTTTCCGTTAATATTCAATATTTTTATCAGTAACTTCATTTTTCCATTAATATTTAATATTTTAATCAGTAACTTGAGGTTCCCGTTAATTTCAAAATATTTTGATCAGTAACTTCATGTTCCCGTTAATATTCAATATTTTGATCAGTAACTTCAATATTTTGAATAATGTAATATTAATGTTGTTAATTTATACAAATATTAAATTTCCATTTAAATTTCAAATATTTACTTTTATATTTAAAATATTATATAATAAAAAATAGTTGATTAATTTTCATATTAAAATATTTGAATTAATAGTTTTATTTTTCCATTTTATATAATTTTCATATTAGAAGAAAATAAAATTTAGGGTTAAATGACTTTCACCCCCCTGCAATAGTAGCGAGATTTGGTTTTCCCCCTATTAAAATTTTTTTTTGTCCAGGCCCCTTAACAAAAAAGATTCTGTTTTCAGACACCCCCTATTCCATGTTAGGCTGACTGGGCCTGGAGAATCTTGCTGACTTACCACCAAACCATGCATGTTTTGTTGACTATAATTGCAAAAAAGTTCTATATAATAATATTTCATTCTTTTTCAATTAAAAAAGCTGTACATATTAATTAGTTTTTTAATTAACTTTTTCAATTCTTTTAATAATATTCCATTCTTTTAACTATATTAACCTTTTAACTATTTATAAACTAACATTTTAAACTAACTATTTTTTATAAACTAACATATTAACGTTTATTAACATTTTAATGTTTTTTACAAACTAACATTTTAATCTACCTATATATGTTAATAAAATAAAAACGTTAATAAAATAAAAACGTTAATAATTATAAAAATATTAATAAAATAAAAATGTAAATAAAAACGTTAATAAAAAATTTTTATACATTTTTTTAACATTTTAAAAAAACTGGGAAATTATTTTTAAAAAACATTAATAATGTTTATAAAATGTTAAAAAAATGTATAAAACGTTTTCAAAAAACCTGGGCAATAATTTTTTTAACAATAAATATTTTTATTGTTTTTCAAATTTGTATATATTATAAAAAAATTTGGGCAATTAAAATAGTTATTAAAATATTTAAATGTATTTAAATATTAAAAATTTTTATTAAAATGTTAAAAATGTTTATTATTAAAAAATGTTTATTAAAATATTAAAATCATTATTTAAAATTATTAATATATAATGTTTATATAAAATAGCTGTACATATAACATATTTTATATAATTATATTTTTTTAATAATTTTAATTAACATTTTATTTATATAATTATATAATTATAAAAAAAAGTTAAAATATTTAAAATACATTTATATAATTATATAAAAAAACGTTAAAATATTTTAAGTACATTTAAACATAATTATAAAAAAAGTTAATTAAAAACGTTAATTAAATATTTTATAAAAAAACGTTAATTAAAATACTTTTAAACATTTTATAATTATATAATTATTAAATAATACAGCTTTTTTAATTTATATATTACTGAAAAAGTTAATTAAAAAACTAAATAAAAGAATGAAGTATTATTGAAAAACTAAATAAAAGAATGGAGTATTATTGAGAAACTAAATACAGCTTTTTAAATTTATATATTATTGAAAAAGTTAATTAAAAAACTAATTAATATGTACAGCTTTTTTAATTGAAAAAAAATGGAATATTATTATATAGAACTTTTTTGCAATTATAATCAACAAAACATGCATGGTTTGGTGGTAAGCTTTCAGCAACCTATCAAAGGTGACCTGGGTTCGAATCCCAGATTTTGCAACTTATTAATTTGCAATTTTTCAGGCTTTCCAAATGCAGCAGCCAGGCCCAGCCAAACATGGAATAGGGGGGGTGTCTGAAAACAAAATCTTTTTTGTTAAGGGGCCAGGACAAAAAAAAAATTTCATAGGGGGAAAACCGAATCTCGCTACTATTGCAGGGGGTGAAAGCCATTTAACCCTAAAATTTATTAAAATTTTATTGCATTTAATTTCCGTTTGCCAAATAATAATTATCATTCATAAAATCATTTAAAAAATGATTGCATATTAATTATTATCAGAGATAAACATTTATGACATGTATGATTATAAAATAAATTATAATTAAAGCAATTTATATGTTAAGAATTTGGGCATACACATATGAAACGTTTTTAACTTGTATGAGATGGATCTTCCCATTTTTAAAACATACTTATTTCTATCATTCCCTAAGATGAAATTTTATGAAATGTAAACCTAAATATTTCTCTATCTTAAACCTCTAACATTTAGGAACTATGACATGTATTAGTCCCCTCAAAAGCAAACATATTGATATGTTATAAACTATAATAGCAAAAGATGAGAAAGACACCATATTTGTTATTGAATAAGTGCATAAATTACAAAACAGAAGACACTAAGAATATATATGTATTCAAAATAGAAATAAAAAGAACACATAAAAAATGCATTAAAAATCAAAATGAATAAAGAAATACAAATCATCTAAATCATAAAGATATCCAAACCTCTCAGATTCAAAGATTCCAATCCAGAACATTCCCGGAAAAAAAATCCCAACCCAGATTAAAAATTACAATTACAAATTCGATTAGTTAATATATTTGTAGATCCAAACTCTAAACATTAAAAAACAAATCAAGAAAATAATAGATCTGATTTAAAAATTATTAACATGTTTCTTGTTTTCAATGTTGTTTTACTTCTCGTTTTCGTCTACGGTAGATCTATAACCTGGAAAATAAAAGAAGTAAAAAAATGTTAAGAAGATGAATGAGAGACACCATAAGTAGCAGTTCTTAACGGGAATGCACGAAAAATATATATGTATTCAAAAGACACCATAATTATATATCTAATTATTTATTATACATTGAATTATTTGACATCATGTTAATTATTTATCTTGACTAAATATATTCAAAACCAGATGGCACCAAAACAAACAAACTTAAACAATAAAGATCCCATCAAATAAACATGATGAAACAAAATAATAATTAAAAATAATAAAGGAGTAAATTTTATAAAAAAACAAAGCAATATCTTTCTAACAAAAAGTTAATGTTTTATATATATATATATATATATATATATATATATATAAGCCTCAAATTAGTTGAATATATAGAAAATTTCTTCACCCACCTCCTAACCTTCTTGCTCACCCCTGGTGAATTTACAACACTACCCCTTGTTTCGGAAGTTCATTTCCGAAAAGGTACTTTTTTTTGAAAAAAAGTGTTTTCAGAAATGTATCTCCGAAAACGTGTTTTTTTTAATATAAAATATTGATTTCGGAGATGCATCTCCGAAATAAAGTTACATTTTTAGAAAATGTGGTGTTTCGGAAGTTCATCTCCGAACGCACCCCCCTTGGAGAAATTCGGAAATGAACTTCCGAATTTATGTCTGGACAGAAGAAAAATGGAAAACAACAACGATTCGCTTTATTTAATTGGGTGAAGATTACAATGATAATATTACTGAAAATTAAAGTTACATATTGTTGAACACGGGTAGGTGGGGATGAGTCAACATTTTGATTACGTCGTCCGCCGATCTTTGAAGTTTCGCGTCCAACTCGATCGGGCCTTTCGAAGAAAATCGGTCGAACGTTGTCCACAAAACCGCTAAATCTTCGTCGTTCTTGATCTCAAAAGGTGTGAACTTAATGCCTCCCTCGTCGTTAAGCGATGGCGAGCGGTACTCGAGCTTGACAACCTTTCGATTCTCGGGATAGCGCAAAAGCGTGTTGAGCGACGGTATCAACTCCGCAAACGGCGTGTCGCGCGAGAAGCGAAATTGGAACGACATCGGGTAGCCGGTTTCAAAGTAGACGAATGCTAGGTGGGGGTAGGTTTGTGTCATTTGTGTTTTGTGGTGTGAAGATGATGAAGAAGAGTGTGTGGTATTTATAGACTTATTGGAGCATTGATGGCCCAACAAATCTTATCATGCATCAGGGGACATTTCGGAAATGAACTTCCGAAAATAGGCTACCTCATGTATATTTCGGAAGTTCATTTCCGAATTATGCAGAAACAGACATAAAATTTGCATTTTGTTGATTGCTTAGTGTGTTGTGTAAATTGAACAAATGAAATTGACATTAAACATAAATTACACAAAGATGACATAAAACATACTTATATTATATATGTATTGAATCGGTCCAATTTTACATGATAAACAACAATACATACAAAAAATGATCGTTACAAACAAAAACGATCTGGAACGAACTAAAATTCATCGAACCAATCGGTGGATCCTAAGTCCAAAATAGGCACGTCCTTCGACCGCTCTTTGTTTTGCTCGCGCTCTTGGCTCATCATTTCTTCAAACTCCGCCATTCTTGAAACGAAAGGATCCGGCCAAGTCTCCGCCTCATTTGAACGATGTGCGGTCCATTGACAACAAGTAGCTGGTATAGGACACCCCGGTTTCAAAAAAACTTGGACAAAGTGCCGCGATCGTAGATACCCGATGCATATGATCCGGCCCGACGAGTCTAATGGCGGTCGACTATGAAGTGGAAAGAAAGTCTCACTTAGTCCAAACCTCGTCAAATCGACGCATACAATATCATAGGCACTTGCTATTAGATGACCCATATCGGGGAATGACATCCACTTCGAGACCGGAGCGATACCGGTAAGTGATGGAACAAGTGAATCATGAATTTTCGCAAACTTTTCTTGATTTTCATATAGTCGTCCGTAGATGTCCCGATACGAAGTCAACTCCGCAATGAGTTCCCGTCGGACTAAAGTGTGATTATTTTCCCCTTTACCGAGCAAACCCACAACGGCCCGATATCCACAATTGCTGTCGCCGCCAACATCAATGATGTTATCGATATATTTGTGCATAAAAAGTGGCATCTCATCAATGTAGACAATTTGTGATTTTTTGATCGGCGGTGTGCGAGGTGGCTTCGAAATACGGGCTCCTTTGTTACCACTACACTTAGACTTCGGTGTCTCATGAATTTCCGGGAACAATGCATCCACATGTTCAAAATAGGAAGGAGATCGTTTTGTTGACGTGTCATCTTGTGTAATTTTGGACTTTTTCGGTGCACCTTTCGTTTTAACCGGTTGAGATGGCGGTTTCAAATCGGTGGTCTCCGGAAATGCGATCTTTCGCAATTGTTCTTTTATGTGCATTTTTGTTGTGTCGTCCGCTTTAGCAAACTTCTCCATTATCACTTCCAACTCGTCGGAGATGGTGATTTTTGAGTCATTTTCTTTCGGCGGGTCAAAATCATCAAAACGAAGTTTCTTCCAATGGTCGGCTACCTCATCCATGCGTATGGGTGAATTCAAATTTTTCTTTTTTGCAAGTATACAAGCACACGGAAGGCCATATGTAGTTCTAATGGTGCACCCACATAATGAACTATCCGTCCCCGTGGTCTCCGACCGCTTAGCTTCATGAAACAAAAAATTCAAACCCGTTCGAGATATGTTGTAAATCAATTGGGAGAATAGAATTTGGCCCTTATACCGGTGTTCCATAACCGTCTTGCTCCGACCAAACGATGTTTGAATTTCATTGTGTTGATTTTCAAGCATTTGGTTCACGGTGTCCCATCCGCGACACAAATCTCCCTTGCTATCACCCAACCACCTCTTGAAGACCGCATGTGCGGATTCAACTCGGTTAGTCGTGGTGCAACCAAGATGTCTAACCCGATTTGTCCAAGCGCACACGACTTTTTCTCTAACTTTGTCAAGAATGGTGGATTCGACGTAATGACAAAAAGTCTTAATGGAACCACACAAAGACCTAAAGTGTACCAATTTCTTGGTATAATCCTCTTCGGAGTATGCATCCAAAATTCCCCTCCATGCCGACATTATCCTATCAACCACAACACCGGCTTTGACAACTTTACCGTTTTCATCCGGCCTATCTTTTGTCCCAACCGCGGGTTTCAACTTGCTTCTCACGTTGCAAGTTATGTGATACCGGCAAAGTAAAGCGGTAGATGTCGGGAAGACGGTATCGACCGCATTCATCAAAGCATTGTCCCGATCGGTGACAATGACGTTTGGCATAACCTCTTGATCAACTAACAAAGACTTGCAAATTCTCAAGGCCCACTTAAAGTTGTCTTCTTTTTCACACTCCAAAAAAGCAAACCCCACCGAATAAGTCTTGTCCGTCGAGGTCACACCGACGATCTCTAGAAGAGGAAGCCTATACTTGTTTGTCTTGTACGTCGAATCCATGACAAGAACGGTTGGAAATGTGTTGAATAATTTGATACTTTCGGGATGAGTCCAAAAAATACCACGCACCGTAACTTTGTCCTCGGAGGTTCGGAAGCTTGAAACATAATTGTTATCGCCTAGTAGTTTCAAAAGTTGTTGCATTTCCGACCGAGGGCCCATATTCAAAACCTTGAGATTGTGCCGTTCATTGTAAATTTGTTTGATATTTGAAACGCTATCCGGTTTCTTACGCTTCAAATCGGCAAGTATGTTGCGAGGCGCCACTTTGACTATCGTTATGTCCGATATCACATTCCTCTCTTCGCGAGACAAACGACACGCCATTGGATGCCCGTGTAACTTGACATCCAAGGCATGATTATGCATTCCACAAATTACGGTTAACCACCACAAATCATCAACCCTCCGAGTGGCACGCAACTTAAACGGACATCCGCACTTTCTCGATCCCGTGTCCTCGTGTTTTAGCACCCGGTTTGATTGTACATAATTACCACCCCGTTCGCAATTCAAAACAACGAAAGCTTTCCGCCTACTATTTCCGTTGTCCGACCTTAAAATAACAATTCCAAATCCATGTCTGTTAGCTTCCTTCCGAACCCAATCAATCAATTGTTCACGACTACCGAAGCTCCGATCATTTGTAAAATGTTGCCGAACATCGACCGCATTGATCATAGGAGTAACGTCAATAACCGGATCGTTATTAACGTTGACAATTTCCGAAACTAATACTCCATCGTCTTGCACAATGTTGTCCGGATGCACCATATCTAACAAATGAATAAATTAGCAAAATTGGCCAAAACTGTTTTTTTTTAAACTGCCAGGGCATATTTTGGAAGTTCATTTCCGAAATTTTTTAGGTAATATATTTCGGAAATGAACTTCCGAACCATATCAGTTTTCAACATAAATTTGTTGAATCAATGTAGTGAAATAGGGGATGAAATGAGAGATGTTTACCTGAAATTGTAGCTTTCTATGCTCCCTTTAACGTGATCAACGGTTTGAAACTTGATTTTAGGGCGAAAAATTGATGGAGATTGATTGGGTTTTAGAGAGGGTTTTGAGAAGTTTTGGAGAAAAATGATGAAATAGTGAAGGAGGGAAATTTGTATATGCAGCAACAGTTTCGGAAATGAACTTCCGAAAATATGCACGGATTTTGAATTTTTTTTGACTTCGGAAATGCA
Source organism: Vicia villosa (assembly GCF_029867415.1). NCBI lineage: Eukaryota > Viridiplantae > Streptophyta > Magnoliopsida > Fabales > Fabaceae > Vicia > Vicia villosa. The sequence continues at coordinate 81,304,371 of NC_081184.1, forward strand.
TCTCCGAAAACACCAAAAAATTGGTGTTTTCGGAGATGCATTTCCGAAGTCAACAAAAATTCAAAAAAAAAATATAACTTCGGAGATTCATCTCCGAAGCAGTGGTAGTTTAGGTTTTTCGCTGGGGGTGACCCCCATAGGGAGGTGGGTAAAGAAATTTTCAATATATATTATATTGTAAAATAGAGAAAGAGTGAAAGTGAAAATGTTATTATATTAATTTAAGAATTTGAAGATTTATGTATACTCCTAAAATTTGAAGCTTTAATGCTATGCCTAATAACTCAATAACACATAGTATCCAATGTAGTAGCCATAATAGTTGTTCCAATAATAGTTACTCCAATTGCAAGCCACCTTTGATTTATCCCAACAACTACTAAAGACAGTGTCACAAATGAAACAGAAATAAGCACACAAGCCAACCACATTAGTTTGTTAATAATAGCCATCATTTTCTTGTTTTCTTTGCTTTCAATAACAAGTATTGAAGTTTGAACCACCACAACCGCTAAGGAAATGAAAAGTACGAACAAATCGAACACGTAGAAACGATCAAATCAGTTCTTTAGTCTATAAGTCAGCATACAATTTAGCCAACAACAACCCTTTAATGTTGGTAGGAATTGTTAAAAGATAGATATCAAGATGAAATAGCCGAAAAAATGAAACAACCATAAAAACAAAAACTAGAAAAGCAATTCAAATCTGATAGATCGGGACATACCTTTCTATTTTACCTACAAATTATTTGTTGTTGTTGACGACGAAGGAAGTTAGAAACCCAGAGATTAAACCTAAAGAACCTGGAAAACAAAAAAAGAGTGAAGCTACAAATCAAATGGATCTTCTTTGATATCGCAGATCTGAAAAATACCACTAATCTTTTTCACATATAGATCGAAACATTCACTAATCAGTAAACACCATGAATATAAAAACCAGTAAAAATCACATCCTTTTCATGGAACTAACACTAAAATATACAACAAAAATTGGAAAAGCAATTCAAACCCATCCGAAAAAACGAAACAACCATAAAAACGAAAACAGGAAAAACAATTCAAACCTGATAGATCGGAACATAACAAATGAGTTTAAACACAAATCATTTCAGAGAGAAGTTTGAAGATCCAAGCAGGTTGTGTAATGAGAAGAGAGAAGAATATACAAAATTTATTTTGAAAGAAATAGAAGCAACAAGAAGCAATCTGCTACATATCTTACTATAATACTATTGATTTGAAAGAAACTTTATTTAATATTAGAAAAAAATGAAAACATGATGCATAACATTAAAAGAAAGAAGTGATGTGAGGTTGGAAATAATAAAAAATGTTTCTTTTAAGTATAAGAAGTAACTTGTGTTTTCAGCAAGTAGTATTGAACCAAAGCAACGATGGAGGAATTTGAAAGCATCCATGTGGCATCGTTTAGAAGCAGAAGGGCTATTGTGTAATTTCCAGAGCATAGAATTTTCTTATATGATAGATACTAAGTATAATCATTATGAAGACAATAGAAAAAAAAATTAAATAATAGAGGCTATACACAAATAGTACATCAGAAAAACAATGCTTATACTTAACTACATACATCGGCTAAAAGTAACATAATTCATTTTTCAGGTCACATAATTCAGTGATAGTTTCAAGCCCTCGACCAAAAATTCCCATGGATATCTCAATACTCACTAGGAATACTCTGAGGTAGAAGAGATCATAAAAGAGGAAGAATGAAATATTCACTCATATTTATATGAAAGATAGAGCTCACGATTTCGAAACACATGGGTAACACTACCACGCAGCAAGAGCAGTTGCAAGACTAAACAATCTGTTAAAAGTTACTATAGTAGTCAGGGGGGCGGTTCACAAAGGTTTTTTTAATACCACAATAGCTCCATGTTGCTTACACTAAACCAAACATAGTTTTATATTAAGAGTGTTTCAATAAAGAGTAATATTGTTGTTTTTTACAGAGTAATTTTCGCAAAAAGTGCGAAAGGCATTATCATTAATTAACAATTATATTGTTAGTATAGAAATCACTTATAGGTCAGTTTCCCCAACAGTTGTCCAATTTTGTATTTATAGGCTTCGTAAGAATTCACATGTAAAATTACTTGAAATGTTAAAGAGAAAATATGTTGAAGGAACGAAAGATGAAACTAAAACTAAAACCTAAACTTACCGAGTTTCTTGTTGATTATGGTCGTGTCAGTAATTATCTTGTCATTGTCATCATATCCTTCAATGTAAAATTCTTTTGAGCTCACATCGATTATAGATGTTTCAAGAGGTTGATCTCCACTTACCTTTGAATAGACCTGTAAAATGGAATAAAACATCATTGCTAAATTCCAACAAGGTTAAATTCTAATATTAGAACTAAATGATAATAATAATCATTTTACTTGGATCATCATTTCAACAAGCTGCCTAACTATAACCTCGTTGTTTGGGTTACCTACATTGAAGGTGTGGTCATTGGCTCTAGTAGGGTTTTCCTATCAACAAACATGTCACAAAATCTTTAGCAGACGAACCGACAATGATAATAAGTATTAAAGGAACATAATATCACATAACCTACCATAATCAATAGGACAACTTCATTAGCATCTTTGATATAAACAAAGGTTCTCTAGGATTATCCACCGTCAACAAGCTTGAGGGGCTCTCCTCTGAGAAGATTCTACAGAAAAGTAATAGACAAAATATTTTAACAACTATTTAAATCTTCTTCAGCTAAGACATCTAGAAAATTTAAGAAAATCGAAAATGAAATGTAACCGACATTGCTGAAGCATATAAGAACCCGAGGAACACCCTCACTTGGATCATCGATGTCGTGAATGAAGTCCATTATGGGTCCAATCCAATTAAAGAACCTCACAATAGTAAACTCCAATATGTTTCAGCACCATCACCTGTCAATGATCACATGTTAGTTAGATAAGCTAAGAAATATAAACATCGACACTGACACTGATACAACTTTTTTCAGAAGTGAATAAATTAAATGTAAAGAACGCAGCGATACCAAAAAAACACCGTAAAGATGGAATATGTTGTAAACAAGCACAAGCATGTTATGAGAAAGGTTTACAACAGAAGAACTAATTAATTTTTCATATGTATGTCAATAGAATGTAATACATATAAACCATCACACCTTTTGGTACCAATTTTCTAACCTAATATTATAACTCTAAATATTCATAAAGAATTTACAATAGATGTCACACAAAAATAGTCCAGATAGATACTTTACTCCCATCCTCATATTTGTTCAAAATTAGTAACCATGTTTCTGAAAGGTGAACAAAACCCTAAAATATGACCTACAAAAGAATATTAGGCTTTTTGGTTAAATTGAAATTGTGTTATTGTGGAAATAGGATACGAAGAAATTAGGAATAGGGTAATTTGCAGAAGAAACTTAGGGTTTGAGAAAGAATTTAGGGTTTGAGAAGACAAATTGTTAAGATTCGTAGAGGTGGTGGTTGCTTTCATGGTGATTCGTAGTGACGACATGAGTAGCCGAGATAGGAAGAAGTTGCTTTGACGGTGATTCTCCAAGGCGTGAGTATGTTTCTGAAGAAGAAGAGAAAAAAACATTAAAACCTAAGGGCGTGAGTGCGTTTTAGAGCGAACTGAGATTAGGGAAGACGATATATGATTGTCATCGTTGCGACCTAGTAATTGGGTGAAGGGTTTGGGGTGGCAACAGGTGCTTCACCGTCGTGACCTTTGATGATATTTTCAGCAATTTAGGGCGATGGTTGATTCCCCATCGTGATACATTCAGCGTGTGCTCTTGTTTTTTTTCATGCCAACTCTTGTTTTTTAGGGGCGACGGTTGTTGTACCGTCGTGATATTTAATAATTTTTTTAAAATGTAAAGGCGATAGGTGTGTACCATCGTGACACGCGTCTTTATTAGAGTTACGACTATAATCAAGTAACTGTCGCAATTTTTGTGTCGTAAAACCTTAATTTTCTTCTAGTGAGTTACTAACAACCCTAGATTATATATTAATGTTGAAGTATGAACCACACATCAACATTGAATGATACAATCACAATACTTCAATTAAGAAGTTGACTCATATTCTGCAAAACATGTTAGTTTAATTCTCGTTATTGACATAAAAAAAATCTATGAGTAACCTATAAGTATTTATGACATACATTGTCATATGTTATCCCGAGACGTGGGAAGAAGACAATTTCCTTCTATCTTCATAATATTGAGCCCCTTTTGAGTTTCACTAAAAGATAGTATATTGCAACTTGAAACATGTAAAACTTGTTGCCATAAATATAAAAAAATTGTTACCTAAAAGAGTAGGAAACAATTCAAGTATCTTTTATTATTGCATTGCCTATTATCTAAGGCAACAATTTTTTCGGTCTTTGGATTTAATATTATTAAGTGTTGCCTATACTATGGAAATAGGGGACAATTTTATGTAGCAGCTAAGGAAACACCATAAAATTGTTGTTATATCAGGTGAAAATTACTAATTGCTTCTTAAACAAATTTGACATGCAACATAGCTTTAAAGTTGCTTTGTAGAAAATGTTTTATCCCAAATAACATGTATAATAATTTTCATTTTGTAAATATAATTTTATTATAACCTATAAAATTTAAAAACAAATTTATTTTTAAAAAGATATTGTATATTACAAAAATTGATAAATATTATTAATTATAACCCAAAAAATAAATTAAAGAAGACATAAAATATATCTGAAAAATTGTGCTAATAGAGTATATTTCACACATTAGATTAAATACCTAATAGTAAATAAAATGGCTAATACTATTTATTAGATTAATACTTTAAAATGTGAATCTAACTAACAAAATGATAAAAGCAGGGTCGGCCCAACCCATTTGAATGTCAAAAAAAAAATTTAAAATGAGAACTTTAAAATGTATTTTAAAATAATAATTTTGTGGTCACTAAGAGTTGAACTCAAGACCAAATAAAAAAGAGACATAAATTTTAACTTAACTATGATAATTTATATTTCTAGTGTGTCATTATTTATAACAAAATAAAAAAAATATTTTAAGGCCCTTTTAAAGTCCTAACAGCACATAAGAATTAGAAGGGTTTTCACAACAGCACATAAAAGTGTTGGAATATTACGAGAAGTTACTTCCAAAAGCTCTCTTGATAAATATATGCAGAAACCAGAAAATCAACATTTATATAACTTGTTATGGCAAGGTGAAAAGGTTTACCTTTATTTACATGATGCCAAGTCTTGGTTTTTAATGAGATTTTTAATTAATTTGATCAATTAAAATGTTGCTTTATAAAAATCTTCTTATTGCAAAATACGACAAACCAATTACCATGAAACATCAAAGGGAAAAAATTATGGACACATGTTATAGAACTGAAGGGTAATCAATTTATTAATAATACTGTATAACTAAATATGATCTTAATATATAATTAGCTTCAAGCCACAATCATGTTGACAAAACTGTTATAGAGCTTTAAATCACAATAATAATATTTAAATATTGATATCTTTGAATATAGTGATGTTATCTCATGTTTCAAACATTTGAATGATGAAAATTCCATACAACATACCTATAAAAGTTACTTGATGATAAAAAATATTTAACTACAATATGTAACTCCATTGAATCACATAATTGTAAACTAGCTATAATCCACATTGTATTTAATCTTATGTGAATAGGATAAATTTAGAGTGTTTCCCACATCATTAGTGAACATGCATTAAGAAAGTTGTCTTTCAAAAAAATTAATCTATTATATAAAATAATTACACATCCTCTCAATTTGCAAAAACACTAACTTTTATAATAATATTTCATAAACCTAATTTAAGGCACTAATGATATATGTCCAACAAGAAATATGATACAAAAGAAATTAAAGTGGGAAGAAGAAACAAAATCTTCTTAGGCATAATTTGGAAGCTCTCAGGTTCTTCCTCAATGATAGGGTCCAACTTCGAAAATCTAGAAGAACATTTTTTAGAGGTTTTAAGAAGAGCAGGAGCAACATCATCGTAATTTTGAATGCCTCTCATTTTCATCTTCATTGTATTACTTAGTATAATGAAGTAATTGTAATCACAGTTTGTAATCAACTCTTCTATTATCTTGACCTTATTTTTATCAAAGAAATAACTCAATCAACCTTATAAAAGAGATGATAAAAAAATTGGTGGCTCAAAGAAAAAGAGAATGATTTAGAAAAAATAATAAAAGAGGTCATATATTTATATATTGGGATAGTGAGTAGTATTTGGTTGGAGAAGCCATGAGAGTCAATGGTTGAGATTTATGACAACTCATTAGTGTTTGAAAATGTCTTTGTTTATATTGTGAGAGATTTCATATTAATCACTACAGCTAAGTTTTTTATGACCATTCTAGAAAATATGTAAAAATAGAAAACCGGATGGGTACAAAATGACTTTGAAAATGCTTTTGATTTAGACATTTATGTACAATTGAATTTGTTGTGTGTTTAGGAATTAGGAGCCCATATCAACATAATTTATGGTATTTTTTATTAAAAAAATTGTTTATTTTTATAAGTTCACCAAGATATCTTATAAAAATAATTTATAACATATATGAAAAGGATTTAAATTTATTTTATTATTTCCTATAAAAATAGCTTATATTAATTTATTCATAACACTTATAAAAATGATATTTTAAATATGGTTGAATAGGCATTTCGCATGCGGTAAAAGTAGACATTTTACATAGGTTGGCCTTTTGATCTAAGGTAAAATGATACGGAAAATCAATCATGTATCATATCGGGTGACTATCTGTTTTGAAAAATTGTATTTCACCTCAATTAAAGTATTTTACCGAAGTAATATCTTGTATTTCACATCGATCCTTTAATTTAACCGGTGAGATATCCATTAGATTTCATATCGACCCTACAATTTAACCGACGTTAAATTCATTTTATTTTTTAAAATTAAGTTAATTTTACCTCCGTTATAGTATTCTAATAAAGTGTTATCTCGTATTTCCATCAGTCCTTCAATTTAATCAATGAGATATCCATTAGATTTCACATCGGTCTTACAATTTAATTGATGTGAAATTCACTATATTTTTTAAATACAAATTTTTTTATTTTTATATATTTGTTGGTTTAATCCTATTAAATTGACTAAAACAAGAACTATGTATATTTAAATGGCACACGCATGCTATAGCACCCCCAATTTTCGTTAAATTGTTTTATTTTGATTATTTATGATTTATTTGTAATTGTTAATATTTTATTTAATTATTGGGTAGTATTAATTAAATAATAAGAATTTGAGGGGGTATATTTTAGAGGCAGAGGTGTAGAGAGTAAGTTAGAAGTATTGATTAGAATTATCTAGAATTTATTTAGAATTTTAAATACTTAAAACAATAATAAATTTAGTGGTTTATTTAAAATAAGAAATATGAAGAGTTGAGACATATTTGAGAATTAAGAGAAATAAAGGGATGAATGAGTAAAGTAATAGTAAGTGAGGGGAAATTTAGAATTTTTAAGAGATTAAATAACCTAACTATAAAAGGGTGAGCCTAATTTAGGTTTAGAGAGGTATTTTGACAATACGTGAATATTGGTGTAAAGAGGCAAAGGGATAAGGAAGAACTTTAAGGTTAGAGTGTGAGGGGAAAATATTCAAACTAGAGAATTTGCACTACTGCTAGGAGAACCAGGTAAGAGGGAGAACTATTTCTCTAATGAATATATGCATGAGGGGTAGATTAATGTGGATTCCTTAACCTCCAATAGGATTGTTGGGTTTTGATTGAATCTCAGAGTCGTGCATTGAACTTCATAGCCTAAAATGAATTTGAAAATCTGAAGGTCGATGACTGGCGTCACCGCCATGACGACCAGGTCGTCATGGCTTTGAGGATGTTGACGGGCGTCAACTGCCTGCGGGTACACTGTCACGGTCTCCAAGCTCAAGTTCTGAGTTGTCTGTCATGGGTTGGTCGTCAAGGGTTTTGGGGCCGTGACGAACGTCACCCTGGTGAAAGGTAGCCCGTCATGCTGTCAGTGAGGGCGTAATTCACCCAGTTGCTGGAATTAACTTGTCGTTTTCAATTTTCGAGTTTATTTGGCTATTGGCCTACTCTTTAGCTGTCATTTGATGTGACCTGATGACTAAACATGATTTTAATTGATTTTATGAAATAATTAATTATTGATGAAAATGTTTATTTATGGCTGACGATGTTGTGTTGAACATGATTATTGAGTTGCGATAATTATATGTTGTTGATAACTATGTTGATGGATGATTTTGTGCATGTGATCTGTTATGGTGATGTTGTGTGCTTGAATTTATGCATACTATGTTTGTTATGGGGTTGTTTTATTGGTGGCATGCACGGTGAGAAGAGAGGCCGATGTGCATGTGTTTGTTTGTATGCTAGTGTTAAAAGTCATGCATTATGGTGTTCGAACTTTGGCTCATTTTGGTGAGCCCCGGTCCTATGGTGGGGATTAGGTACGAGTAGCTAATTCTATTGAGGAATTAGTGAAGTGTTACAGTATGGTGATTAGTAACTATTTTGGTGTGCTCTGGTCCTATTGTGGGGATTGGGAGCAAGATGGACTCGTGTGTCCATAAAATGTACTACATCCATATGAGTCGAGTTGTTATCATGAGTCGTGTTGCAGAACTGGGTTGTATGTGTGATTGTGATTGTGTATGCCATCGAGTTGGGTGTGATAATATGATTATGTGATTGATGTGGAACATGTGTAGATGTTGTATTTTACCTTGCATGTTATACTATTTAATTTATTGAAGTGTATTCCCACCCTTTTGTTTGTTGTGGTGTTTGTGCTCCTATGGAGTGCAGACGAGCGGGTAAATGAGTGGTGTTTAAGTTGTTCTTCATTCTCATTGTGTATGTGATTATTTAGATTTATGTTGCTCTTATATGTAACACTGAACGGGTGAACGATTATGTTTTCTTGTTAATTACTTTGATGTTATTGTTGCGAGAATTAAACTTGTTATGTTATGCATTGCTTTGGTTGGAAGATATTTTGCCATAACTAAGTTTTATTTTGAAAAGAAAGTATTATGAGACTTAATTGTCGGTTGAGCTATTTTATTTAAATAATCCTGTTGCATTGAGCCTAAGTAAAGGCAAGCATGTGATGACAGGTGTTAAATTGTTGCTTGATGCTTATTAACCCGTGTTACGGAGCAGGTTTTTGCTGTTTCGAGTGACACCCTATGTGTGTCGTTGTTTATATTCATATTATCTACGCGTGGGATTTTTAGGGTGTTACACATACCATATATTTAAATGGCTATTAGGCCAACCCAAAACCTATATCTATTTAAATAACACACAAGTTTGTATCATATATTTAGATGGCAACACGGCAAAATAAAAACTAGATAGAGTATATAATCATGCATATGCATTTTTTACACCAAAAGTCAAACTCATCAAATGGTTCAAATCCACACCACAAATTAAATCATTAAATTCCCTACACAACATCATTTCAAATAGACTATAAGTCTTCTAATAGCTTACAAAACACTCAGATTGACTCATAAATCACAAGAAAATAAGTTGAATGACGTAGACAAATGTTTTATTTTTGGCTTGGAGTTGTTTCTTAGGTAGGTTGGAGAAGAACTCTTGCACCTTCACGGATTGCCTTCAGATCCCTATCCTTTACTCACACATATAATGGATCAAGTGTTTTCCCTAATTTAGAGTGTGGTGGTTGATCTTTACCATTTTTTGATCTAATCGATTGATAGTGGATTTAGTTGTTTCGAGCTCTAGCCTGAGAGTATCAAGGTGATTCTCTAGTAGTTATTGATTTACTTTTGGATGTCCTCTCTTGTTTGAGAGTAAGTTAGAAGTAGTAGAATTGATTTGAATTATCTAGAATTTTAAATACTTAAAATAATAATAATTTTAATGGTTTATTTAAATTAAGAAATATGAAGAGTTAAGCCATATTTGAGAATTAAGAGAAATAAAGGGATGAATGAGTAAAGTAATAGTAAGTGAGGGGAAATTTAGAAGTTTTAAGAGATTAAATAACCTAAGTATAAAAGGTTAATCCTAATTTAGGTTTAGAGAGGTATTTTGACAGTACATGAATATTGGAGTAGAGAGGAAAAGAATAATGAAGAACTTTAAGGTTAGAGGGTGAGGGAAAAACATTCAAACTAGAGAATTTGCACTACTGCTAGGAGAACTAGGTAAGAGGGAGAACTGTTTATCTAATGAATATATGCATGAGGGGTAGAATGAGGATTCCTTAACCTCCAATGGGATTGTTGGGTTTTGATTGAATTTCTGAAATTGATGTTTGTTATGTTGATGTATGTTGTTTGAGATGATTATTTTTCGTGCCAATGTGTGTATGAATCATGTTTTGGAACTGTTAATGTTGGGAAGCCATTGATGAGTTTTGAAGGTTTTAAGGATTTTGAGAAGTTATAAAAATAATTGATTAATGGTGTTAATTCGATGCAATAATATTATATATATATGTGTGTGTGTGTGTGTGTGTGTGTGTACAGTATATCTATAATGTTTAAAGTAGATTTTAAGTGCTAAAAGTGAAAAATCAGAGTCCTGCATTGAACTCCATACCCTAAAATGAATTCGAAAAGCTGAAGGTTGATGACAGGCGTCACCGGCATGACGACCAGGTCGTCATGGCTTTGAGGGTGTTGGCGGGCATCAGCTGCCTGACGAGTACACGAACATGGTATCCAAGCTCAAGTTCTGAGTCGTCCGTCATGGATTGGTCGTCAGGGGTTTTGGGGCCAGTCACAGACGTCACCCTGGTGATGGGTAGTGTGTCATGCTGTTAGTTAAGGCGTAACTCACCCAGTTGCTGGAATTAAGTTGTCGTTTTCAATTTTCGAGTTTATTTGGCTGTTGGCCTACTGTTTCGTTTGATGTGACCTGATGACTAAACATGATTTTAATCCATTTTATGAAATAATTAATGATTGATGAAAATGTTTATCTATTGATGATGATATTGTGTTGAACATGATTTTAATCAATTTTATTAAATAATTGATGATTGATGAAAATGTTTATCTATTGATGATGATGTTGTGTAGAACATGATTATTGAGTTGCGATAATTATATGTTGTTGCTAACTATGTTGATGGATATGAGCCTACAGTTTAGCTTTCCTCAAACATGAGAGGACATCTAAAAGTAAATCAATAACTACTACAGAATCACCTTGATACTCTCAGGCTATATCTCGAAACAACCAGATCCACCATCAATAGATTAAATCCCAAAAAGGTAGAGATCAACCACCACATTCTAAATTAGGGAAAACACTTGATCCATTATGTTGTGAATTCAATGCCACGAACAAAGTATAAAATAAGGGATGAATAAAGGACACGGAAGAAGAGGAACACAATAATTGGTTATAACTGCTATTCTTTCACTTTCTCTTAGAACAAGATTACAAGTTTACAAGAATAACAAATAACCTCTCTCACCCTAAATTAGGATTTGCAGCTTAGCAATGATGAGAGATTAGTATGCTATTTATAATAAAACCTAACATACTAACTAATGGGCTTTTTCAGCAAGGCCCATTACACAAGCCAACTTAATAAACAAGTTAACTTAACAAATTAGGGTTTAAACACTAAAACCTAATTTAACATGCTAACAACCCTAGCATCTTCGACATCTGCATGCTAGACCCATCATCGACTACAGCATGCACACTTCGACACCAGCATGTGAACAATCCTTCGACTTCATGCTTAACTCTGTCGAACTGTCGAACCAAGAAGCTACCCTTCGACAATACTAGAGTTCGATCCAATATCTCACAAATCTCCACCTTGGACCTAACTCTACAACGTCAAGGAACAAACTAGCTTTCTTCATGCAGCTTTATCAACTGCATACAGTGGAAAAACTTGCAACTCGGCAATGTCTTGGTGATCATATCAGCAGCATTGTCTTCAGTCGAAACCTTCAGCACTTGGACTTCTCCACGCTCGATTACTCCTCTGACGAAATGCAGCCTCACATCAATGTGCTTAGTTCGCTCATGATAGGCTGAATTCTTCGGCAGGTGTATTGCACTTTGACTATCACATTTAACAGTGATACCTCGACCTTGAAGTTTTAGCTCCTTCGCAAAACCTTCAAGCCACAATGCTTCTTTCACAACTTCAGTTAGGGCAATATACTCCGCTTCAGTGGTTGATAGAGCAACAACCTTCTGAAGTGTTGCTTTCCAACTAATTGCAGTGCCAAACATAGTGAAAACATATCCAGAAATAGATTTTCTGGAATCCATACAACCTGCATAATCAGAGTCGACATATCCTTCTATTACTGCTTTACTATCTTCACCCAAGGCTCCACCATAAATTAGGACTCTATTTAGAGACCCATTTATGTACCTTAAAATCCACTTCAATGCTTGCCAGTGAGCCTTTCCAGGATTCGCCATGTACCTGCTTACAAGACTGACTGCGTAAGCTATGTCGGGTCTAGTACAAACCATAGCATACATCAAAGAACCAACTATATTAGCATACGGAATGCTATTCATATAGGCTCTTTCGACATCAGTACTGGGACACTGATCAATACTCAGCTTGAATTGAGGGTTTGTTGGAGTCACAACTGGCTTCGAATTCGACATACCAAACTTTTCAAGAATCTTCCGTAGATATGCCTTTTGAGATAAGCATAACTTCGACTTCTTTCTATCTCTTCGAATGTCAATTCCAAGAATCCTGGAAGCAGCTCCCAGATCCTTCATATCGAACTCCTTATTGAGTTCAGCCTTCACCCTCGTCACATCTTCAACATTGTTGCTTGCTATGAGAATATCATCCACATAAAGCAACAAAATAACAAATGAATTACCAGATCGAAATCTGAAGTAAACGCAGTGGTCGAACTGACTTCTAATGAAACTTATGCGTGCCATGAACTTGTCAAATCTCCTATTCCACTGTCGAGGAGATTGTTTCAGCCCATACAAAGATCTCTTTAACTTGCACACATAATCTTCCTTCCCCTTTTCGACATACCCTTCAGGTTGCCTCATCAGGATCGTTTCATCTAAATCACCATACAAGAACGCAGTCTTCACATCCATCTGTTCCAGTTCAAGATCGAACTGTGCCTCCATGGCAAGCAACATTCGAATGGACCTATGCTTCACAACAGGAGAAAACACATCATTGAAGTCGACACCTTCTTTCTGAGTGAAACCCCTTGCAACTAACCTTGCCTTGTATCTTTTCGACGTCACTCCTTCAATTCCTTCCTTAACTTTGAAAATCCATTTACAGCTGACTAACCTTGCCCCAACAGGTTTCTTGATCAGTTCCCAGGTATGATTATCATGAAGAGATTTTATCTCATCATCCATGGCCTTCAGCCATTCAGTCTTATTTCGACTCCTCATAACTTCCTTATAGTCTCTAGGTTCTTCGTCTAGAACCTCACTTGCAGAGATTAAGGCATAAGCTATAAGATCTGCATATCCAAGTCTCTGAGGTGGCTTGATGACTCTTCTCGACCTATCTCTCGACAATAGGTAGTCATCGTCAGTTTCCTCAACTTCAGCATCTTCTGCTTCTTCTTCGACTTCATCTGGGATATGCAATTCAGCATCAACATGCTCCACCTTAACAGGAATCTCTACCTGTTCCAGCTCTTCGTCAGATGTTTCTGTACTTCGACCAACATCATCAGTTTTCTTAAAAGCCATTTCAGCTTCATTGAAAACTACATCTCGACTGGTGATACACCTCCTGTGACCTGGCTCTAGGCACCATAGCCTATAAGCTTTGACTCCTTCAGGGTATCCCATGAACATGCATTTCAGAGCTCTAGGTTCGACCTTGTCTTGCCTAATGTGAGCATAGGCTACGCAGCCAAATACTCTCAGTTTGTCGAGATCTGGTGGATGTCCCGACCAAACTTCTTCAGGTGTCTTCATATCTAACGCTGTCGAAGGACATCTGTTTATCAGATATGTTGCTGTCGAAACAGCCTCAGCCCAGAACACCTTTGTTAACCCCGCACTAGTCAACATGCATCTGACTCTCTCCAAAATAGTTCGATTAAACCTTTCTGCCAAACCATTTTGCTGTGGAGTACCTGCAGTAGTTCTATGCCTTGCAATACCAGAGGCAGCACAAAAACTGTCGAATGCCTCATTGCAAAATTCAAGGCCATTGTCGGTTCTCAACCTCTTGACCTTTCTGCCAGTCTGATTTTCAACCAGAGTCTTCCAACTTTTGAAATTCTCAAAAGTTTCATCCTTAGTCTTCTGGATGAATACCCATAATTTTCTAGAATAATCATCTACTATGGATAGAAAATACCTTGCTCCTGAATGTGATGGACACCTTGCAGGCCCCCAAAGATCAGCATGGATGTAATCAAGGGATCCATGTGTTCTTTGTTTGCCTTTGTTGAACTTCACTCTGCAAGATTTTCCAAGTACACAGGGTTCACAAAACTTCAGCTTTTCGACTTTGTCTCCACCAAGCAGATTTTGTTTCCCTAATTCGACCAGACCCCTTTCACTGACATGGCCCAATCTCATGTGCCAGATTTCTGTTTTCGACAAAGGTTTCGTGGATGCAACATTTTTCGAACCACTTACAACTTCAGCCTCAAGGGTATACAAGCCTTGTTTCTTCACGCCTCTCAAGACTTCCTTCGAACCCTTCATGACTCTTAGGATACTTTTCTCTCCTTGGAAAACATATCCTTTCTTGTCGAATTCACCAAGAGAAAGCAGATTTCTCTTCAAATCAGGAACATACATGACTTCAGTCAACAACCTTATTGACTCATCATGGAGCTTGAATCTCACAGATCCAACACCTGCAATCTTGCAAGCCTTGTTGTTTCCCAGCAATACTGATCCACCATCTTGATCACATAATTCCTCGAACAAGTCTTTGTTTGGAGTCATGTGCCAAGTGCAACCTGAATCCATAATCCACTCCTTCTTAGAGTCACTGCTTGAAACCACAAGAACATCAGATGATTCGAAATCATCTTGAACAATGGCAGCGTTGCCATTGTCCTTACCTCCATGATATTTCAAGCGTTCAGGGCACACCTTTCTTGTGTGACCCTCCTTCTTACAATGGTAGCATCGAATGCCAGATGCTTCGCCACTGTAAGTCTTCGACTGGCTTTTGCCTTTCTTCTTGTCGAACTTACCATCCTTTCGTAAGAGTTTTCCTTTAACGGCCAAACCTTCGCCAACAGTCGAAGGTTTATGCTCCTTTCGTTCATTCAAGTCCTTAGAGTACAAGGCTGATTGAACTTCTTCAAACGTCAGGGACTCCCTTCCATACAAGAGAGTTTCTTTGAAGTGAGCATGTGATCGAGGCAAAGAACACAATAGTAACAGCGCTTGATCTTCATCATCGATCTTCACATCAATATTTTCAAGATCAAGAATCAGCTTGTTGAACATATCCAACTGCTCAGCCAATACTTTGTCTTCAATCATCTTGAATGAATACAAAGCTTGCTTCAGGTAGAGTCGATTTACCAGCGATTTGGTCATATACAAACTTTCAAGTTTCACCCATAACCCTGATGCCGTCGTCTCCTTTGATACCTGCCGGAGAACCTTATCATCAAGGCTCAACAAAATTGCGCTGTGTGCTTTCTCGATCATATTCGTCTTCTCCGCTGCCGTCAATTCTGCATTCATGGCTGCCTCTCCCTTCAACGCTTCCAAACAACCCTGCTGAACCAGTAGAGCTTTCATCTTCAAGCGCCACAGACCGAAATCATTCACTCCGGTGAACTTTTCAATCTCATACTTTGTTGAAGGCATCTTCTCCACGCTCACCGCACCAATTTGTTGTGAATTCAATGCCACGAACAAAGTATAAAATAAGGGATGAGTAAAGGACACGGAAGAAGAGGAACACAATAATTGGTTATAACTGCTATTCTTTCACTTTCTCTTAGAACGAGATTACAAGTTTACAAGAATAACAAATAACCTCTCTCACCCTAAATTAGGATTTGCAGCTTAGCAATGATGAGAGACTAGTATGCTATTTATAATAAAACCTAACATACTAACTAATGGGCTTTTTCAGCAAGGCCCATTACACAAGCCAACTTAATAAACAAGCTAACTTAACAAATTAGGGTTTAAACACTAAAACCTAATTTAACATGCTAACAACCCTAGCATCTTCGACATCTGCATGCTAGACCCATCATCGACTACAGCATGCACACTTCGACACCAGCATGTGAACAATCCTTCGACTTCATGCTTAACTCTGTCGAACTGTCGAACCAAGAAGCTACCCTTCGACAATACTAGAGTTCGATCCAATATCTCACACATTATATGTGTGATTAAAGGATAGGGTTCTGGAGGAAATCTGTGAAGGTGCAAGATTTCTCCACCAACCTACCTAAAAAACAACTCCAAGCCAAAAATAAAACGTTTGTCTACATCATTCAACTTATTTTCTTGAGATTTATGAATTAATTTGAGTGTTTTTTAAGCTATTGGAAGACTTATAGTCTATTTGAAATGATGTTGTGTAGGGAATTTAATGATTTGTTTCGTGGGGTGGATTTGAACTATTTGATGAGTTTGACTTTTGGTGTAAAAAATGGATATGCATGATTATATACTCTATCTAGTTTTTTTTTGCCCGTGTAGCCATCTAAAAATATGATACAAACTTGTGTGTTATTTAAATAGATATAGTTTTTGGTTTGGCCTAATAGCCATTTAAAAACATGGTATGTGTAACGGATCCGCTGTCGCGCACGGATCAAAAACGAGTATTTTGTAAAACGTAGTTTACCGGTAACAACACCTCGGATATCGTCTCACAAGGATTCTTAGTTATTACTAACCGACTGGAATTCGAATTAAGGGGGGGTTTGTTTCGTGTTCAATTATAAAAATGCAGAATATAAGTTATTATGAAAAAGTGATTATCTGAATAAGTTGAAACGAATCAACCCACTGTATCAACTTCCGACTTATCATTGATCCCTATAAAATTCCAATTCCCTAAATGGGTCTGATCCTATTCGACTACAAAAACTACTGACAAGTGCAATAGCAATTATACGAAGTCTGTCCCTGAATTCCGGATAAAGCAAACGGATTAAAAGCTATTGTGAATTAAGCAAACACAATATGATCGAACGCGATAACGCAAAAGCTACACTAATCACGAAATTGATTCAAGAACAGACAACAGTCAAATTAAAGAATTCTATCATATAAAAACAATTAAATTAAGCAAGAAATTGTAATTATAGATTGGATTCAAAGGAACAGATTATTGGAAAATTATAAAAGAACCGCAAAGCGGCATCTGATTACAGTGAATTGATCCTCGAGGTTTAGTTCTCCATTACAATTGTCAAGCTCTCAAAAATTCGTGAATAGAAAACGTGAATAGTGTCTATACGGCCAGACCTAGACTCCAGAGAAGACAAAAGTAAAACCGAGTCATAATAACCCAACTGGGTTAAAAACATCCAGAACCCGACCCACAATTAACCAAAACTTAAACAAACTAAGGTTGCAACTTAAAATGAAAACTTGGAAATTATGCGCTCTGAATCTAACTTCGACTCCAACACAAAAGTTGTAGCTCTTTCTCTTAGCTTTCCGGCGATTATTAGAACGCCTCAATCGGATTCCTGGAACTCCAGTTATGATCATTTCCGTGAAAGCTACCAAAGCTGAAAATAAAATACGAAAATCAAATAAGCATAAAAATAAACTAAATTATGAAAACACATTAAAACATAAAAATAATCAAAACAAATCAAGGAAATGCTTGAGTACAAACATGGAAGGACGTGCATAAAAATGCACTGATTAGTAACACCCTAAAAACCCCACGCGTAGATAGTACGAATATAAACAACAACACACATATGGTGTCATTCAATACAGTAAAAACCTTCTCCGTAACATGGGTTAACAAGCATCATGCAATAATTTAACACCTGTCATCACATGCTCGCCTTTACTTAGGCTCAACGCAACAAAATTATTTAACTAAAATAGCTCAACCAACAATTAAGTCTCATAATACTTTCTTTTCAAAATAAAACTTAGTTATGGCAAAATATCTTCCAACCAAAGCAATGCATAACATAACAAGTTTAATTCTCACGAGATCAACATCAAAGTAATTAACAAGAAAACATAATCTTTCACCCGTCCAGTGTTACATATTAGAGAAACGTAAGTCTAAATAATTGCATAAACAATGGGAATGAAGAACAGCCTCAACACCATCCTTCAGCTTCTAAGCAACTACTCATTTACCTGCTCGTCTATACTCTATAGTAGCACAAACACCACAACAAACAAAAAGGGTGAGAATACACTTCAATAAATTAAATTGTATAACATGTAAGGTAGAATAATCCATCTACACATGTTCCACATAAATCACATAATCATATTCTAACACCCAACTCGATGGCATACATAATCACAATCACACATACAACTCAATTTTGCAACACGACTCTTGATAACAACTCAACTCATATGCATGTGTTGCACCCTAAAATTTGCCCACCTAATATTATTTCTAACTGGCTTAAGCTTTGCATTCTATGCATTTCATTTAGTCATCTAACATATCATGCATCACTAATCAACAAACATAGCATTAGAACCAAGGATCATTGAAATTAGGGTTTCTAATCCCTTATGTGGAGCTTAACAACATCTCAAATATGGATCAAGAATCAGGGGTTTATTTCCCTATGATTGCATTCATCCAAATATTTATGTTGGGATCAGTTGGATTAGATCTGGTTTCCCCATTCAGTTAGTAATCAAGAGGATCTTTCTTATTTGGTGTACTGCTTAAGTTACAAGTCACGGAATACATGGAAAGATGGTGGATTTGGGATTCTCATCATCATTTAAGGAACGATTTATCTTGGGCCATAGTTATTCAAATTTTATTTGAACGTAAAGAGAAAAGCCCACATTATATTTCAAGCTCAAAAATATTCATAAAGTTATACAAGCATCATTCAACAAAATCGGGAAAAAATCAAATGTCAATATTCTATTTACTCTCATCTAAAGTTCATCGAAGGCTAAATTCAATTCATTTGTTATAATTCGACTTCCAAGATTCAACTTAGCAAAGCCTTGGTCCCATTACAAATCTTTGTACCAAAAGGGATCATCCAAGTTTATACTACAAAGATCCTATACATTACCATCAAAATATCACAAAAAAAATATCTATTACAAAATCCAGTCTAATTTAGTACACCTTTTACATTCCATCAAATAAATAAAGAAAGCCCAAAAATGTGTTGCAAAATAATCATTACGTCACACTCCTACACCATATTCACTTCTGTCTAGTTGCTAAGTCCATCTTCACTTCAAAGAATTTCTGGTAGGGCCCACCCCATTCAACAATTCGTCTCCATGTCCATTCACCTGCCAGAATCAACAGAAAAAAATCAGTCCACCATTCGACGCATTGCTTTGCATACCCTTCCAAACTAGCTTCAATATAGAACCGACTCGAGTGTAGCCACCTGCAAATGAACTACAAGAAACCGGTCCCTGCACATTACGAAAATCGACAGAAAAGTCACTAACGCATTCAAGCTTGCCATGTTGACAACATTAAGTCCGTTACGACACCTGCTACGGCCCTGCCCATGAAATATCAATGCAGACCTGGGGAAAATCATGCTTCAAATTCTGGCCAAGCCGTGTTTCAGTCTCATCCCATACCTGCAAATCATATTCAGTCAGATTTACCAAGCTACAACATTCAAGAACAACATACAATTAGCATATAATCACAAAACAGTTCAGCCTGCAACTAACAACCACAAGCAGCAATCAAAACAGCCCCATATCATGCAGTCATTCGGCATCGATACACAACACACAGGAAATTCAGAAAATATCAGCATCACACCATTTCAAAATATCCCAATCTCTTCCTAACAGTGGCAGAAACATTGCTTTGCACCCTAACATAATTAAACATACAGCTTTTCACATTCCACATGTTAACCCTGCAACCATTTACAGTCTATAATCAACGCAACAGCATTCAATTCATGTTACTGATAATCAAGTTTTGACACTATTAGCAAGGATTTTTCTGGTGCATCTGATTTGCTCTTAGATTTAGGTGGTGAGTTATTATCATTACTATTTCGAAGCATCTGAATGAGAAATACAACTAGTGGTGACTAATCCTTACCAAGACATAGATAGAACAAGTTCAAGGGTAGAAGATATATTCATACTGTCATCACCTCTGCTAACAGTTCTACACTCCTCTTAACATTTCATAACCACCTAACTAACCTCAACAAACTTTTTCTAACCTACAGTCCCTTAACTGACTTGTCCTACCTCTTAACTAACTTATAACCATTCTTTAACTAACTTCCAGCTCAGCTATAACCATGTAACAAACTTCTTATAACTACCTTCTAACACATAACAGAAATTCAGTTACTATCCTATAAATTTGCAACTAACCTATCCTAACTATCTCATAACTGCCATAACCACTAAACAGATTCCTAACAGAATTCTAACTGAATCATAACAGAAAAATTGAGAAGAGTAACTAACCTGGAAACTCTATATAACTGTACTTTCACTCAGCTTCAAGGCTCTCCACCATATTTCCACAAATCATCATAGACACTTCATTCATCTTCATGATTCTTCACAATTCTCTCTTCAATCTCCATCCCTCAACGCCTCTGCATCTTCATTCAATCATCATCACTCTGCAACTTCAAGCTCTCGATTCACTCTCCATCTTCTGAACCATCCACCACTTCATCATCACCTCTGAACCTCCTTCAACATCAATCTTCAATCATCACCAAGAATCTCCATCAACTCTCTGCAACCTCGCTTCAATCTTCATCATAACCTTCATCTTCACCTCACAAACGCGAAAAAGGAAAAGCTCAGAATTGTTTCAAAGCAAAAAAAGAGAAGAAGAAGAATAGAAGTGTAATGTGCAAGATGTCCGTACCTACAGAATCGGAAGCGGATCGTTTGGATTTCCTCATTGTGATTCGCGTTTGAAAGAGACCGAATGACGCTGAGTTCTTGAGTCAGTGAGGCGAGATGATGTTGCTTTATTGATTCACGGTGGCAGAGAGAGTTGATCGGAGTCGAATGAGCGGATTATCGTCGCCGTTGAGTTCGCCGCCGTTTGAAAGTTTGAAAGTGAAGAGGAAGAAGCGGAGAGAATTGGGAACGTCACAGAGTAACGTAACCCTAATCCCTTTCCAATTTCTTCTTTGTTTTATTTTTATTTTCATTTATTTTTCATTTATTATTGTGTGTGGATTGAAAATGATAATAATTGGATCTAACGTATCTTTGGGCCACGAATTCATTCAATCACCCATGGCCCATGTTCTTTTTTCAATAACAAAATTTGTGTATAAACCTCTGGGCCGAATTGCTGGCAACACCCTTGGGCCCAGCGCCTTCATTATGTATGCTGCATCACAATCTAATTCACACCCCCTGGTTCTATGTTTTATTAGTGAAATTTAGGTTTTAATTAGATTTTCCTCATATTTCTTTGAGTAATTAAATTGCTAATTTTTCTTACTAATTCTTAGACTTCAATACAATTTTTGACATATAAAAATGTTCATAAAAAATATTAGTTTAGGCTTGTATTTCAATTCTTTTGCTTGATTAGATTTCTTGCCTTTGTCATATAAAAATCATAAAAATAAATAGTACCTTTTAATTCAATTTCACACTATATTTTGAATCATTCATTTTCATGTTTGGTGCTATATTTTCAAGTCATTATTTTAGTCAATTTGTGTACTAATTTTGTACCATTGTTTACTTGTGATTTTTACTTGCAATTCTACTTGTATGTTCCCATAGATTTAGGACCTATAATCTTCATGACCATTAGGCTTAGTCTTTCCCTTTAAATCCTAACATTTAGATATAATCATAACATTAAGCTAGTTATTCATTTTAGGCTAGTTCTTTTCCTTTTTCTTTTCAACTTTAAAACATTAATAAAGGACGACGCGAATCATGCTAAATGCCTTTTTTTAGTGCGAAAGAAATGATTGGGGCGTAGGCCCCGATGTATGTTCTTTCCCACTTAGCGGAAGAGAAATGATTGAGGCGTAGGCCTCGATGTATTTCTTAACCGTTATTTAGAGAAACGATTGTGGCGTAGGCCTCGATGTGCATTCTCTAAATATTCAAAAATTGTATTTCATTTAGAGAAACGATTGTGGCGTAGGCCTCGATGTGCATTCTCTAATTATTCAAAAAACTGTATTTCATTTAGAGAAACGATTGTGGCGTAGGCCTCGATGTGCATTCTCTAAATATTCAAAAAAACTCTTTTTTTATGGCATGATTCAAGTCACAAATTAATTTCCCTTAAAAGACACCCAACCAAAAACATTTCAAAATATCTAATAAAGGCTCAGACCTAAACAAAGTAAGGAAGTGATGCGAAGCCTTGTAGTGGGTTTTCGTCCATCATGGAATTACACCTAAAAGACACAAACCAATTTTCTCTCTTCTCTCTCTTGCCTCCGAGGCATTCTTTCTCTTGCCTTCAGGGCATTCTTCCTCCTAATCGGACACGTTATTTCCGCTCCATTCCCAGCTTAAGACTCCAGAGGTCGAGCAGCGGAGTGCGAATGTAACTGTTCAACTAAAAAACACAAAAACAAACAAAAACTAAAGAGCCGAACTACGGCGCTCTGATTCCTGAAAAGGATACGTAGGCATTAGGTCGCGGGGCCTAAGCGAGCACAACTATTTATAAACCTTATTTTCCCCGTGTTTCTCTTCTTTCATTTGCATGCATTCCCTTAGAATTAAGCCTTAGATTTATACACCCTTTAGATAGCAACAAACATAGGTGGATACCATCGAGTACGATGGGCGTGAGGGGTGCTAGTACCTTCCCCTTGCGTAACCGACTCCCGTACCCTATCTCTGGTCGAAAGACCTTTTCTTATCCTTTCCTTATTCTAGGTTTTCTGATATTCCTTTCCCTTATGGGATAAATATATTGGTGGCGACTCTGTTGTTCATTTTCGCGAGCGTGCGACAGCATGTAGTACCAAAAATTTATATATTTGTTTTATCTTTAAATGCCTCCCTAAGTGATGTGTTCTCATCATCAAAAAGGGGGAGAATATGGACCTATGTGCTTGCATGTATGAAGTTGATGATACTGATGTTGACAACCTTCTTGATGTTTTGATGGCGACAACGCCGATGAATTTTGAAGTCGGTGATGATATATTTCCAACTGATTAACTTGAATTTATCCCAAGTATCACCAAGTAAAATATTAAAGGTTCTAGTAAAGTTCTCATTCAATCGGTATATATGGAATAGGAAATTGAAAAAGCTTCAGAGTTATGAAAGAGAGGAAGTGTGAAAGCTTATCTGATCGTGTTTGTCTGAATGACCAGAGTCTAGTAAAATTATGAGAGTAACTCCTAAGATATTAATTCAACTCACACGCACACTTAAAATACATGTAACGTCTCTCTTTACTTAACAAAATACCTAAAAATATGTTTAAGGCCTAGCCATTTTATTAGGGGTTGCCGGCTTGATTCGGAGAAATTTTTAAATTGTCTAATCGATTAGATTACATGCCTAATCGATTAGATGATGCCTAATCGAGTATATAATCGATTAGGACAGTCTCTTAATGATTGTTAGCGACTATATATCAAAACCTTCCTTTTCAGGTCATAATAATCGATTATTTAATGCACCTAATCGACTAGCCTAATCAATTAGGCGACTAATTTGGCCCATGGATTATTTCTATTTTTTGCTAATTTTTCTCATATATAAAGGAGGCTTCTCCTAACTTCATTCAACGCCCAAATTCAAAGTTTTCCTAACTCTTTGCAATTTATATTTCTCTTCTCTCTCTTTATATATTTTTCTTAACCAAAGTTACCTTAGTGTCTGGTGAGTGAAAACTACTTGTGAGGAAAGAGTTGTACTAGTGTCATGCCAATGTTGTTATTTTATAGAGTGTGATGCTCTTGAAGAATTTGTGACACCCTTCTAAACCTTGCGACAATTAATAAAATAATCAGAGTAAAACATAAAAACAAGGGTGCCACAATTAAATAAAACAAATAAACCAATTGTAGTCTTATGTCATGTTTTAATAGGAACGTTCACCAAACAACATTATCATGTTTATCACAGCGGAATAACAAAACATCTTCCAAAATACTTCCAACGGAAGATAATCCAAACCAAACAAAAGAGAGTGTAACAAAATTAAACTCTAAATCTATCGTTCCCAGTGTTACAAGACCAGAGCATGACCGACACGACCCAACGACTGGATTAACTCTACGAGCTATCCTCACCGAAGTAAATAAGTCGCTACTCTTCAATCTGAAAATGTCAATATATAAGGGTGAGTCTCATTCACAATTAATAAATATTATGCATTCATAAGCAACAAAACATCATAATATATCATTCACCCAATTTGCAATATATTCGGATTTTCAATTGTCATTCATCAACCACAACAAATACATCACCCAATATAATACTGAAATCCATTCAATCATGTTATGACAAAATGCATATGAACCAACTAACACTATGCATGTGGTACCAATAATTCGTGGAATTAATCCACCCGACCGATCTAAACATCACCGAGATATGGCCCTACCGGCACAAATTCCACACTATGAGAATTATGCCCACCATTGATCCAAACATCACCGGGATCCATCACCAAATGATTTATGAATGAATGCACACATATGACATACTTACACATCACCGATCCGATGAAATACATCGCCTCACCATTATAATCACCAACAAGTATGCACATGCTTCCGCAACCATTCAATCATTTACACATTTAACGCAATAAACATAACAATAACCACAATTCATCCATCACTACACCAATACATTGCCATACTCACAAATCATATATATATATATATATATATATGCTTAATGTTTCATTTTACCTAAGCAATTGAATCGGTTTTAAAAAATAAAGTAGGGCCACTGCCCACCTCACCAAATTATCATATAAAACATTTAATTAGTTTTGCAACACCCAAAACGGCACCTAAAAAGGATACACGGATTAAAAGATACGTTGTTTCAAAGTTCAGAAAATTCTACACCGCAGGGTCCGCTTAGCGACCCTCCAGCACGCTTATGGAATCAATTTTCTAATAACCCCGCTTCAAGCAGTCAAAGACAATAGCGAACTATGTTGGGACCTGCGCTTAGCAGGCTAGGTCCGCTTAGCGAGCTCAATTAATTTTTTTAAAACGAACAGCATCCGCTTAGCGAGCCAGAAGCCGCTTAGCGGACGTGCGATTATGCAGAAATTCACCTCTGTGACAGACCTGCGAAATCCAACATCCCTCACCCAAAACTTAGTCTAAACATCGATTAGGCACATATTATCATAATTTCAATCATCATTCAACCTCAATACCAAATAAAATCATACTTTCAATTACCTTAACCATAAACTCTCAAACCTAACAATCCCAAACCCTCACATATTTAATTGAAGCAAACAATATCTTAATCAATCATATCACCTATAAAACACATAAGATATACTAATAGGAAGAGTCCCCCTTACCTTGATTCAAAGTTCTTGAAATCCCTCTTCCTCTTCTTCTCCTCTTCTCTGTTCTTGTACGTGTTTTGCAAACCTCCTCTTATGACTCTTCTGTTTCTCTATTTCCCAATTTCCTTTATTATTATTATTATGAAAGAAAAATAGAAAATAACTTCAATAGGGCCTCACACGTAGCACCCCCTCTTTACTAAACGCAACATCAAGCCCACTTACATATTTCACAGTTTTCCCAATTAATCCAATTAATTAATTAACTCGAATAATTAATTTTAAATTCCAAATAAATAAATAAATCAATAGGAAATATGAGGTGTTACAGAATTGATTTTGGTTCTTAAGATTAGCAACTTGGAAATTGTCTGTTTGGTTATAGAAAGTTCTATTTAGTTATTGAGATTAGATGATAAAATCTCTACTCGGTTCATGAGTTCATCTCGTGGAAAACTTTCTTTTGGTTAATGGGATAAGCCATTATAAAATATCTCGATTCACTTATACTAAAGGTTCATGAACATAACCTTTAAAAGCTCAAAATTAAAGTGAAATCTCAAGAAGATCTCTTGGGGACATGACTAGACCAACATTTGGCCAAACCTGGATAATTCTCTAGTGTCATCTCTCTAACCCTATCTCTTTAAAATATGTTATTTTCTTTACTATTTTATTTTTGTTTTTCTGCTTTTCTCTCTTATTTTTGTGAGTAATAAAAACTTTAAATTTATCACGAATTTTGAATATCACAATCCACCTCCCCTTTTGTGCTTGAAGGCACTTGTCCAACAAGTGGCCTCAAAGCTTAACTTCTGTTAAAGACTAATCATCACATGAGGAAAATGAATTCAAACTATTCACTAAACAAACCTCTTTTTTTATTGGGTAAGGATATATTTTGTTGAAAAAGAAAGTTAAGCTTTCATATAAAGGGATGGACCAGGGTATTTAGAGAGTTGTGAAGGAAGGTCCATTTGTTCATACACACAATGCTAATGGGTTTGTAGTAAACAAACCTAAGAGGATTGGACCAAAGATGATAAAGAAAATGTGCAATGCAGTTTGAAGGCGAAAATTATCACCACTACCACTCTCAGTTTTAATGAGCTTGGCGAGTTTCTCATTGCAAGACTCCAAAAGAAATGTGGGACATCCTCTAAATTATCCATGAAGGAACTACTAAGGTAAAGAGGACATGGTTTGGCACATTAACTCACAAGTATGAAGTTTTTCAAAATGAAACCTAAAAAGAACATAAATAATATGCAAACAAGATCCACCCATATCGTGAGTCATATGAGAACTCTAGGAAAAAATTCAAATTAGGAATGGGTTGTTCATATCTTGATATGCCTAAAGCGTAGTTGGTAACCTAAAGCCATTATGATTTTTGAATCTAAGAATTTAGGAACCATGGACACACACACGCATTTTGGTAAATTGTAGGAACATGAGATGGAGCTAAAAAGGCTTGTAATGGATGAGGAAGGAAAAAAGGAAAGCAAAAGTCTAGCTCTTAAATTTGAATAGTTTGATTCTAATGAAGACATGTATCTCATTGTGTAAATCTTCAAAAAATTATTAAATCATGAAGTAGAAGAAGAAGAAGAAGAAGAAGAAGAAGAAGAAGAAGAAGAGCAAGACAAACGTGAAAAAAAGACTTTTTCATTCCTACATGCTATCAATGTGGAAAGAAAGGACACATAAGACCAAATTGTCCTCTAGGAAAGAAGGCAAATCAAAATCATAAGAGATCTAAGAAACCTCGGAGAAAGATAAAGAAAGCTTACATCTCATGGGAGAACAATGACGTTAAATCCTCAGATGATGAAGAGGCCATCACCTGTCTAATGGTAAATCATCAAGATGATGCGGTAACTTCTTACTTATCTTATAAATATATTTTTTGCATTTGTAAGAAGTTAATAAAAGAAACAAGTAAATTAGAACAAATTGTCCCCATCCCCAAAGATATTATTTCTTTGATTGAATCTAAAAAAAACTAAGAGATAAAATGATCTAATCCAACACTCTTTAACTTATAAAGAAGTGGATGAAACTATCAAGTGCAATTAATGTGACATTTTAAAAGTTGAAACTCACAATCTTAAAAAAAACACCTGGCAAGTTTACTAAGGGAAGGATAACTTGAATCTTGTGTTGGGAAACCAAAAAGCTTCCTACAATAGAGTCGGTCTTGGTTATGGACCTAATAATAATAGCAAAAACTTTAGTAATATCTGCAATGCTAAATCAACCTCTCATTGCAAGATATTAAAATGCAATTAGTGTAATAAATAAGGTCATATTGCTATGTTTTTCTTCATTAAAAAACCATGAGAACAAAGAAGGACATCCTCCTTCACACTTTTATATAAAATACTGTGAATGCAAAATGAAAAATATATCTGCCTCTTCATATACTTATGTCCTTAATATGAAATTTTACGGAACTAACAATAAAAGAGCCAATATGATATTGGTACCTAAAGTTAAGACCTGGGTTTTTTGCAGGAACACTTTACCGTGTCCAGTGCTAAATGGTACCTTTGATATCAGTTGTTCAAAGCATATGACCAGTGATAAAAGCATTATTTTCTCACTCTCTCTTAAGAAGGGATATTTCGTCTCTTATGGTGATGATAATAAGGGGGAATTTTAGGTTTCTTATCGTCAGTAAATCCCCATTCCAACAACTGGGGAAGTTCTATTGGTTAAAGGGTTAAAAGATAATTTACTTAGCACAAGTCAGTTATGTGATAGAGGCAATAGTACAATTTTTTATTCTTCTAGATGTCGGGTCATAAAATATAAATCAAATGAAACTCTTTTTAAAAGGTCAAGAAGTGGAAATATCTACACAATGAATATAAATAAAATCCCTTTAAGTGGTGTATATCTTCTGAGTAATGAGGATGAATATTGGCTATGGCATAGGAGAATAACTCATATCCACATTGACCACTTAGATAAATTGGTATGCAAGGATCTCGTAGACGGTCTGCCAAACTTACATTTTGAAAAGAACAAATTTTGTGATATGTGCAAAAAGGGTAAGCAAGTAAGGGCCTCTTTTAAATCAATGAATATTGTCTCCACAAATTGACCCTTACAGTTGCTTCACATGGACCTCCTTGGTCTGTCTAGAACTATAAGTCTTTGTGGAAACATCTACGCCCTTGTAGTTGTGGATGGCTACTCACACTACACTTGGAAATTATTCTTATTTTCAAAAGGAGATGTGTTAGATTCCTTTTGAAAACTAGTCAAGGTTATCGAGAATGAAAAAGGAGTAAGCATTGCATCCATCAAAAGCAACAACGATAGAAAATTATAAAAAGGATAAATTTGAAACTTTTTTTTACCGAGAATAGTATTAGGTATACTTTCTCCACTCCACGAACTCTCTAAAAAATGGGGTAGTATATAGGAAAAATATATATCTAGAAAAGCTAGCAAGGACGATGTTCCATGATATAAATTAACCTAAATACTTTGGATCGATGTTGTAAGCATTGATTGTTATGTTATGAATTATGTCTTCATAAGACCTATTCTAAAGCGAACTCCATGTGAACTATATAAAGAAAGAAAATTGAATATTTTTCACTTACATATATTTGGGTGAAAATGCTTTATTCTTAATAACGAGAAGGATAACCTTGGAAAATTTGACGAAAAAAACCTATGAAGGCATAAGCTTTTAAAGTCTTTAACAAAAGAACCTTGACCCTATAAGAATAGGTCCACATTAATTTTGAAACTAACCCTAAACTATTCGAAGTAGAATTTATTGATTGTGCAAGTATTTTGGAAAGGACAAACCTGGAAGAAAAATGAACAAGAAGTAGAACAAAGTCAAAGTCAAATTTTAGGTCAAGAATTTATTCAAAATTCAAATGTGGACACTCCTATAAATCATTAAGATCTTCCAAGAGAATAAAGGACAACCAAGGACCATCCCATTCAGAATGTTATTGGAGATATCTCTAAGGGAGTCACCACTCGACACTCCATTTACAAGGTAAGTCACTTTATGGCATTTGTTTCACAAATTGAGCCAAATGAATTGACAATGTTAAGAAGATATCCATACTCTAAAAAATATAGTTTTGATGAAGACATAGATTGATGAATATTACCAAAGAAGAAAAATCCTAAGAAGACACATGATGAATGCTTGCAAATTATGAAGCTAATCAAGAGAAGAATCAAGCTAAGTGACTATGATTAAGGTTTATTACAATTCATGATATGATACTTTAGATGCTCATAAGTTCATCTCATATTTCATCTATAATGTTCTTACATGTTTATGCATAAAAACCATGAATGTCAAACCTTTAAAAATGACATTTTTCACTTCTGGTACAATGGCAATCGTTACCACTTGCTTGTAATTGATTACAAGTTACTTTTGTAAATTATGGTTGTTGAAATTGTCATAATAACACTTCTTGAACCACCATAACTATCTTATGTTTTAAACAACATTCAAATTTAAAATTTTTAGAAATGTTGCAGCACGTAATCGATTACTAGTTAGCTATAATCGATTACGAGTCCAACATATGCACTTTTTCATGAGACATCATGTGTGTATAAATATGTAAGGCGTCAAGGATTCATTTTAAACTTATACATCACTTCAAAAAGGTATCCTAGGATGTATATAAGGCTATATACATCGTAAATACAGTTAAACTCTTTGATACATTTAATTTCATACAATCCAAACAAGTTTTCAAGTGTTCATACAACTTTAACAATGAAATTTTGTGCATAGCTTTCATATAATTCAAAAGTTTCATCCAAACATTATGAGCACTTAAGGTTTATATGATTGAACTGTAATATTGAGAAAGGGAAGATTTATCATCTTGGAGTCAATTCGAGAAACAACTTTCTTCATTTCTATACAAAGTGTGTATATTGTTTTTCATCATAGTGTTGGAAAAAGAGGTTTGCAAAGAGAAAGTGGTATACTTTCTGGTTTTTGTGAGAATCGTCATAGTGTTTAATGATTGCGAAAAAGGTAATTTGAATTGGGTTAATGCAAAGTCCACCATAGAGTTTGGTTTTTGTGAAAAGGTCATTTGAATTAGGTTGATTCAACGTCCACCACAGGTTTGGTGTTTGTGTATATTTTAGAAGGTTGTAACAAAGTCTTTGTGTGAGACTTATACAAGGATATACACTTATTGGAAAATCCTTCAAGGTGTGAAGGGACAAGATATACCTTTGGTTGATAAGGGAAACTAGTATATTTGTCTTGTGTCCTTTACTTTTCAGCACTTTAATTTTCTGCATTTTTTATCCTAAGAACATATCATGTCCATAACTTCCAGAAAAACAATAAGTTAAGAATTGTTGTGCAAAATGAGAAATTCGGGCAACCTTAATCAGCCATCTCTCAAGTTGCATATCATAGTTACAATTGGTATTAGAATAGGTTTAGGTAACTTGCTCCTTGATCCTGGTAGATATCGCTTCTACAAAACCGTTCTTAGGAGAAGATGGTACCGTAAATAGATCTTTGTGCTTTACTGTAACACCCCAATTCTACCCGATAAATTATTCGGTAATTATAACGAAAAATCAGAGTTACTCAAAATTTTCATCAAAAATTGAGATGTCACATTTCATCATTTTAGATCATTTACGACATACATGCCTTTATCCCAAATACATAGCACGTATAATTAAAGCGAACAATTATAACATTTAATTTAATCCTCAAAATCACTTCATTAAACAAAATTAATCAACCTCGCAGCGGAATTACAAAACTTCACAAAGTTTCAATTTAATCATAACATCTTCGCAATATAGCTTTAAGCTACAATTCAAGAATAAAACATCATTAAAATTCAGCAAGTAACAAATAATTAAAACACGCATTTATCACCCCGAGTGTTACGAATCAGAGCGACCACCGACTCGATTCACATTGTCTAAATCTTCATCAAAGCTATCACCTGCATGTTACCAGTATAAAGGTAACGGGGAAACAAATAAAAGGGGTGAGATATCAAACAATATAAACAGGATGATGATAAACAGTATATGTACGGTTCAAGTCATTACTTTGCGGTATATTCGTTCCCGTCTAATTTACTTCGCTATTTCAGCCAAAATGACATATGTCACAATATCTCACATAAATTCATATTCATATCGCGACAATTCACATAAACTCATAATCACATAAATGAAATGCGACTCTAACAAATGCACATGCATGTGGTACCCAGGACTTCAGCCCCCATCACCAATTGCCAATAAATAGAGGCATCAGAACAGGCATAAGCCTTCGTCATTGTTTGCCAATTCAGGCCGTCACAAAATGCAATCATGAGACTCAATGCATGCATCATCACAAAACAAATCATAACACATCGTCACGAGGCATACGCCTATATCACAAATGTTACCAATAATTAGAGGTAACTCAACGTCACTTTATTTCCTGCATTTCGCAGTAATCACAAAATCATAGCATCACATCGTCACTGGCCATAGGCCTACAACTTAATATCACCACGTCACAACAGCACGTCAACAACAATGCTTACACAATAAATCAACAACTATAGTCGACAATCAACAATAAATCGTCACGAATACACAATGGAAATTCACATGAATTCAATAATTCACTACGTCACAACATTCACAAAAGAAAACATCGCATCACAAAACAACGACTATCGGGTTATTTCCAGAAGCGCCTAATTTACTCTACTCGGTGAAATTAGTTCTGGTCGGTATTCATTTATTATAGGTCTACTAAGCATTTCACTTTTCTGCTACAGAGTTACTAATTGAATTATTACTGCTGCTTCCCAAAAATGTACTTTGCTACTGTTAGAAGGGTTCTGTTACTGGAATTTAGAATAAGTTCTACTATTTCAATTTACACTGCCAGACCAATTTGCACTACTAACTGCTAATTAATTTATTCCCTGATTTAGTACTGTCATGATAGAATTGGTGCTGCTATGTATTATAACTCTGCTAACGATTATGTTACTAATGTACTTCTATTTTCATTATTATTTATGTTTACTGGTTATGTCAAATTATACTACCACCTGCTATACTATGTCATGCTAATACTGATGCTATGCATAAATTAATTCATCTGTTAATTATCACCATGGTCCATGTAATTCACTAAAATTTATATAAGAATGCAGAATACATGTTATAGGTTATTTGCACTTCACACCATAATGGTGGTCCCCTCCCTTAACTCCAGATGACCGCCCCCCACTTTTTTATACACTGGGACGAACGTCCCTTAGCACTTAGGGGCCTGGGGCGCCCACCCCATGTGTGTGGCCCCTGCCCCTTAATATTTTCTTTTCTTTTCTTTACTAACACGGGGCGCCCACCCTAGAGACAAGGGGCCCCCACCACAGTCTTCCTATTGGTCTTTCATACTTCTCCCGTTCAAATTCAATTTATTTCTCAGAATCGATTCATATTTTCCAGTAGTTCAACAACACAGAAAATTATCATTTACAAAATCATCGCTTCAGTTAATCATAACACATAATTAGCAGTGTTATGGATCAAGCATAGTCATTCGACTTTCATCACATCATCATAGAATTATGCACAACACAAAAAACTCCTCGATCGAATACTTCAATTCACCCAAAATCACCAACAGCATAAATTAATCAATAATCATCATAGCAATAATTTCACATGAAATTTCTAGAAAATCAGAACACAACACATACCACAACATCGAAATTATACCGAAACACGGAGATAACATTATTACCCTAAACCCCACATACGGTCCATCATATGCCCGTTTATAGAGCAAGAACCACACTTTTACCTTGTATTCGGAGTCCGCTCTACAATTCGTTCCTCCGAATGAAATTCCGGTCGAATCCAAGCTTTCCGGTCTTTGCATAATTCTCCAATTTCTTTCCTCTTCACGGCGAAGCTTCGTGCCTCCTCTCTTTTCTTTTTTTCTCCTCTTCTGATACTTTGCTATTTTCTCCACACTATTATGATTCTGGTTTTCTAAGACCGAAGTGGCATACCTCACTTCTCCATTTCAATTGGGCCTATAAAATCACACGTGCAACACTTACCTCTAGCCCATTTAATTATTTCAGTATACTCCCTTTTTACTCAATGTCTCATATTTTCTGGTCTAATCTTAATTACTCAGAAAATTCCCAAAACGATAAATATTATTCTAATAATATTTCCAATACTGAAAATATTAAAATTCTCGGTTAATCATCGATCCGCTATCCTAAACAAATACTGATTAAATCGCCCAAAACACGCCAAAACTCAATAAATACCAAAATAATCTAAATTAAATAATAAATCGAAATACGGGCGTTACATTTACTGGTGAACATTATGACTTTTGAAAAATAATGATGCAAATGTTTCTGGAGTCACAAGGTGTTGAGGTATGAAAATATTTTAACAATGGTCCATACATTCCAATATTGGTTATTAATGGTGTAAGTTCTACAAAACCTGAAGATACATGGGATGATGAAGATAACAAAAAAAGTATTCATGATAAGAAAGCCAAAAATATATTAGCAACTTCATTAGGAATGGGTAATTTTTTTAGAGTATCCAATTGTCAAACAACAAAAGAAATATGGGATACCTTGAAGTCACACATGAATAAACCAGAGAAGTTAAGAGATCAAAATTGAACACTTTATCACAAGAATATGAAATGTTTAGAATGTTACCCCATAAAAATATTATAGATATGCAAAAAAGGTTTACCGTTTTGACAAATCACTTGACCGCTCTTGGAAATTTCCTCACCAGTGATGAACTTAACTTAAAAGTTCTTAAATTATTGACTAGAGCTTAACCAAAAGTGACATCAATATCCAAAAAGAAGAGTCTTTCTAAAATGTCATTGGCTGCATTGTTTGACAAACTTCAAAAACATGAATAAGAACTTGAATGATTGGAGAAACATGAAAGATGTAAACATAAAGTGAAATATCTTTCCTTAAAAACTAAAGTCAAAGATTATGATACTGATCAAGAAGAAGAATCTCAATCCAATAGTGGAAAATATGATGAATAAGATGTACTAATCAAGAAATTTGAAAAATTATTAAAAAGAGAAAAGACAAATAAAATTGGTCAAAGAGAAGCATCAACTTCAAGAAAAAAATTTCTTATTTTGAATATGGAAGAACATGACATGTCCAAAGTGCTTGCCTTACACTTCAAAAGAAGAACCAATTCAACAATAAGAAGGATAAAAAGTCAAGAAGAACATACATAGATGATAATACAATTATGTGAGTACAAATTCCAAAAATGAAGAACAAACACACTTATCGCTCATGGTTTCACATCACATTGATGATGATAATGAGGTTAGTAATGATAATTTTAATGATTTGCATGATGAATATCTAAAGCTTTATAGATTATGTTCTAAGCAAAAGAAAAATCATTTCTTCTTTAGAAAGTAAATATAATGACATGCAAGAAGAGTTAGATAAAATTAAAGCAAAAGTTGGCATTCATGCTAGTTCATCAACATGTGACAAATGTATATATGTTGAATCCAAAATTGTTGATCTTAATAAAGTTATATGCAAATATGAAAAAGTAAAAAATGGATTGGGTATTATAAGTGGATCAGGATATTCTAAATTTGAAAATTATAGTCAAATCCAAAAGATTATCTTTATCAAATATAGCAATGTTAGAAACAATATTCAATCTAGAAAAGCATATCATAATATGTATCCTATAAAGCCATATAATGAGAATTATTTCTATGATCATAAGAAAATGTCTAACATATCACATAATTGTTTTTGTTACAATTGTAAATGTCATACCTCTAATGCATGTTGTATTTGAAATAATAGTGTACCTAGTGGGAATTATATATGAGTTGAGAAAGGAACTAACAAAAAAGAATCCAAAGAAATTTAGATGCCTAAAAAGAAATATTAAGTTTACCTTTTTATGTGTACTTGGAAACCATATGCTACCTGTCATACCCCAAAATTTGCCCATCATATTCCAAGATATTTTGACTCACCTGACTCTCAATGGCTCAAGACAATATATGAGCTGAGCACACTTACTCCCTCCTAAGGAACAAGATCCAAAATTAGGGTTTCTGATTTAATCAAGGAAAATTAATTTCTGATGCCTCAAGTGAACTTCATGACTTCTCATATGATTCAAAGAACCTCTATGCCAAGTTTCAAGCCCTGATTCCCAAGATTACTCAATCAATAGCTCAGAAAGTCAACAGTCGACTAGTTGACCTAAAAGTCAACTGTGGTCCAAGTACAGTCAAAATTCCTGATTTTTGGTCAACATCCTCATTTTGAAGTATCATTCATCATTTGATAAAGGATTGATCATGATTCATCAAGGGAAACTAAGAAATCAACGAAACCTTTGGTTTCTAAATTAGGGTTTTATTAGGAGAAAGTCAACTGAACTTTGACCAGCCATAACTTTCACATGGAACATCAGAAATTTCCCATCCAAAGCTCATTTTGAAGGAAATTGAATTCTCTACAACTTTGTCTCTCACATGTCAAGTCTAAAAATGCTTCATTTGAGAGATATGGATGAAAACATTACAGGTCCTTTTTGAAAGTCAACCAAAAGCAGTTTTTTGTCAAAGCCCATATCATCAAGATAAAATCTCCATATCTTAAAACTTGAGGGATATATGCCTTGTCAAAGTTGGATAATTTTAAAGGGAAAAATGTGAAAGAATATGGTCCAAAATGGGTTTTCTTGCAAATAGGCCCAATCCATTTTGATTCAATCTTGTTCTCCAAGTCATCAAGAAGATATAATCTCAATTCCATGAATTTATGACTTTTATTTTATTTTATATTGATTTTATTTCATTTAAAAAATGGTATAAATCAAATAATTGAGATAATAGTCAAAGATTTGGTGGGAGAGATTTTTCTAATCAAATCCAATCACCAATTAGACATTATAGGTGATCTAATTTCGTGCAAAATATATTGGAAAGAGGTGAGTGACATTGGAACCAAAATTAGAAAGATTTTATCAAACTTGCAAGTGATTGAAAACACAAAGTTCCAAGCCCATTCTCTTAACCTAATGGCCTCCTAATATATACCTAATAATACTACAAGCGAGGACGGAAAATTCTGGCAAGAGGAGGCTAGGGTTCCAAGTTCAAGAGCCTTTCAAAAGCTAGGGCACGATCAAAAACATTGCCCAGCAGGTTCCAACAAAAACAAAGCATTCATTCATCTTCCTCAGGGTCCCAGGAGTGCAGCCATATCATCCTCGAAGGTCAAAGCATCTCAGAACGAGCCCAGTCGAATAGTATTATTGGTAAGAGCTTTCATCCTTTCAAACTCATCGTTCAAGCGTTATGGATCGATTATATGCATCTGTATATGTTCATGGTTATGCTTAGGGTCGTTTTAAAGCTTTACTTTTGAGTTTATACG
This sequence comes from Vicia villosa, assembly GCF_029867415.1. NCBI lineage: Eukaryota > Viridiplantae > Streptophyta > Magnoliopsida > Fabales > Fabaceae > Vicia > Vicia villosa. The sequence continues at coordinate 81,341,625 of NC_081184.1, forward strand.
CAGGGATCCGAGAATGCCATTGTTAGGGCATCAAGAACACTCACCTTTATTTTTGTAGTTACAGGCCTTATCATGAATAAATAACCACACCATCGGATTTGTAAGGTTCGATTTAGTGGACCAGGGTGTTTTTTGTTTTCGTTTTGTCTCGATTTGCAGGTGGTGGCAAACTCCCCGATCGGAGAAGATGGAAGAAACCACCGCCGGTGGTGGTGGTTTGAAACTTCTAGGGACCAGTCAACGCGTGCGTGGACACTTCACCGCGTACTACTGGCCAGTCGGCGAATCAACCTATTCTCTCCAATCCTCATTGGTCTATTCATAAGTCAGTGGGCCCAGTTTGTCTTGATTTTGGAAATCCACCATTAATTCATGATTAATATATGTTGTTTTTTGTTTAAGTTATTATCAGCTAACGAAAATAGCTAGATTGGTTAAAGGGAAGAGGATTTGAGTGAGATGGCATGCGTTCGATCCTTGGGAACGACAAATATTTTGGTTTATTTTCTTTGACATTGCCAGAACATAGATCCGATGTCGTGCGCCCACGAATGACTATGGTGAGACCTCACGCATCCACCATTAAATCCTAGGCCCTGCAGATCTGACGCCCTAGAGGCGCTGCTCTACCATGCACCCTCACAAATCATCCACACATGATCAGAGCTAAGTTTTCTTCTCTATTTTATTTATTTTTTTATTTCTAAATAGTTTTTAATTATATTTTTATTTTGTTTTACACTAAAAAGACTTTTCCCAAATTTTTTTTCTCTTTTAAACTAACTCCTTTTTAAAATTTATTTGAATAAACACAATTTAGTTAAAATGTTTTTAATTAGGGTTTTTAAACTAATAATTATTTTAGGATAATAATTTAATTTTGGGGCTAATTAAATATTTTCATGTTTTAAACCCTGATTTTATTTTAGCTAGCTATTTTTCATCATGACTACTAATCACTGTTCTCCCTTAACCCTAAAAATTCCATTACTGGTAGGTGTTGCCCATTAACCCTAGTCTAGGTTTTTACCTATTTCTTCTATTAACCCTGGTTAACTTTTGTACCTTTCGGGGTTTGCCTTTTGCCTTTTATTTGTTTGCCTAAATTATTACCATTTTAATTTTTGATCTGATACATTATAATTGTTGAGATCTTTAATGCACTAACCTTTCTCTTCTTTGTGCCTAATTTTCAGGGTTAACCAAGATCCTTCAGCCACGCGCCACACCAGATCAAAAAGCTAAGTTTCTAATTCTTTTTTTGTTTAAGCATCATTTTATTTTTATTTTGCCTTTTGAAAATAAAATAGGGTTTGTATCAATCGTCAATGAATCTGTAATACACTAACCATTATTTATTTTCCTTTTAATTTTCAGAATTGATCAAGGGTTCGAGGAAGATCAAGGCATTCAAGGATTTTAATTAATTATTGTTCTCTCTTATTTTCTGCCTTTATTTTTCTGTTACCCTATAAGGGTTTTATTGTAATAGATTAGGTTTATTTTCTGCCTTTATTTCCCCCGTCCCCGCAGGTGTTTATTGTAATAGCGTAGGACATTTAAATTGCTTTATTTTTCTGTTGTGGTTATAGTAATCCTAGTGAGTGCAAGCCTGCTAATGAATTTAGCTCACTAATTATAAGATAAATATCTGAAATGAACCACATGATTGTGCACCCACACACCTTTAGGGTAATCCCTCTGGTTGCCTTGTTGCCTTATGATTCTGTTGCCTTTAATTATACTAAATAATAGTCAAGTCCCTCGATTCCGAGGATACCTAAAGCAAGGTTGCTTAAAGAGATTGAAAATCATCTAGTCACTCGAAGTTGCCTCGGTAAAAGATGATTGTCCCGATTGCTAAGGTATCCTCGCATGATGCCTAAAAGATCAAAAGACTATTATATTCTTCCCTTAGACTACCTACCCTCTTTATGGTAGGGACAGTCTTGTGGCGAACGATAACTTCGATGACCCTTCAACATCCAATTGAAAGACTTCCTGCCCTCCCATGGTATGGATAGACCCTTTCGCCGAAAAGACTTAAAGAACAAAAAAGACAATCTTAGGGTAGGTGTTCTTAAATGCTTGCTCACACATTCAAATCAAAATCAAATGCTTTTCACACCTCCTTTTCAAATCGATTAAAAAAGGCTACGCTTATTTACAAGCTAAAGTCCTTATTCAAAAATCTTTTCTAAACACACACGACACTTCAAACATTTCAAACAATTCAAAAGTGAGCTAAGCAATTAAGAGCCCATGGAAAACCATGGATGCAAAGGGTGCCTTATGTAACACCCGGAATTTAATTATTTATTTAATTAAATTGTATAAGGAAATTATTTGTTGGAATTAGTCGAAGTTAGAATTATTGGCATTATTATAAGAGGCGTAATTGGAATTATGCGTTGTGTTGGGCGGATAAATTAATGATCGAGAAATTAGTCGGTTTAATCGGAGAATAATGTTAGAGATAATATTACTATAATGGACTATTATTAATTTAAGTTGATTTAAGCCGTAGAGAATGATATTGAATATGTTGAGTTGGTGGTTTGGACGATTTATTTTATAGTCGGTAGTTAGTCAGTTTGGTGGAGAGAAATAATAATAGAATTAATATTATGGATTATGAGAGTGTTGTATTTAAGTGGGCTTAGACGTTGCGTTGGTGATAGTAATCATGGGGGTGTTAACTAGTAAGCCCAAATGAAGATTATAATTATAATAATATTTATAATAAAATAAAGGAAATAAGAAGAGAAGTTAGGTCTCAATAGACGTGGAGAAAGAAGAAAAGTTGGAGAAAGAGGAGAGGTGAAGAAGAGAGCCATGGCGGAAGAGAAAAGCTAGAGGAAGTCCAATTTTCGCAGCAAGTTTCTGCAGTGAGACACCTTAGTAAAACGGACGTTTCTCCCAATCCAACCGTTGGATCGTCGCGGTTCTTGGACACAATGTTTCAGACTCGTAGAGGTAACTTCTGACCGGAGCGATTTTCGTTTTGATGATTTTAAGTCCGTCTGACAAAGAGATTTCCGAACAGGTTTTTGGTGCGTCTCTGCACGTTGTTAGAAAAGATTTTCGGAGAAAAGTTGGAAGCGGCGGCATAAGCTATGGCAACCGGGAGAGTAGAGCAATCTCATATACAAGGTAAGGGTGGGGTTCTAGCTCTATAAAAGGGATTATGATGAATGATATGTGGGGGTTATGGTTGTATGATTGCCTTTGTTTTGTGTGTTGTGATTGTATTGTTGAATGTTGAAAATGATTGACGTCGGTGAATAAGGTTATAAAAGTTCAATCAATGGTTGTGGGAAATTAACCTAGGGTTTATAATTATTATTGAGGAATTAGTTGTATAAAATTGCTAGATGTTGGTGGAGTATAACTATAATGTTGCTATGTTCCTGTGATGGTCGAAATTGAATTGTACTGGAATCGAAGGAAGAAAATTGAGTTTTAATTTTGTTGGAAGATGCTGTCAGCGCAGGTAAGCGCCAAGGTTTGGACGCGGCACGAACTAAAGGTTTTTGTGGTGTTCGCGGCGCAAAGAGAGATTCGCGGCGCGTGCTATACGAGTTTTAGAAATATGTTTTGATTTCTGGCTGTTGATGTTTTATGTTGGTTGTTGGGATCAAGCCTTAGTAGGATTAACTTGAGAAGAATTATAATTATTATTAGTGAAAATATTGGTTTAAATTAATTAGAATATTATACCGTTGGAATTGATTAATTTAATTAGTAGAAATTATAGTGATGATTCTTAGTGATGAGATATGTAGTTAATGGATTAAGTTGTATAAAGATGGAATTGGTGTGAAGAAGAAATAGCAGTAGTAATAATGATGATATATGTAGCAAGCTAAATTAGTAGCATAATTGGAATTAATAATAGAATTAACGAATAGTAGAATTGGAATTAGAATGATAAGAATTGTTGGTAGTAGATTAATTAATAAATTGAAGAATTAGTACCTAGATGTTTAGGGGCTGTTTTGTAATGATTAAGTTGATGCAATTGATGCATGTTTAAGTTGTTGTTTTCGTTGCTGTTGTTCTGGTTGTTGTTGTTGTTGATACGTTGATTAAGTTGCAGGTCTTATGACCAATGTTGTTTAAGTTATTGATGATGCGTTGATTAAGTTGCAGGTCTTATGACCAAGGTTGATTAAGTTGTTTGCGGTTGTTGCATTGTAGTGTTGTGACGTTGTAGTTGTTGTTATTGTTACATGCATACATTTGCATATTACGTTGGCCTGGATTGGCAAAATGTTTAAGTTGGCCTTGACGGCACCTGTTTAAGTTGGCCTTGATGGCACCTGTTTAAGTTGAAATGCCTCGATAACCTGGCATATGTTTAAGTTGGGAGTTCTGCTCCAATGGTACCACATGCATTTGCACAGTTGAGTCGCATTTGAAGTTGTTGTTATTACGTTGTTGTTGTTATTATGTTGTTGTTGTTATTACGTTGTTGTTGTTGTTGTTATACTTGTTGTTGATAAATAATTATTATAACCGTTGTTGCTATTTGTTATTATAACTGTTGTTTAAATAAGTATGAAGTAGTGAAATTGTATGATCTAATCTTAATATATTATTTATCATACGCTTGTTTATATTGTTGGATATCTCACCCCTTCTGAATGATGTTTCCCTACCATGGGAAATGGACAGGTACTCAAGATAGCGGTGGAAGTTTGAAGTGATTTTATGAAGTCTTTAGTTATTGTTAGTTCGAGTTGGGTCTTGCTCTGGTACGTAGCACTCGGGGGGATGAACGATTGTCTTTTAATTGTTGTTATAACTATAAGTTGTTAACTTTTAAGTGGAATTTATGAAGTAATATGACGTTGGTGAAGTTGTTTTAGTTTAATAAAAATATTATGCGAAGTGAAGTTGAATAATTGATATTATTATTATTATTAATAAAAGTTGTTTTTATTTTTTAAAAGAGTAAACAAGTTTTATCGTTTCATCCGAGTTATGTGCTATGTATCTATGATATATGTGATTAAGTTGTTTGTTGTTTTACGTTGAATGTGACATCCCAATTGTATATTGAGTTTCCGCACTCTGATTTTATTAAATATTCGTTGGGTAGATTTGGGGTGTTACAATTGGTATCAGAGCAGGTCGGTCCATCCGGCCAGAGTCGTCTAATGTTGTTTATTCCTCTGTATATGACAAGTGTGTGAAACACTGTCAGTACTTGTTGTTTTCTGGTTGTTGCAGGTATTAGTTTGAGCGAACTGGGGAGAAGAGTTGCTTCTCAAATGTGTTTTAGTTGGAAGTTGCAGAGAAGATTGTTATCTTGGTGTTTCGGAAACTGAAGTTCACCGAAAGAATTGGCTCTCGAGTTATAAAAAGTTTGGGAGCGAGGAGTTATGTTAAGGACTGTTTGGAAAGTGATTAAGTTGAAGAGAATGAGTTTTTGAGTGAAACTTCCGTAAGCAAAACGTAGGAAAATTTTTGAATCATTGTGGAACTTCGAAAATTCATAACTGGAGTTCTGGACGTCCGATTTGAGTCCCGTTTGAAGCGTTGGAAAGCTAACGAGATGAATTTTCTTATAAAAAATAGTGGCAGCATCCATAACAAATTTATTGGTGGCAGGATTATGTTGGAAAGAAATGAAATTGTCCGTTTGAGTAGATATCGTGTCAACTTTTGACGAAGGGACAATGATTAAGTGTAGGATTATTGTAGATCTTGTTATGGATTGTTAGTAAGTAATTATAAGAGTTGTTGCAGTTGTTAGAAGTACGAAGAGCATAACTTCAAGAATGAGGAGTGCTGATGATGATAGCACAAGGGAATTTTGTTCTGATAGTATCACAAGGCGTGTGGTAGTATGAAGTCGTAAGACGTCGGTGTTAGCGGATTCAGATGGTTTTGCAGATGTTGAACTATGATGCTTTTGATGGTGTAAGTGCAATTTGTGAAGGAACATTTTGCAGTTGGTAATAATGGTTATACTCCATTACGATTGTCGGATATTTATTGACAAATTAAGGACTTGATCACCCTTAATCTCTTGTTGATAGTAGACGGAATTGTATTGGATGTTATAGACTTATTTTACTATCTCGATGATGCAGAAAGCGGTTAATGTTGAGGAAAAAAAACTAAGGCTCAGGTAAAGCTTGTAAATTATAAGTTGATAGAAACTCTAATGAGGACGGTGAATTAAGATGGATGATCAGAGTTGCGCAGCTGAAGCGTGATGTGCCAGAGTGTTGTGTTTCCTTGTAAATAGTGCTGATTGAAATAGGATTTCTTGTAAGTCATTAGTCAATGATGAGTTGAGTGGTTATCGGTCAAGTTATATTGTCAGATTAGTATTATAATAATTTAGTCGTTGTTGCAGTAATGTTGTTGTTGGTTACCGTAGGTGGCGAATGATATCCTGAGATATCATAAAGTTGATTAAATTGGTTACTTTGAGGTTATTATGGGAGTGACCTAACAAAATGATGATGTGGAATGAAGTTGAGGTTGGAGTTGGTGGATAGAATTTTCGAGGACGAAAATAATCTAAGTGGGGGAGAGTTGTAACACCCGGAATTTAATTATTTATTTAATTAAATTGTATAAGGAAATTATTTGTTGGAATTAGTCGAAGTTAGAATTATTGGCATTATTATAAGAGGCGTAATTGGAATTATGCGTTGTGTTGGGCGGATAAATTAATGATCGAGAAATTAGTCGGTTTAATCGGAGAATAACGTTAGAGATAATATTACTATAATGGACTATTATTAATTTAAGTTGATTTAAGTCGTAGAGAATGATATTGAATATGTTGAGTTGGTGGTTTGGACGATTTATTTTATAGTCGGTAGTTAGTCAGTTTGGTGGAGAGAAATAATAATAGAATTAATATTATGGATTATGAGAGTGTTGTATTTAAGTGGGCTTAGACGTTGCGTTGGTGATAGTAATCATGGGGGTGTTAACTAGTAAGCCCAAATGAAGATTATAATTATAATAATAATTATAATAAAATAAAGGAAATAAGAAGAGAAGTTAGGTCTCAATAGACGTGGAGAAAGAAGAAAAGTTGGAGAAAGAGGAGAGGTGAAGAAGAGAGCCATGGCGGAAGAGAAAAGCTAGAGGAAGTCCAATTTTCGCAGCAAGTTTCTGCAGTGAGACACCTTAGTAAAACGGACGTTTCTCCCAATCCAACTGTTGGATCGTCGCGGTTCTTGGACACAATGTTCCAGACTCGTAGAGGTAACTTCTGACCGGAGCGATTTTCGTTTTGATGATTTTAAGTCCGTCTGACAAAGAGATTTCCGAACAGGTTTTTGGTGCGTCTCTGCACGTTGTTAGAAAAGATTTTCGGAGAAAAGTTGGAAGCGGCGGCATAAGCTATGGCAACCGGGAGAGTAGAGCAATCTCATATCCAAGGTAAGGGTGGGGTTCTAGCTCTATAAAAGGGATTATGATGAATGATATGTGGGGGTTATGGTTGTATGATTGCCTCTGTTTTGTGTGTTGTGATTGTATTGTTGAATGTTGAAAATGATTGACGTCGGTGAATAAGGTTATAAAAGTTCAATCAATGGTTGTGGGAAATTAACCTAGGGTTTATAATTATTATTGAGGAATTAGTTGTATAAAATTGCTAGATGTTGGTGGAGTATAACTATAATGTTGTTATGTTCCTGTGATGGTCGAAATTGAATTGTACTGGAATCAAAGGAAGAAAATTGAGTTTTAATTTTGTTGGAAGATGCTGTCAGCGCAGGTAAGCGCCAAGGTTTGGACGCGGCGCGAACTAAAGGTTTTTGTGGTGTTCGCGGCGCAAAGAGATATTCGCGGCGCGTGCTATACGAGTTTTAGAAATATGTTTTGATTTCTGGCTGTTGATGTTTTATGTTGGTTGTTGGGATCAAGCCTTAGTAGGATTAACTTGAGAAGAATTATAATTATTATTAGTGAAAAAATTGGTTTAAATTAATTAGAATATTATACCGTTGGAATTGATTAATTTAATTAGTAGAAATTATAGTGATGATTCTTAGTGATGAGATATGTAGTTAATGGATTAAGTTGTATAAAGATGGAATTGGTGTGAAGAAGAAATAGCAGTAGTAACAATGATGATATATGTAGCAGGCTAAATTTGTAGCATAATTGGAATGAATAATAGAATTAACGAATAGTAGAATTGGAATTAGAATGATAAGAATTGTTGGTAGTAGATTAATTAATAAATTGAAGAATTAGTACCTAGATGTTTAGGGGCTGTTTTGTAATGATTAAGTTGATGCAATTGATGCATGTTTAAGTTGTTGTTTTTGTTGCTGTTGTTCTGGTTGTAGTTGTTGATACGTTGATTAAGTTGCAGGTCTTATGACCAATGTTGTTTAAGTTATTGATGATGTGTTGATTAAGTTGCAGGTCTTATGACCAAGGTTGATTAAGTTGTTTGCGGTTGTTGCATTGTAGTGTTGTGACGTTGTAGTTGTTGTTATTGTTACATGCATACATTTGCATATTACGTTGGCCTGGATTGGCAAAATGTTTAAGTTGGCCTTGACGGCACCTGTTTAAGTTGGCCTTGATGGCACATGTTTAAGTTGAAATGCCTCGATAACCTGGCATATGTTTAAGTTGGGAGTTCTGCTCCAATGGTACCACATGCATTTGCACAGTTGAGTCGCATTTGAAGTTGTTGTTATTACGTTGTTGTTGTTATTATGTTGTTGTTGTTATTACGTTGTTGTTGTTATTAGGTTGTTGTTGTTGTTATACTTGTTGTTGATAAATAATTATTATAACCGTTGTTGCTATTTGTTATTATAACTGTTGTTTGAATAAGTATGAAGTGGTGAAATTGTATGATCTAATCTTAATATATTATTTATCATACGCTTGTTTATATTGTTGGATATCTCACCCCTTCTGAATGATGTTTCCCTACCATGGGAAATGGACAGGTACTCAAGATAGCGGTGGAAGTTTGAAGTGATTTTATGAAGTCTTTAGTTATTGTTAGTTCGAGTTGGGTCTTGCTCTGGTACGTAGCACTCGGGGGGATGAACGATTGTCTTTTAATTGTTGTTATAACTATAAGTTGTTAACTTTTAAGTGGAATTTATGAAGTAATATGACGTTGGTGAAGTTGCTTTAGTTTAATAAAAATATTATGCGAAGTGAAGTTGAATAATTGATATTATTATTATTATTAATAAAAGTTGTTTTATTTTTTAAAAGAGTAAACAAGTTTTATCGTTTCATCCGAGTTATGTGCTATGTATCTATGATATATGTGATTAAGTTGTTTGTTGTTTTACGTTGAATGTGACATCCCAATTGTATATTGAGTTTCCGCACTCTGATTTTATTAAATATTCGTTGGGTAGATTTGGGGTGTTACACCTTACACCTTCCCTTTGTATAACCTACCCCCCAAACTCAAAATCTTTTTAAAAGGTATTTTCCTGTTCTTTTAGCCTTTCTATATATTGGATAAAATAAAAGTCGGTGGCGACTCTTGCTATCCGCGACATTTTCTTAAAAGTCAGTTCACCGTATTACACTACCATTGTAATATGAAAATTGGGGGTTCAAGACACAAGAAGACCATATGATATGGCAAGATTAAAAGTTATAACTGGTTGAAGATTAATTGAAAAGATTGACACTCTTAAAAAAGAATTTCATCACTTTCAAATAGCATCAAAATTGTGAAGAAGATAGGTGTCTAAATATGTGACATTATATTCATTCATCTCATCACTTCATCTATCATGATGCATCTTTCCCTATAGTACTTTGCTTTGGATTTTATCCTTTTTTTATAATTTCAAAAGGGAGAAAATAGTTATGGTTGTTTTTGTTCATTTTATCTCAGGATACCAACGTTTGAATTGTTAAAACAAATGAGGGGGTGATATACCAGATAAGGGGAATATCAAATGTCAAACAAAAACTTCCCATTAATATATTTTGTCATCATCAAAAAAGGGGAGATTGTGAATAAGATATCCATCCTTTATCTAATGTAGTTTTAATGAAGACAAAAATCATAGAATAAAAATCTTAAGAAGACACGTGACGAATGCTTTACAATTATGAAGTTAATCAAGAGAAGAACCAAACTAATGGATTGTAATTAAGGTTCATTACAATTCATGACATATTACTTTAGATGCACATAAATTCACCTCTTATTTCATCTATAAGTTTCTTACATGTTTATGCATAAACACCATGAATGCCAAAATTTTAAAAACTGCATTTTTCACTTCTGGTACAATGGTAATCTATTACCACTTGTTCATAATCGATTAAGAGTTATTTTTATAATTACGGCAGTTGAAATTGTGATAGTAACACTTTCAGAACTATCATAAACGCTGCAGCACGTAATCGATTACCAGTCAGCCATAATCGATTACGAGTCCAACATATGCATTTATTATGAGACAAAATGTGTGTAAAAATGTGTACAGCTTCATGGATTCGTTTGAAACGTATACATCACTTAAAAAAGGTATCTTAGGATTATATAAGGCTATATATGTAACACCCCCTCCTAACCCCAAGGAAATACTATAATTATGTGGCAAGACCAGAGTAAAATTAGCATACATATCTCAAAGGGCGTCACATTTATTTTCAAAAACAACAAAACATAGACCTGGTCATAATCATAAAACTTATTTAAACTTCATGTTTCATATGCATATCACAGCGGAATAATTCTTTTCTCAATTGATACCAATAATTTCATCTCATAAAATGAACCATGTATCAAGGCTTAGGCACTAAAGGCACATCATCATATAATCTCAAAATACAATACCAAATAAAAAAGAATATCACAAGTATCTCTTAGAATAATAACATGAGTTCAAATAACCTCTGTGTTACATGACCAGAGCATGACTCACTACATAAGATAAAGCTAAGAAAAAGCTAACTCCTCCGACTAATCCTCGCGAGAAGCAGCGCTATCTTGAGTACCTGAGCAATGTCGTACAAAACATCATTCCAACTGAAGGGTGGGAATTCATATCATCATAAAAATATATAATAATAATTAATGCATAACAAACGTTTGCCAACCAAATTTATCACACTTCACATATTCATGTATTCAACATTTTCCAATCCATTTCATATATTCACATATGTAACATTTCTCCACAATTCATGATACCAAAGATAATCAACCATAATAACACAGTGGAACAATTAAATCAATTATCATATATTTCATATAAAAAACAACATTCACACCGGCTCACGTGACTAATATGCAATTCAATGCGATATGCATGTGGTACCAATTGTGAACATCAGGTTCACCTTGTTCTAGATCCCCACTAGGATCAGAGCCACCAATATGAACATATAGTTCACCGTTCCAGATCCCCACCATAGGACCAAAACCACCAAAACTCGAAGTATAAGCTCTCCATGAATGCATGTGCAAATACCAACAAACATATACAATTAAGATTATCCATTTAATCTTAATCATACAAGCATATCACAATAATCCATCACATATGAATTATCCCACCATTTGCACAAACATACATATATCATATTATCATCACCAACTATACATTCACATAGTATTAACCATCTCAACACATCACAATTAACCCATAGCATACAAAGCCAAACAATGTTATTCACATCCAACACACATTCTCAAACCAAACAACACCATTACAAGTCATTTACCTAATCAAATTATTATTATTAAATTATTTATTGCCAATAAAACCATTTTTATTGAAAAGAATACGACATTAGTTTCCTAACACTTTGAATTGGGACTCAAACGCAGTTACGGTTCAAAAGATATGAATTGTTATAGTTTCAAAGAAAATGCAAACACTAATATCATGCACTGACACCGCAAAACCTCATTACACATCAAATAGATTTATTTCCAGAATATGAAACCATTTTTACAAGAAAATACAATGTATTAGGTTTCTCCAGGTTCAAACAGTGAGTCAAACAGACACCCGAAACTCAAGTTATGAATTTTTGAAGTTGTACAAAAATTCTGCATTTAAGTCCAATTAAATCACATATTCACCAAAACTCAAATAATTAATTATTCAACACATCAAATAATAATTATCATGGCAATTAAATAATAAAATAATTACTAAATAAAAAAATTGGGGTGTTGCAATATATATCACAAATACAACTAACCTCTTTCATACATTTAATTTCATACAATTCAAACAAATTTTCAAGTGTTCATACAACTTTAATAATGAAACTTTGTGCATAACTTTCATATCATTCAAAAAATCTCATTCAAACATTCTGAGCACTTAAGGGATATATGAATAAATTGTAATATTTAGAAAGGGGAGATATATTATCTTTGAATCAATTCAAGAAACAAATTTATTCATTTCTATACAAAGTGTGTATATTGTTCTTCATCATAGTTTGTCGGTGAAAGAAGTTTGTAAATAGAAAGTGGTATACTTTATATTTTTTTTAGAATCATCATAGTGTTTCATGATTGTGAAAAAGATTATTTAAATTGGATTAATTCAAAGTCCACCATAGAGTTTGATATTTGTGAAAAAATTATTTGAATTAGAGTGATTCAAAGTCTTCCATAGGTTTGGTGTTTGTGTATATTTTAGAAGGTTATAAAGAAGTCTTGGTGTTAGACTTGTACAAGGATCTAACATATGGTAGAAAATACTTCAAGGTCTGAAGTGACTAGATGTATCCTTGGTTGATAAGGGGAATAAGTATAATTTTCTTGTGTCCTTTATTTTTCAGCACTTTAATTCTCTGCATTTTGTTATCCTAAGAACATATCATATTCATAACTTCTAGAAAAATAGTAAGTTAAGAATTGTTGCGCAAAAATAAGAAAATTGGGCAACCTTATTTCAACCCCTCTTTTAGGTTGCATCTCATAGTTACAGATCATGATGCTATCATTGATAAACTTTGGTCTCTTTCCATGTAAGAAGAGAAAATCGATTTGAATGAAACAACATTTGAGAACTTGTTCCCAAAGCTTCAGCTGATCAAGTGATTGGTACCATTTGGATCTTTTGCATTAAGCTGGTCGAAAATGGCAATGTTTTAAGAAATAAAGCCAGACTTATTGCCAATGGAAACAATTAATAGGAAGACATGTATTTAGATAAAACCTATTATCCTATAGTTAGATCGGGGACCCTAAGGATGTTATTAGCCTTTTACTACATCATGAATTTTAAATTCTTTCAAATGGGTGTAAAAACTGCTTTCCTATATGGGTAAATCCAAGATGAGGTATTTTTCTATTAACATCCAGATTTTATCAATCTGACCTTTCTTGATCATGTTTTCAAACTTAAGAAAGCTTTATACAATCTGAAATAAGATCATAGAGCATTGTACAATCGTTAAAGCAAACTCTTGCTTGAAAACGAGTTTCTAAGAGGACAAGTTGATAAAACTCTTTTTTATGAAGAAAGTTGAGCATGACATTTTACTAGTTCAAATATATGTCAATGATATCATCTTAGGTGTTCTAATGAATCCTTATGCAAGGATTTTTCTAAAATGATGCACAACGAAATTGAAATGTCAATGATGGGGGAGCTTCAATACTTCATAGGGCTTCAAATTCATCAAGCTATGGAAGGGACCTTCATTAATCAATAAAATATTGCAAAGAATGAAGATGTTTAAAATGGAGAAGTCCAAAACAACAACCACTTCAATGGCAACTTCATGCAACCTCAACAAGGACGAAAATAGAAAACTAGTTAAGGAGAGTAAATATCGAGGTGTGATAGGTTCTCTCCTTTATCTCACTGCATCTCGTCTTGACATCATGTTTGTTGTGTGTCTTTATGCCTATTTTCAAGCATCCTCAAAAGAATCACATCAGTGTGGTCAAATGCATTTTGAGATATCTCACTGACACATAACAAATGGGTTTATAGTACCTCAAGGGAGTGGGTTGTAACTTAGTTGGGTACACCGATTTTGATTTTGTTGGGTGCAAATTTTATAAGAAAAGTACAAGCGATACATGTCACTTACTTGGAAACTCGCTTGTTTCTTAACATTACAAGAAACAAACAAGTGTTACACTATTCATAGTTGAGGCAAAATACATTGTTGCAGGTAGCTGTTGCTTGCAAATTATCGAGATGAAACATGAACTTAATGATTACGATATTAATATTGGAGTTTTCCCTATAAGATGTGACAACACTAACTCCATAAACCTCACTTAAAACCTGACACTTCACTCTCAAGATAAATGCATTAAGGTTAGACACCACTTTCTAAGGGATCATGTTGAAAAAGGGGAATGCATAATTGAGTTTGTTACCTCATCTAATCAACTTGTAGACATTTTTATAAAACCACTTCCTAAAAAAAACTTTTTTATAAGAAATGAACTAGGAATCTTAAATCAATCATGCATGGATTAGTATGCTCATGTGTTTATTCTCATTCTTTTTATTTTTTCCTTACTCTAAATGGTGATATGTGATATACGTGTTAACAAAAAATAAATGGCGTAAAGCAAAATTATAGACAACTACATCGAGAATTTTTGGTGGATGACACTTGTTCTGGAAATGAAAGGTTCAACCACACTAAGTGTAACACCCCAAATCTACCCGGTAATTATAACAAGGGTTATTACCATTTTACCCCCCTGCCATATAGGTCATTTCTGGTTTACCTCCCTGTAAATTTTTTTTTTGAAAAACAACCTTGCCATTTCAAAATACTAACTTTTTAGCCCCTAAAGTCAAAATCTGCAGGAAAATCTGCAGGTTTCCTGCGGATTTTCTTTCGGATTTTCCTGCGGATTTTGACTTTAGGGGCTAAAAAGTTAGTATTTTGAAATGGCAAGGTTGTTTTTCAAACAAAAATTTTTACAGGGGGGTAAACCATAAAAGACCTATATGGAAGGGGGGTAAAATGGTATTAACCCTTATAACAAAATCAAAGTGATAAAATTTTACAACAACTATTTGGGATATCACATTTTCAACATAAAACCACAACCTGTATTTGCATGTTTTCATAGATAAATAGCATTCAGATTAACAATTAACGACATATTTTATCCTTTCAAGGCAAAATCACCTTTTTATTAATTTCGCAGCGGAATCACAACTTTAAACTTAGAAATTATTTACAACTTTATTCAACTAAAACAAATTTCAACTTATAATTATTCAACATACAAGTAGTAACAACAACATAGAAATAATTATCATTCATCCCCTGAGTGCTACGTATCAGAGCAACTAAACCGACTTAGACTAACAACAACTAATTCTTCATTCTTGAATACCTGGACGTTACCAGTATAAAGGCAGTGGTGAAAACAAATGAAAGGGGTGAGAAATCAACAACTATAAACAAGTGTATGATAAACAATATATTAGATTAGAATCATACAATTTTACCAACAATTTTAACGACAACAGACAACAACCAACCAACAAACAACTTAATATCAACATCAAATTCAATTATGCAACTCAAATGCGACTCAACTATGCACATGCATGTGGTACTTTTGGAGCAGAATTCTCAACTTAAAAATCTGTCAGTTTATCGAGGCATCAACAAGGCATAAGCTTTCAACTTTATATTTTGCCAATCCAGGCCAACGTGGTGAGCATTAGCTCCAACTTAGAAAAATGCAATGTATGCGACTATTTTGAATGGCTTACAACACCAGCAAAACAACTTAAACAACATAGTAACTTTCAACGTTGGCTATCAAGCCTCCAACTTAAGCATGTCCATAATTCGGAACAAATACTACTTATTCAACCGTACATGCAAATCTATGCATTCGACATAATTTCAACAAAACAAACCAACCATAATTACCTACTAATATATACGAACTACCCCGACAAATTACGGTCTATCATATACCCGGTTATAGAGATTGAACCCCACACTTACCTTGGATTTACGGTCTCTCTATAATTTTCCGGTCGATCTCCTAGCTTTGTCGCAGCTTCCAACCTTTTCCTCGTGATTCCACAACACCACTCTTATAAGCTTGCTACAGCGAAACCTTGTGCCTATCACCAAAACTCTTGTTCCTCTTTGTCTGCAACTTTGTTTCACGGTCTATTTTCCAAAAGCTACAAACCCCTTATTCTGCCAACAAAACCTAATTTTCTATTCTTTTATTCCTTTAACCCGATAAACCAAATAATAATATTTTCTCATAAACTCTTTAATGGGCCTATTATTAGCACACCTCCAATTTACTACGACTACCACACTTAGTTCAATATAAATTTCTCATTTATAATCCAATATTATTTTTTCACAACATCGTCAATCCATCAATTAAATAATACTTCATATAAATACACCGATTAATTCCCAACTTTAATACTTTTCAATAATTAATTATGAAAATACTCCGAAATATTTAATTAAATAACTAATTAAATTTCTGGACGTTACACTAAGAACTTCTGATGCATGGGATAAAGAATGATGATATCCAAAATAAATGACCTCACACAAAATTAATGTACACACAAAAGTGTGCTAGCAAATCCACACGATAAGAAAATGGATAAAATATGAGTACACATATAATTTGTTTATCCAGTTTGATCAAACCGACATACTCAGAGAGATAGATAGAGAGGGAGAAATTCTCCAATTTAGTATATTCCAAAACTTGTTACAAGAGATTACACATGATCTACGAGAAAACATCCTTTTAATTTCTTAAGAACACACTATATTTTTTTTCAAATTAATTTCCAATCTCTCACACCCTCAATATATAAATTACATAATCTCAAATTATAAGTATTTTCCAATCCCCTATATACCTCTAAAGGTCTTCAAATTCTTAATCTTCAATCCTAAGAATTTTTCCCTTTGACTCTCTAAGTTTCTCAAAGAAAACGATTGAAAATCACCTTTTAAAGATATCATGATGATCAGAGGAGGAAATGTATCTGCAAGGTTAACATTCTAATATCCAAATTAGTGTTTGAGAGAGGTGAAACTATGCAAATGTTTATGAGAGTGATACCTGAGGGTGACTCTGAATCTCACTTGTGAGATATTGGATCGAACTCTAGTATGGTTAAAGGGTAGCTTCTTGGTTCGACAGAGTTAAGTAGGGGTGTTCGCGGTGCGGTTTGGGCGGTTTTGACAAAAAAAATCATCCGAAACGTAAGAGAAAAAATAGTGCGGTTTGGTTTGGTTCGGTTGACTTTTAAAAAAAATCCGAACCAAACCAAACCAAACTAATGCGGTTTGGTTCGGTTCGGTTGGTTCGATTTTTTACAAATATTTTATTGAGCCATACATACACATATATATGACAACATAATTTTATATTTAGACATTCATACACTAACAAATAACAACAAAACTCGTCATATTTTGACAACAATTTTCCATGTAATATGTAAAAATTAAATTAGACAAAAGTGGAATATTAAACATAAAATAATAGCATAAAACAATATAAAATTATTATAATGAAACAAAAAAATAGAAGAGACGAAAGATTAGCGAAGGTGAAAAAGAAAAAGTGTTGAGAGATTTGAGAAGAAGATGTACGATAAAAATGAAATTAAAATACAAAACATTTACATAAAAATGAGAAGGTGAAAAAGAAAGAATATAAGAGAGTAAAAATTATAGAAGAAGAGGAAATATGTATGTAGCAAAGAAGGTGAAATAATGTTATTAGAGATTTGAGAAGATTGAGACTAAAATTATATGTGTAAGGATGAGAAAATTGTTCGTATTCATAAGGCTAATGTATAATAGGTTTAGTTTTGGGTTGGATGTGAGTTAAGTAAAATTTAGGTTGTAACATAATGCGGTTTGATTCGGTTTGGTTTGGTTTACAAAATACAAACCGCAAACCGAACCGAACCGTGCGGTTTTGTTAAAAAATGACCCAAACTAATCCGAACCAAATGCGGTTTTTTGCGGTTTCGGTTTGGTTTGGTTTGGTTTGCGGTTTTCTATTGGGTTGGTTTGGTTTTGAGCACCCCTAGAGTTAAGCATGAAGTCGAAGGTTGTTCACATGCTGGTGTCGAAATGTGCATGTTGTAGTCGAAGATGAATCTAGCATGCAGGTGTCGAAGATGCTAGGGTTGTTAGCATGTTAAATTAGGTTTTAGTGTTTAAACCCTAATTTGTTAAGTTAGCTTGTGTAATGAGCCTTGTGGGAAAAGCCCATTAGTTAGTATGTTAAGTTTTATTATAAATAGCATACTAGTCTCTCATCATTACATACTGCAAATCCTAATTTAGGGTGAGAGAGGTTATTTGTTATTCTTGTAAACTTGTAATCTTGTTTTCTAATAGAAAGTAAAAGAATAACAGTTATAACCAATTCTTGTGCTCTTCTTCTCCCTTGTTCTTTATTCTTTTTTTGTTTTATACTTTGTTATTGACATTAAATTCATCAAAAACACAGATGCAAGCGATATCGTGTTCTAGTGTTGTGCTTTACATTGGAGGTACATTGGTTTGTCAGGCATTGAAATACTTCATCTAAATTTTATCAAATTATTGGGTCGATCTCGGTAGATCTTTTACCAACTCAAAATAAATTATAATAAAACTATTAAAAAAATAAATGTTAACAATGAAATTAAAACAATTTAAATTTTTTATAAAACTTGAAAAAAAGAATAAAGACTAAACTTACATGTTTTGAAAGAAGAAAACTTAGAAGTTTCCATTTTGCATGGAAGAAAAAAATATTTAAACAAGAATAATAATATTAGAAAGCATGTTGTATTCAATAAAAAAAACATTTGTCAAAAATATAATAGTAATATATATTTTAACCCAAAAAAAATAGTAATATTAGAGAGCAAGATTCAGGTTTTCACTTTCGCTTACATCACACTCACAGCTCGAACAAAGTTTCTTTCTGTTCTCCCGCCTCAACGCACAAATGGTATGTTAGGGTTCTTCCTTCATCTTCTCCCTTTCTCCTTTTATTCTCTTTTCAACAACAATCGATTATCCTCTTTCAATTTCTTACCTAATGTTTCTTTTTATTATTATTTATCTTTAAATTTTCGAATGACAGAGTGATATACGGAAGTGGTTCATGAAATCACATGAAAAAACCAACAATGCCGCCGCCGGTAACTCCAAACCCTCCAATCCACCGAAACCTTCTCCGGTTAAACCTGAACCGGAGAAAACGGTTAGTGCTCTTACGCTCTTCGATATACTTGTTTTTAGTAATTCACTTTGATGAGTTTTTTCTTAAACCCTAAATGCAACATGTATGTGAAGTTAAAACACTGATTTCGCTTCGGAATTCGTAGATTCTATTGTTAGATGCATGAATGAACAACTTGTGAAATTTGAAGAAAATGCGAGATTATTTTTTGTTGACATGTTTTGCATTGCACATTTTCTATTGTGTATAGGTTTGTTTGCATGTTAATTATTGAGCCATAGCGCTTAGGACTTATTTGTATTTTAATATATGAAAATTTGTGAGTGTAAAGAGGAAAAATGTCCTTTTGTAGGTACCTGAAGGTCAAACAAGTTCGGGCAGAAGGAAAACTAGCAAATATTTTGATACGGACAAATCAAAGCCGAAGGATGAGATTGAAGAAACACAGGCACTTCCGGCTAAAAGAAAGAATATGAATGATAGTAATGAAGATGATGGAGATGACACTGTTCTGGCAACTAATAAAAAGAAGTTAGTTGGTTCAACTCCTACTAAGAAGTTGAAGAGTGGTTCAGGTAGGGGGATTCCCCAGAAACCTGTAGATTTGGATGAAAGTGATGAAGACGATGAGAAAAATGTGTCTCCGATAAAATCTGGTGGTAGGGGTCGTGGTGGAAGAGGAGCGTCGACACAAACAACTGGTGGGAGAGGCCGAGGGGGTGGTAGGGGAACTGCCAAGAAATCTGCAGATTTGGAAGAAAGTGATGAAGATGATGAGAAAAATGGTGCTAAATCTGGTGGAAGGGGTCGTGGTGGAAGAGGAGCCTCAACGCCAGCATCTGGTGGGAGGGGCCGAGGAGGTGGTAGGGGTGGATTCATGAATTTTGGTGAAAGAAAAGATCCACCACACAAGGGAGAAAAGGTTAAAACTTGTTAATTATCTGTGGATCTATCAATTAGAACTATTTTCTGTCAATGCACTGAAATTTCTCTCATTTGTCAGGAAGTCCCTGAAGGTGCTCCTAACTGTTTGGCTGGTTTAACGTTTGTAATAAGTGGAACACTAGACAGGTATTCACATAAACCTAGATTTGAACATCTTTACATGTATGTACAGTATTTAGGTTATCACTTATTTCATGTCATTTTTACTCTATTCAGTCTTTATATATTTTTTCTTTTGTATAATTATAGTTTGGAACGAGAAGAAGCCGAAGATTTGATTAAACGCCATGGTGGCCGTGTCACTGGATCAATCAGCAAGAAAACAGTTATATAATGCTTTTTTATTTATTAAATTGCAATTAAATTTACTTAATCACTATGCAATAACCATCTTTTGTTTGCAGACTTATTTGTTATGTGACGAAGATATTGGGGGAAGGAAGTCTGAAAAAGCTAAAGAGCTAGGGTTGGCATTCTTATATTTATACTTTTAAATATTTCTAGGTAGGTTAAAAAGGTTTCCATATTTTGCTGACACATGCTTCTCTTTATATAGAACTTCATTCCTCACAGAGGATGGATTGTTTGATTTGATCCGGGCATCAAAACCTGCAAAAGCTCCTAAGCAAGAGGAAAGCAAGAAATCTCTGAATAAGGCAGTGCCATCCCCGTCAAAAGTTCCTCTGAAAGTTGAAACTAAGGCTGTTGCAGTGCCATCCCCTTCAAAAATTCCTCTGAAAGCAGAAACAAAGGGTAAACCCTATAAAGTGTGTTGTCATTTTACATTACTTGTATTGTCCTTTGATTTCCCGTGTGTATTGATGAGTTAGAAGTAGCTCCTAAAGTAAAGTGGTTGCTATCAAAGGGTGTTCATTTATTTATATTCTGAGTTGCATTTCTTTATCACAAATGCAGCCTCTTTGTCTTCATGCTCACCTGCCAACCAAGCCAAGCCAAAGAAAGCTGCTACTGTTCAGTCTAATGTGATGTGGACAGAGAAACATCGACCTACAAATCCAAAGGATATCATAGGGAATCAGTCACTTGTATAATAACTTGTCCTCATTACCATATTTCGGTGGTTAATTTTTTTCATATGTATACTAGGATATGGACCATCATTTGCCCTTACCTTAGATGTAATGGTTTACAGGTTTTACAGCTTCGAAATTGGTTAAAAGGTTGGCACGAGCAATTTTCTAACACAGGTGGTAATAAAAAAGGAAAAAAGCAGAATGACTCTACTTCCAAAAAGGCTGTCTTGTTAAGTGGAACCCCCGGTATAGGCAAAACAACATCAGCAAAGCTGGTGTGTCAGGAGCTGGGTTTCCTGGCCATAGAGGTGGTGACATTTCTTATTAAATGCATACATGGCAAAGGTTTTTTTTCCACCGTATTTTCCTCTCACGTCCATGGTTGTATTGAAGGTAAATGCTAGTGATAGCCGAGGAAAAGCTGATAGCAAAATTGAAAAAGGAATTAGCGGAAGTAATTCAAATTCTATCAAGGAACTTGTGACGAATGAGGCCCTTGGCACTAATATGAATAGGTTGGTCATTCATTATCATAATAAGTAGTTAGTGAGTCCATAATATACACATTGTCATGATTCTTTAAGTGTAAATTCCAGGCCAAAGCAGTCCAAAACTGTGCTCATTATGGACGAGGTTGATGGGATGTCAGCTGGTGATAGGGGTGGTGTTGCTGATCTTATTGCTAGCATCAAGATATCAAAAATTCCCATTATTTGCATTTGCAATGATCGTTATAGCCAGAAATTAAAAAGCCTAGTGAACTACTGTTTGCTTCTTAGTTACCGGAAGCCTACAAAGCAACAGGTTTTTCTTGCATGTCTTTCTTGCTAGATGTCATTGTTTCTCTTTTATTGTGTAAATTTAAAACCATCATTCATTTATATTAGATCCCTTTGTTTCTCTCTTTTCATCCGAATCACATGGATTTGTTCAAGTTCTGTTTATTTAACATGTAAAAACAACAGGGATCCCTTGCTTGTACAGACATTAGGGGTGCTCCCCTGCCAATTTTTATGGTTATTTTATGTTATGCATAATCGACTGGACTTTGCCAGTTACTTGAACAAATGATTGTTGTTTATTACCGAATAATAGGATATCAAAATACAGTTTCTCATCAAAGCTAGTATTTGATTTCTAACATGTCCTTTTGATAACTATCCTCTCTTTCATGGCCACTTTATGTTACTTGACTATGGAACAAGAACATTTTTACTTGTGTTTTATTTCTATTAATTGAATTTGCTCAGTTCTTGAATGTCATAAACTTGAACATTTATTTACTTCCATGTATCTCTCTGTCTTATGGTTTTGGTGTTCCCACTTTGGGCAAGTCTAATGTGTTACTTTCCTGAATCCAAGGTTGTCAAAATCACGATCTAGATCTTAAAATCTTAACAATTTTGCAATCCCACTCACTCCCAACGATTCTGATCTTAAGTAGAATCCTGTGTTATAGCCAAATTGCGAAAATAAATAAATCATAAAACCATTGATTATGTGCGATCTTGGCCAGTTCCGGCCACAATTGACCGTTTTCCGATCACCACCATTACAAGTCAAGAAGAATGACAAGATGTCGAGGCGCGACAATTACGGTTCGGAGGCCATTTTCCCACTAATACACTTGCTTGCCAAAATATCATGTAAAAATACACTAGCTTACCAAAATATCATGTAAAAAACTTCAAATATATAGTATTATTTTTTTCGTTATAGCAATATCTTTCGATTTTTGTTACGATCATATGTTTTACAATCTTGCTACCCCCTCCTGATCTTACAAAAATAATTGAATAGAATCTTACGGTCTTAATTATGATCTTATGTTTTACGATCATACTATCCCCTCCCAATCTTATGCAAGATCCCGTTCTTGACAACCTTGCTTAATCTCTAATATTCTAGTGTTGTGTATGATCTCGAGTTTTTTTTACCAATGATGACTTAGTTTGGCTGTCTGTTACCCTTAAGTGAATCTAGATAAAATTAGTAAATCTTATTTAGAGAAAGTAACCTAGTCTCTATCCCACTGTTTTCACTCTGCCCCCTAATAAAAGATGGGGTGTATTTCTGAGTAATTTTTTTGGCTACATCCTCATGGAAGCAACTTTCGTTGCTACTCAATGACATATGGTCTATATCATATATGAGTGTATAGTTAAGTTTTTTTGTTTTTTATCAAACCTGCTTACTCTAGCATGTATACAACTTGTAGCTTTACATGTTAAAACAAACATGCTGAGGTGTGGTAGCTTATAACTTAAATTTTTATTTCTGAGTAATTTTTTTGGCTACATCCTCATGGAAGCAACTTTCGTTGCTACTCAATGACATATGGTCTATCATATATGAGTGTATAGTTAAGTTTTTTTTTATCAAACCTGCTTACTCTAGCATGTATACAACTTGTAGCTTTACATGTTAAAACAAACATGCTGAGGTGTGGTAGCTTATAACTTAAACTTTTATTTATATCAGATGGCTAAGAAGTTTATGGAGGTTGCAAAGGCTGAAAGGCTTCAAGTTAATGAGGTGATTTTTGCAACATAGTTCATCTTATATCTTGGAGAGTTTTACTCTACTTGATTTTGTGGGCTATGAGGGTACACATTTACTTTGAATCACTGATATCCTTCTCAATTTTTTGCAAGTTAATATTGAATAAAGTACTTTTTTGAATCATTCACCATGTTTGTTTTAGATTGCTCTTGAGGAATTAGCGGAAAGAGTTAATGGAGATATGCGAATGGCACTAAACCAGTTACAATATATGGGCCTCTCCATGTCAGTTATCAACTATGATGATATCAAGCAGCGCTTACTTAGCAATGCGAAAGATGAAGACATTTCACCATTCACAGCTGTTGATAAGTATGACATATATCATCTAAGTGCTGCACTTAAAATCTTAAACCATGCTTCATTGTCATACTCTTAATTCTATTTTCTTGTTGGCCTGCATTAGTGTATTTCTGTATTCTCAATATTTGTGATTACTTGTTTGACTTTCTATTTTTCTTCTCTATTAAAACTGTTGCATTTTATTAACCTTTTTCAGTGGCCACACCCCTAATGTCTGTCAAATCACGCAATCAGATTGCTCTGATATATGCTAGTAAAAATAAGGATGACTGATGAGGATATATTTATATAAATTGAATGAATATTTCATGCTTTCATTCATAACATTGCAGTTCCATTGTGCTTATAGGAGGGGATAGAATGAATTTTATTCTTGCAGATTTAGATTTAGTGTCAAATATTGCCTAATCATAGCTGGGTTTTTAGATAACTTTTGTTCATAGCCTCAATTGGAGGCTGTCTAGACTTTCAAGTTCAAGTAATAGTAATATAAATAATATTACAAGGTAAGTAAAAGTGCGTGAAGGTAAGGGCTCAATTGACGTGGCCACGTGTAAATAAAGTAGGGTTTTATTTCATGTATAAAATCCTTATAAAATATGGTTTGGTTTCACTATCTTTTGTTCCAGTTAACAACAGTTGTCATTCTGGGTAGGCTTTTTGGTTCATGTATAGAATCCTTATAAAATTTATGATTCTTTTCTTGTCTTGTAGGCTTTTTAATTTCAATGCTGGAAAGATGAGAATGGACGAGAGGATTACTCTTAGCATGAGTGACCCTGATCTTGTTCCTCTACTTATCCAGGTTCTCTAATCATTTCCAATTTCGTATGCTTGTTTTGTTTTGGGTTATCTTTTCTGCCCAATTATGTACTGGAATTTATACTTATTAGCAGTCCAGTGTTTTATTCCATCTCTTGCAACCTCATTCAACTTTGATAGTCTAAATAATTTGGCTTCTATCTTATAACCAATTTAGCCATATATGTCTGCATTTAACCACATATCTTATAAATAAAAATCACACAATGGTTGATTGAACTTAAATTTAGTTATAATTAACCTGAAATTAACACCATTTTACATGCCAACTATTATATTTTGGAATTGGTTGCCATTTTATAAACTGGTCCTTGCATAATCTTCTTATTCATGAATTTCTTCAAGGTTAAAGTTATAAATTTTTTGGGCCTGTGCGTTTGCTAATGCAACCGCACCTCAGGGTTGGAAGTGGTGAGAAATTTTCATTTACGTGGAACAATTTGCTAGTTGAAAATATCTTTTGTTGATTTCATATTAGCAATTTACTTTTTTTTTGCTGGATAGCCCTGTTTGCCTTAATATTATGAACTTGGTGAATATTTCAAATATTCCTCATATGTTTTTCTTTTGACACTATATGGCAGGAAAATTATATTAATTATAGACCAAGCTCAGCTGGCAAGGATGACAATGGTATAAAACGCATGCAGCTTATTGCCCGCGCTGCCGAGTCTATTGCTGATGGCGATATAGTGAACGTACAGATTCGCAGATATCGACAGTGGCAGCTCTCTCAAACTAGTTCTCTGGCATCATGTATACTTCCGTATGTAGCCTTGTCACTGCTCTTGAAAATAACCATTTCTTTAGTAAAATTTTCTCTATCCAGTTCATCTTTTCTCTTTATCATTGTTTCAGTGCTTCTTTGTTACATGGATCAAGGGAAGTACTTGAACAGGTAAAAAACAATTTATCCTGCTCGAGTTATTGCCATATATAATTTCTTCTCCGACCCCTTCATTTTTTCACTTTCGGGCTTATGGTTTTAGTAAATGTCATGTTATTTATCCACTGTCCTTAAATTAAATATAGTATTCATGTTATTGGGTTCCTTCTTGGTATGAAGTGAGGAGAAAGCAATGCCCAAAAAAAGAAAATTGTAGTGTTAGTAATGTGATGTGCTTTATGTTATTATTATTGACATAGAATTTACTAATACTACATTTTTAACTCCTAATTAAATATGGAAGCAAATCATGAAAATAAGAAAATATGGAAACGGATTCTTAGTGATAATCTAAGATAACATATTTCATGAATAATGTTGTGATTATATAATTTCCATATATTTTAACAATATGTTCTTATATTTAAGTCATACCCGTGGGATTAGTAGGAGTAAGGAAGATATTTTACTTTCAGTTTGGTTGCATTCCCTGGTCTAAATACTTGGTTAGATATATAAGTATTCATGAATCTTAATAGTCATATGTGATAGGCGTTTAAGGGACATTTGTTTCTACTGGCCTTTTCCATTGAACTTATCTGATTATTGCTTAAGCTTTGCATCATATCGGGCATTGTTTCTGCAGGGAGAACGAAATTTTAATCGATTTGGTGGTTGGTTGGGGAAGAATTCGACAAGGGGTAAAAACATGAGACTTATGGATGACCTGCATGTTCACATTCTTGCATCTCGCGAATCTAGTTCGGGAAGGTAAATATAAATACAATATTTTACCTCACTTTTTCTCGTGCTTGTCTATTAGGGAATTGGAAGTTATATGTCATGTAGACTTCTAGGAAGCATATATTTTTGTTACAACATCGTCCAATAGAATCATTTTGGATTTCTCAATATATTGCAATGCAGGGACACTATTCGCTTGGAATACCTTACTCTTCTTCTTAAAAAATTGACAGAACCTCTCAAAGTCCTTCCTAAGGTTGGAAATACATTATGACTTGTTATTTTCAATCACACAAAATGTTTAAATGTGGAATTTTAGTTGATTAATGTATGCCTTTTTTGGAAATTATCAGGCTGAAGCTGTTGAGCAAGTTGTGGAGTTCATGAATACATACTCAATCAGTCAGGAAGATTTTGATACTATAGTAGAGTTATCAAAATTTAAGGTTCCATAACTATATTTAATGCTGCCTCTTTACCACAAACTGATATCAACCTCAGATTAATTTTTTGATATTCTACTCTTCAGGGTCATCCTAATCCACTAGATGGCATTCTGCCTGCCGTCAAGTCAGCCTTGACAAAAGCATACAAAGAGCAAAGCAAAACTCGGACGGTTCGAGCTGCGGATCTAATTACTCTTCCTGGAATTAAAAAGGCACCTAAAAAGAGAATTGCTGCTATATTAGAACCGGCTGATGAAGGAGTGGAACAAGGTGATGGTAACAATGCCCTGGATGAGAGTGAAGAAGAGAACTCTGACGTGGAAGAGTCAGGTAAGTTGTGTTTTTTTATTCTGCATATATATAACAAGTTAACAACAGATCCTTAATCATCAGACTCCGATATGATTTTCTTTCTCTAACATTATATTAGTCTTTTCATTAATTGATTGCTTATATGTTATTTTATGATGCACGATGTATATGAAGGCGCTGCAACTGGCGAGAAGCTGAAGTCAGAACTTCAAAGTTTGAGTTCAAAGGGTAGGATATCTATTAGCATGTTGATTGGTTGGATTTTTTTAGTGATTTATTTTTAAATAGAGGAATGCAGTTGTATCTGATCTGTTTGTGTCTCTAGGCATGCAAGTACAATTGGAATTAAAGGGGACTGGTAGTGCCAAAAAGGCATCTGGTGGTAGAGGTAAAGGTGCTTCAGCATCTGGCCAGAAAGTTGCTCCAACGGCAAAGGCTCCTGCAAAAAGAAAAAGGTGAAGAAATATTAAACGCTCCTTTTTGTGGGGACATTACTCGGGAAGAGTTGTATATGAACCCTTTCTAACCCCTTCTATTTGTGTAATTGATGTTAGATCTATCTAAATTTTCGACCTGTGTTTTTATCAAGTTCTCTAGGGCGGATTCTGCGAACTAATGTGTCACTTTTAGTCATTTTTTAGCTATTTTTCTAAAATGCAGATGGTTCCTTGTGTCTTGTGATATAAAATTAAAACAAGCTAAGAGGAAAGTTTTTATGGTATAATTATAAACAACAATGCTATATCTACATCATTCGTTACACCTAGACCGTATTCACTATTCACAAATATGGTGTGAATGTCATGACCGTGAGCAGCATCCATGCGAAAGTTGGTTAGTGTAATATAAACAGATGGTTAATGAAGTAATGAAATTGATTAATAATCTCTAAATGAAATATAAAATATTCTTAATAAAGTTATGAAGTTGGTTAATTACATAATTTTATATTGACATTCTTCAATTAATTTTTTTATTTGTTTTAAAAAATATATTATATAAAATTTTACTGTTTTCCGTATTGATGATACGGGGTGTAGTGTATAAAATGTGATATTGATAAAAATGTGATTAAAATATTTTTATATCAAATCTGGTTATATTTTTAAAGAATAAGTTGAAAATTGTTTATAAATAAATTTTGGTAAAATTTATGAGGTAGTAAAATAGTTTATAAATATTTTTATCAGATCTAGTTATATTTTTATATTTTTGAAGAATAAGTTGAAAACATCTATACATTTTACTCAATTCTGTCCATTTTTCTCTCTTTCGTTAGTGTTGTCTCCATCCAGCACTTAAAAGATAGGGTACAAATTACAATTCGATAAAGGCAAGCTAAGGTAGGGGACAATCCTATAAAAAACACATACTTTCTCTTGTTATTGTTATGAATAGATGATTGATGTAGAAGAAACATAATAAACTAAAACATAAATTTACATATGATCGTTGGTCTGATTTTGTTGGCGATCTTGCTTTGATACTTTGCTGGAAGGAGACTTCCGTAGAATCTACAGACCTATGCCAAGAGGGAAGTCGCAACCGATGTTATCACTGATTTGGAAGGGTGTCTCCGGCTACATCAGCAAGTGCAATTACATTCTTTATTTGTTGATCTTGCCGGAAGCGATCTTGCCGATTATACCAGCGTCGTCAAATCACCCCAATTTCCTGGATAACAACTCTAAAAATCCGCCGGGTTGTGACTCAAAATTGATTCTGGTTGACAAATTTCTTATATACATCACATAATAAAATGATCCTTTATCCTGTTTAGCAAAAGCTACACACTAGACAGAACCATTAGAGTACACAATTGTTCTTTAAGATAACATGTAAGGTTATCATCAAAACTCAAGGTCACATGCATAATCAATCTTATTCTTACACTAAGGTCGACACAACCGTCGGTTTGAGATGATACAATCTCTCTCCTTACCTTATCACAAGTCAAATGGTAATCAGAGACCTATGTAATCATTCCTCTAGTACTATTAGTACTTGTAGTAGAAACCTCCACCTCAAACTAAGACTTCTTTACCATGGTTTCTAAAAGCTTCATCCTTAAATCTTTACTTTTCTTCTCGTGATGTGACCCACTGAAAATAATACATTTGCAATTTTATGAACTTCGATTCTTCCCGTTCCACTCCCAATAAATAATAACCCTTCATACCTCTTGGAATACCCTTGAAAACACAATTCATAACTTTTTCCTCAAGCTGAATTAGCTTGATTTAATCAATAAACAAAGTTTTGAAAACCTTCAAAATATAGTAGGTTACAGTCTTCCCACTCGAAACCTTTATAAGTGTTTGGAAGTCTATTCATATAAATGAACACTTGTCATCCATGTAAGCTACTTGGCACCAACCTTACCCCAAAAACTCAATCATAACTTAGTGACCACATGCATTTTTAGACCCTTTAGATATGATCACATCACTATGCGAAATCTTCAATAATCCATGTTAAATGATAGTGCAATAGCCTATATCATCAAACATGTTTATGGATAACAAATTCTTCCTGAGCTCTAGAACATACATCACATTATGAAGAAGAAACTGACAATCATTGAACATTTTAAGTCTGACCATACCAATAGCACGAACCTTGAAAGACTTATTGTCACCTAGGAAAACAACTTCACCTTGCGCTAGCTTCAAAGTCTTAAAATATTTTTTCTTTAACACATGTGATAAGAGTAACTTGAGTCCATGACATAACTTTATTAAATCTCCAAACTCGACATCACTAATACATCAACACTCTCATAATTATCCTTATCAGAGCCAATTGTAATTTGAACAAAATTTTCATTGCCCCTCCTCTCAAGACAATCCTTCTTGAAGTGATCGAGTATTTGACAAATAAAGCATTTTAACCTTGACTTGTCAAACCTATTTAATTTGGACACCCCTCTATGCTCACTTCCTCCTCTTGATACACTCAAGTCTTCACCACTATTGTAAATATTCAAATCTTCCACCTTTAAAAACTCTTTGGATCTCACAGCTGTTTGGACTTCATATAAAGTAATAATAATTTATTTACCGTAAATAAGGGCATTCTTAAATTTCTAAAAATACATGGGTAATGAGCTCAGCAAGAGTAAATTTATGTCTTCATCATCAATCTTCACCTTAATATCCTTAAGATAATTAATAATCTTGTGAAATTAAGTTAATTGCTCCACTATAGATTTGTTCCCTACCATTCAAAATGAGTAGAGTTTTTGTTTCAGATATAACTTGTGAGTCAAACACTTGGTCATATACAATGATTCAAGTTTTGCCCACATCAAAACCGCCATATTCTCCCTAACAACTTCCTTTATAATTTTATCCTCGAGACACAAGATAATGACACGTATGACCTTATCCACCATCTAGGTTTTCTCTTTGTAACACCCCGAATATTATAATTATTATTTAATTACGTTGTTATGATTTATTTGATGCAATAGATGGTTTGATGATGTTATATGTGGGGTAATGTCGGATTTAACTTGTGTTGAGAATTATTCTAGTTTAAATAGTTTATTGAAAATTATTTGAATTTAGGAATAATTGTTAGGATTATTTTAATAATTTAAATTGGATAATATAAGTAGAACTAATGAGGGCAAGATGATCATTGCATGAGGATTAGTGAGGATAAAGAAGGAAAACCATATTAGAGGTCTTAAGGGTTATTGTAGTAAAAAGGAAAAATTGAGAGGGGAATCATATTAGTTGGAATGATCGTGCTCAGAGAGAAGTGGAAGCGAGAAAGTGAGAAAAAGCCAGGGCTTGGAAGAATCCATTGTTGGAGCTTAGGAACCTTCAATCTAAGGTAAGGGCGGGGTTCCAACTTTCTAAGGGGTTGCATAATGGTCGTTATGTATGGATTTGATTGCCATGGTTGTTGCTTAATTTTATTCATGAAATTGCTTTTGGTATGTGTGAATCTATGTGACAAATTGTTGACACAATTGTGTGTTGTGTTGATGCCCTTGGTGTTTGAATGAATTGTCGATGATAATGCTCTGAGGTTGGAAAGATTGGATGAATTGGGGAAATATGTTGTATGTATTTGGTACTGAACATGTAAAATAGAACAAATGATTTTGGGGTAAAAGTGGGGTTTTGGAAAGGCTTAAAAGTGATTTTCGCACTTTGAAACAACAGAAATCTGCTTCTGTCGCAAAGGAAATCAATTTGCACAAATGAGGAAATCGATTTTCCAATGCATTTTTGTGAAAAATTGGATTCTGGGTAGTAGAGATCGATTTCCTGTTCGAAAATTGAGAATACTGGCCACTGGAGTGTAGGAAATCGATTTCCTGAAAGGGGGTAATCAATTCCATCAGTTCTGGCAGAATTTTCATAAAACTTCAAAAATCCATAATTTTTTACTCGGGTGTCCGTTTGATGCGCCGTTTGAACCTTCGGAAAGGTAAACATATTTTCTATCATATAAAAATATTTTGGAACACATTGAATCATTATTTATTGGGAATTGATGCCCTTCTATATGAGATTTTGTCTGTTATGCTGAGATATGTGCATGCTATTATATGTGATTATGCTGTATGATGTTGTTGGGATGTATGAATTGTATGTTGCATGTATGAACAACAGGTGGTCTGCATTGGCGTATCGCATTGATGAATGTAGATATCAATGTGTTGTATTTTGTTGCATGGTTGTATCACATGCATTTCGTGTTGTGGACTTTAGTCTGGTTGTTGGCTCTGATCCAAATGGCGTGGATCAGGAGCGATGTGAACTACATTGTTCATGCTGTTGGTAGGCTCTGATCCTAGATGGCGTGGATCAGGAGCGATGTGAACTTGTTTACCAGTAATTTCTAACAAACAACCGCTAGTCTTCCAAACTGTGTAATTTGGTAACTTACAGGATCGACTAGATTGATCCTAGGACATGTATCTCAAAGTTTTAGCTTTCTCTAAGTTCATTTTATAAGTGGTCATATTTCTGATTTATGAATAAGAACAAGATTCTTCTAAAATAGAGACTAAGTATTATCTAAGAATTCAGAATAAACCTTCGATTGTAAAATACTGGGTAAAGTGTAAAAGTTGAATCTAAAAGGGTTACAAATACTGTAAAATGTAGGAAAGTAATGATTTTGATAAAATGTAAAAGGGCTGATTGAAAGTAAAGAAAATGTAAATGGCGAAAGACTGGAATTAATGAAACTATAAATGACTTTAGAGTAAAGAAAGCAATGGTGTTTTCATACATACATGATCAACAGACTCTTTTTTCTCGCGTCGGTACTTTGAGTATTTGAGTGATTTTTGTATACAATGTGAAAAACACCCTAATCTTAAAACCTAAGATTCCTATTTATAATGATTCGACCCTAACGGTCTCTACACAAATGAATGCCACGTTCGATATTTCAAACGAAAGGATCTTCTGATGATACCACATGTTCTTCTGACGAACAGACGCAAGTTTAAAGTTCAAACTCTTCCTGCTCGAAGCCTTTTTGAAACCATCCAACGTGGCTGTCGAAGCAAACTTCTTCATAGAAATATTCCAATTACACACTTGAAGTTGTATTTACTTCGACGTATCAAGTCTTCATAAAAATCCAAAAAAGAAATAACTTCTATAAAGCCATATTTCAAGGTATATTATTCAGAATATGATATTCTTAAACCTTGGTCGAAATTCCCAGCTAACAAATTGCCCCCAATAAATGTCTATTTCAAATGAAAGTAGAAATGGACATTTCTTGTAATTTTCCAAATTTTGACCAAAAGACCTTTCAATAACCTTCATATCATGACGTAACAAGCAATTATGACTTGCTTTTTGAAAAACTTCTATTCAAGACGTGCGTGCATTAGTTATCATCACGAGTACCAACTTCCAAGGTGATTGATTTGGCAAACTCCTTACCTTCTTTCCCAGGATTCGAACACGTGTCCCATGATTTCTGATGAGGTGTAACCACCTTTCCCTTCACTCTTCAAAGCCTTCTTCTTCACTCTTATACTTTCTTTTCAGCAATTACTCAGAAAACATACTCTTCTTCTCTTGCGTTCTTCTCCTTTCATAAAAACTACATTAAAGCTTCAAAATTTCTACAATAATGTCTCCAAACAAGCAAAAGAAGTCCAAGAGCAAGAATGCAGGAACCTCCAAAGGTTCATCTTCTCAAAATGTTCCGACCAGCAAGCTTATTACTTATGGGAATCGGGAGTTCATCACGCCTCCCAAACTTACTCAAGAACAAAAAGCAATTTATGCTTCTCAGGTACTCATCCCTTCTTCGCTTTCTGGAAAAACCCTAGTATTTTTAGGGACTTTAATTGCTGCTGGACATTTAGAGAAATACGTAGAATTATTTCCTACTTACCATGTTACAAAACCCATAGCAAACAAGATTGATCCTCCTACAGAAAATCTTGAGGATTCAGTGAAGAAACCCAACAAATCCTCTAAGGATAAATCTGCTGAAAGTACTTTGAAACAAAAAGTAACTAGAAAAGCCTTTCAGGTAGATTATATCACTGATAATTTTAGGCCTTTTCGATCATGCCCCACTTTAGACAAATCTTACTTGTTCTGGCTTAATACAGTTGAAAAGAAGAAAAGCCAAACCTGAAAAGATCTAGGGATTTTCGACTTGATTCAAATGTCGAAATTAGGTTTTAGCTATTGGCAACCTTTGCTGTTAGCATCCCTTTACTTATGGGATAGCACTTATAATACCTTCCATCTCCCTTATGGGATGATAACCCCAATTTTCTTTGATATAGCTGCCATAACTGGTCTTCCTCCGACTGGGGAAACTTTTGATCCTTATCTCAATTCTGACAACACAATTGACTTTAATGTCAAAAATGCATCCTTTAGTGCTTACATCAACCTTTATCATGTCGAAGGGGAAGATGTTTCTGATGTTGAGCACATAGCCTTCCTAGCTTTATGGCTATCAAAATTCGTTTTCTGCTGTAAGTCCTTACAAGTAGCTAGGAGATTCTTGACTTTAGCTAACCAATTGCATGTTGGTCGAAAAGTCTGTATAAGTGAATTGCTTTTGGATAGCCTGTATGAGAGTCTAGGTTCTGCCACTACCAAACTCAAGGAGTATGAAGATGGTTCCAACTTACTCTTGTCTGGACCTTATTGGCTCCTTCAATTGTGGTTAAATGCCACATTTGAACCTTCCCTTCGAACCTCTGGCACTGTAAATGAAAAAGATCCTAAAATAGCCAACGAGAGCATTGAAGGGACCATACTCTTGCAACTGACTCCTAATGATGACATGGAGAATCTTCAAACTTGCCTCACCAAGTACATCCTAATGTTTTCAAAATGTCATAGCTTTACTTCTTCGATGGCTCCTTTTTCTAGTCAAACTCATGGGCCTACTTGGTTTACTACATCAACTGAAGATACTGTGAAGCATGCAAATACTGAGGCCGAAGATGTATGGCGTGCATTCCTTCTACTCAGATTGCTTATTTCAAGGATCTTGCCAATAAAGAGATATGTATGTATGTTGGCCTATCAACCTAATTTTGTCTCTCGATAATTTGGGTTGTGCCAACTCATTCCCGAGCCTTTGTTTACTCGAAAGAGAGAAATCTGCTTTGCAGGAGTGGACTATGCTGTGCGAGACATTGCAAAGCACCAAGAGTATCACTCCAATTTTGCTGAATTCAATCTTATTCCTTTCCAACCTGCTTTCTACACAACCAATGGCTTTTATACTTGGTGGACGAACTTCTATTCTTCCAACATGTTCGACACTGCTCAAATCAAAGATCATCTAACCAAAGCCTTCTCACTTGTGCAGGAAAATGTGTACAAAGGTAAGATAACACACTGTGAAGAGATCAAAGCTTTCCAAGATTACTTTGAAAATGTCTATGACCCTACTCAGCTTAGTCGAACAGTTCATGAGGCAAAATATAATTTAAAAGAGAAATTTACTAAAACACTCCCAAAATTAAAAATCCCTCGATCTGTAAAACCTGGACTCAGGTATGATCTGGCTTTCGAACTTCAACCACCCATGTTTCCAAAGCTTCCTAGTGTTGATTTTGCTTTGGCAGTTTCTCCACCTTACCCAAATTGGTTTTCTTGTGGAAATATTTTTAATGAATTTAAAAATGATTCCAAAAAACACGACAAGAGGGTAAATTCGACTAAGCATACTCTGGACAGTTTCAAGGGTTTCCTCCACTATGACTTGTCTGCAGTGAGAATTACATCTCCGACATGTGAAGGTCTGGAGTCGAAAGAATTCCTGGTTTTACTTCCTTTCTTTCTTAAGCATAATTATTTTTAACTATTTTTTGCATGTATTTCTTTTAGCTGTTGAAAGAAAGGAAATCAAGAAAGAAAAGTCTACATCAAAGACTACTTCGACTACTGCCTCCAAACAAAATACGTCTTCTAGCCAAGGAGCCCCTTCAACCAAGGGTGTTTATGACTATAAATTACTTACAAACATGTTCATTTTTTAGGGTGATGGCTTACCTCTTACCACACCTAAGAAACGAAAGGCCTCTGATGGAAATACCACAATAGTCATTGAAGATGATGAGACTGAAGTTCCTCTCACTCCCCTCAAAAACAAGAAGAAGAAGAAGAAAAACAAGGCGTCGACATATGCCTCTTATCAAGCTACTAACCAAGAAAAGGTCAAAGTGAAAATTCTTCCCCCTCCTCAAAAGGATGTTGGGTCTCAACCCTCTAAAATTGTGATTTTAGAGAACATTGGAAGCAATGCTTCTAACCCTGATGATCCCAGGGTACAAATTTGCCTCAATAACTAATTTCCTTTTAAATGTCTTCGACTCTTAATCAAATACTTTTCCATTTTTTGATAGAATAAAACCAACACTCCTCCTGACTCCTCTGTTGATCAAAATAATCCTCCCAGCACTGAGGCTCCTTCGCCTCTTCCTACAACCAGTGGT
This sequence comes from Vicia villosa, assembly GCF_029867415.1. Lineage (NCBI taxonomy): Eukaryota > Viridiplantae > Streptophyta > Magnoliopsida > Fabales > Fabaceae > Vicia > Vicia villosa. The sequence continues at coordinate 81,377,818 of NC_081184.1, forward strand.
GTTGCTCAAAATAAAGGATCTTCGACTGGTAACCAACACCCTGAAGGTACACACAAGGAGAACAAGAGAACTCTTCTCTTGGCGAAGGTGTTCCAAAGAAGCCTGCTCAAGTTGATGATGAGGCAATGGAGGAAAGTGAAGAATCTGACGATGATATTAGCAACTCTCCTCCAAAAAAGGTTCACTTTTTTGAAGACTTCGCAGAAAATGATGACCAATACTCATATGAGATTGAGAAGTACTTCCATGAAGATGAGGAAATAGGTGAGGAAGCAGAACAAGATCTGGTGAATAAGGAGTCAAATCGTGATGCGACTGAAGAGTCAAACCCTGATCAGGCAAACGTTCGAACAACTTCAAACCAGATACCAGTCACACCTCTTACTGACGAAGAAAAGGCTGCCCTTAAAGCAAGTGATCCTCTGAAGTATGTCAAGCTGATGATTGCTCTAAAGGAGTCTTCTTCTGGAACTTCCACTCAGTCTGGTGTAGGGGTGTTCGCGGTGCGGTTTGGTTCGGTTTTGAGCATAAAAGTCAACCTAACCGCGAGATAAAAATGCATGCGGTTCGGTTTGGTTCGATTAATTTTTAAAAAGTCATCCAAACCAAACCAAACCAATGCGGTTAGGATCAGTTTGGTGGGCTGCGGTTTACACCATAAAATAAAAATGTACTGAAATAAAAAAAGGAAAATAATTCATTCTTCCATACATTTATTACATAGTATATTACAGTACCATTAAAAAGAAATTTTTCATACTAATTACACCAAAATAATTCATTCTTCCATACATGTATTTTACACCAAAATTACTACCATATAAGTGTATCATGTATTTGAAGGATAGAAAAACACTTAGAAAGGGGGGATTGAATAAGTGTGACTTTAAATCTTGAGCGATAAAAATAAAATGCACAATTATTTTTATCCTGGTTCGCTGTTAACGAAGCTACTCCAGTCCACCCCCGCAGAGATGATTTACCTCAACTGAGGATTTAATCCACTAATCGCACGGATTACAATGGTTTTCCACTTAGCCGCAACTAAGTCTTCCAGAGTCTTCTGATCACAACCTGATCACTCCGGGAACAACTGCTTAGTTCACTCCTAAGACTTTTCTAGAGTCTACTGATCAACACGATCACTCTAGGCTTAGTTCACTCCTAAGACTTTTCTGCTCAGCCAACTGCCAAGACTTCCTGCTCAGCCAACTGCCAAGACTTCCTGCTCAGCCAACTGCCAAGACTTCCTGCTCAGCCAACTGCCAAGACTTCCTGCTCAGCCAACTGCCAAGACTTCCTAGAGTATACTGATCAACTGATCACTCTAGTTCCTTACAACTTAATGTAATCTATTCAAGAGTTTACAAATGCTTCTTAAAAGCGATAATCACAACTGTGATATTTCTCTTACAGTTTAAGCTTAATCTCACTAAGATATTACAACAGCAATGTAGTGAGCTTTGATGAAGATGAAGATTCTGAGTTTAGATTGAACAGCGTTTCAGCAAGTTAATTTGAATTGTCTTTGTTCAGGATTGTTAACCTTGCTTCTCATCAGAACTTCATATTTATAGGCGTTGAGAAGATGACCGTTGAATGCATTTAATGCTTTGCGTGTTCCGTACAGCTTTGCATTTAATGTTATACGCTTTTGTCAACTACCTCGAGCCTTGTTCACGCTGTGTCTACTGACGTAGCCTTTAGTAGCTTTAACGTTCCTTTTGTCAGTCAGCGTAGTCTGCCACGTGTACTTCCTTCTGATCTGATGTTTGTGAATACGACGTTTGAATATCATCAGAGTCAAACAGCTTGGTGCACAGCATCTTCTGATCTTCTGATCTTGAAGTGCTTCTGAGCGTGATACCATCTTCTGATCTTCAGTGCTTCTGATCTCATGTTCTTCTGATGCTTCCATAGACCCATGTTCTGATTCTGCTTCGACCATCTTCTGATGTCTTGCCAGACCATGTTCTGATGTTGCATGCTGAACCATTTGAGACACATCTTCTGAGCGCTGAATTATGCGTACTCTTTATATATTTCCTGAAAGGGAAATTGCATTGGATTAGAGTACCATATTATCTTAAGCAAAATTCATATTATTGTTATCATCAAAACTAAGATAATTGATAAGAACAAATCTTGTTCTAACAATCTCCCCCTTTTTGATGATGACAAAAACATATATAAATGATATGAATTTGCGATCAGAAAGAGTAGACGGAAAAAGACAAATTACACAGCTATAGCATAAGCATATGAATATGTCTCCCCCTGAGATTAACAATCTCCCCCTGAGATAAATAATCTCCCCCTGAAATAAATACTCGAAGAACTTTGATAAAAGACTTCCCTGATTATTTCGGTAGAGACGATCATATAAGCTTCTGCCTTCAGAGAATTCATAGCTTCTGACTTCTGCTTCCATTGGACAGCTTCAGAACTTGAATTTCTTTAGATCCTTAGAACACTCACAGCTTCTGACTTCTGCTTCCATTAAGGACAGCTTCAGAACTTGAGTTTCTTTGATCTTCAGAACATTCACAGCTTCTGATTTCTGCTTCCATTCAGGACAGCTTCAGAACTTGAATTTCCTGGATCTTTTGGAGCATTCACATCTTCTGATTTCTGCTTCCCTCGGATAGCTTCAGAACTTTGAATGTCCACCAACATCACTTCATGCTAGATTTGTATCAGAACATTGTTGAATGTACCAGAGCATCATCTGAGCATCTCTACATCCTGAAATGTTACAGAACAAAAACTAAACGACAAAAGTCAGCATGAACGAGTTAGAACATAAAATGTATATTCAAATACATGATATGTATCAGAGCCAAATGTATCAGAGCATTTAGGCTAAAAACATGTATCAGAGCAAATAATGTATCAGAGCCATAACATTATATGTATCAGGGCAAATAGAATTTTGTCATAACAGGATAGACAATGATATTCAAATTCTATTATCAGTGCTTCTGATTCATTCTTCTTTCTTGCTTCTGATCTCTGAAGCTTGACAGCACTCAGCTTGCTTCAGTTTCCATGGTTTTGCTTCTAGTGTTTGCTTTGAAGATTCACTTCACTTCTCTGTACCTGCAAAACACTTAAACCATATAGAACTTGCAGTTCTTGTTAGTGAATGTGTGGGAGCCTTTACCCAGCAACTGATAGATTTAATCAAATCATTTATCATTTATCTTTCTCCCCCTTTTTGTCATAACATCAAAAATTAGAAAAGATTCAGATGAATAAAACAGAACACATGGAGGAAGAAAATGATTTCATTTAGGTTCAACCAATGGGTACAAAAGTACAGGATGAAAAGATCAGATGCACAGAAACAAAACAGATGCAAAGAAAAGAAGGAAACGACACAGACTCAATCTAAGATGGCCCTAGTCTTGATAAGATCTTGGCCAGCATCTGTTTAACATCGTTGTTGTGTCCTTCTTGCCTCTCAATGAAAGCATCATACTTCTCATTGAGTGAGCTTTGCTCATCCTGTCTCCTCTGAATTTCTTCTAGAGTCCTTGCGAGACGAGAAGGTTCATCAAGGGAAGTTTCACCGCTTTCAGCCACAGGAATGACATGTTGATCTGCAGCTTCCATAGAAGTATCATTTGCTGGGATATCCTCAACAGGGTCTGATTTAGCAACATGATCTTCAGCATCTGCTTCTTGCATAGAAGCATCTCCATATTCTGCAGCAGGAATTTCCGAGTCGCCATTCTCAAGTGCCTGAAGAATGGCAGCTAGATTCCTTGGAGCAGAGGGACCTTCAACTTCTGGTGGGTCAACAACTTCTGGAATGACCAAGCTAGGGTCTTTCATAGAAGGGTTTTCCCTCAGAAAGTCAAATAAGGTCTTGAAGTCTCCAAGCAGAACAGGATACTCAGGAATCCAGATAACCATGTCCCTGCATGGGTTTGCTTCCATTGCAGCAGCCAATCTCAATACTTCCAATTCATCCACAAAGGGCTTCTCCTCCAAAAGATATCTTCCTTTGAGGCGAGCAAACCAGAAGTCTTCATAATTCCTCAGAATTCCACGAGGCCTTGGAGCAGCAGCTACACAGGCTTCTTGAAGTTCGAAAAACAGAGCATCTGATTTTCTGCGAAAGATCCTCCAGAAGTTCCGCATAGCAACATCATTCAATCCAGAACTTTCAGCAATTCTGAGAGTATCAAAGGTACTTCTGAGATTCTTCTTTATGTTTTCAAAAACTACACCAATAGGATATACAGGGCTGGATTTTATTTGGGTTTTTGAAAAGGCAGGGTTGGAGGTGAAGTATGGAAGAGGTTCTCTATCCAACCTATAAGAAGATTCTGCTTCAGTATCAGAATCTAACACTACCACTTCAGCTTCAGGACGAGGCTTGGGAGTGTAGTTGCAATCACGGAGCAGTTGCTCATGTGATGCAGAGGTTGGAAAAGGAGAATCACAAGGATTGTTTTGAGAGGTGGAGGGAGTATGTTCAAGAGTGGTATTGGGTGAAGGTTGAGAAGGAAAGAGAGTTTGAAGGGGTTGTATATTCAAAACCAGATTGTCAACAGCTTGGTCAGAGACAAGATTAGTGGAAGGTGAAGGAGACGGAATGGATTGAGGAGATGGTGGAGTTTTTGTAAGGGGAAATGGTGAGGGAGGAAGAGAATTGGATTTGTTTGCATGTGAAGAAGGAATGGTTATAGGGGAAGATGGTGGTGTAAGAATATGGACAACAACGGGTGATTCTGATGAGGCTTTTTCTGGTTCAGGGGTAGGTACAACTTCTATTGGTGTAACTTCTGATCGAACAACAGGAACAGAAATAGGTTCAGAGATGCATATTCCTTTGGAACCTTTCAGAAACGCTTTGGTCACATCCTCCGTTTTCTTCAGCTTCTTACTCTTCGGCTCTTCAATAATCTTTGCTTTGCCTCTAGAGATTTCTTTTCTTCTGGCATAAGCCTGAACTTCTTGTTGATTTTCAGCTTCTTGAGGAATATTGTCTTCATCAGAGCTTTGAATAATCATTTTCCTCTTCTTGGTTATCTTCTTTTCAACAACTTCAACTATCTCATCATTTTTGTTTGACTTCTTCTTCTTTTTCTCTTTCTCAAAGTCATCAGATACGGCCTTAACAACATTAGCAATCACCTCTTTAGAAACCTCTTGTTTCTTAGAGACAACAGAAGGATAATCATGCTTTCTTTTAGTTCTTTCTTCCCTCTTGCGATTTACTTTGAAAGGGGCACCTTTGTCTTGATCTTTAAAGCTCTTATTCTCTTCAAGAGATTTCAGATAAACAGTTTTGACATCAGGTACCTCACTATTGAAGAAGGTTTCAAAGTCAGCCAGAACTGGTTCTCTTATGGTTCTTGTTCCAGCTAGAGGTTCAGGAACTTTGAGAAAAGTGTCAATGATTTTCATCTTCTTTAAAGAGAAGGCATTCAGACAAGATCCAGTGGTGACAGCAAGATCTTTGATGATACTTTCAGACTTCAGACTTTCAACAATCTTGGAATGTATCAGAAGGTTTGTGATAATCCTACCAAAAGGAATGGTTGTTCCAGCATTTTCCTTTCTGAATGCATTTCTGGAATCCTTTACTGCTTTCCACATATGGTTGAAGATAATGTAAATCGCATCAACCTTCTTCTGAGTGGCAATGCAATAAAGAATATACCTTTGATCATTACTGATGAAGTCCGAGGCATGAGTTGATTTCCTATGATAGAAACACCCGAGAAGGATCTTTGTCCAGATTCTGTAGATATCTCTCAAGTTCTTAACATGTGAAGTTTTCTTGACATTTTTATAGAGAGTGGATAGAATATCTTCCACATCTTCTCTTTGATCAGACTCAAAAACCCCTTCAGGATTTTTCAGATCAAACATCACTCTTAGGATGTTTTCAGTAACAACGACAGACTTTCCATGGACGAAGGAGAGAATAGCTTTTGGTGCAACCACAGCATGTACCCAGAACTCTTTGACAAGATCCGGATAAACAGGTCCAACGGACTCAGCAAACAACGAGGTCCATCCTTGAAAGATGATGTCTTCCTTAAGATGAAATTGATTTTCTTCAAGGTTATCAAAGTCGACCATGAGTTCACACAAAACTTCCAATTTATCTTTGGGGATGGAGCATGCAACAACAGGGGTGAGTTCCTGGTGTGTTTCATCGTGCATATGAAGAAGAGTAGATGAACCAGCAAAATGAGATGAAGAAGCAGTCATTGATGCAGAATGAACGAAAACGAGCAGGAGAAGCGAACTAGGTTTTCGATTAGGGTTTTTAGAAAAACGGCTAAAAACTTTTCAAACGAGAGAATGCAAGAGGAGAAAGAGACAAAGGAGCGAAAAAGATGTATGATATGATTTGAAAAACATATATAGGGACGGATTTAAAAAATTGAACAGTTTCAGAATCAAAGGAAATCAATTTTATTAAATGATGAGTGACGTGAGGAGAGAGAACGTGGTAAATGAAATAATTAAAAACAGTTACCTAGGTCGGCGTCTTTTCAACTGCACGCTTTGTACAAACCGTACAGACACGTGTTCATCATTTGATAATAGATGACAGCTGTAAATATCAGAGGGATTTTACGCCTTCAAATTCTGATCACTGCTTCTGAGTTGATCAAGTTTCTCTTCTGGAAATACTCCTTCTGAAGTGTGCTGATATAAGTTTGAATGATCTTCAGATCCATTACTTCAGATGTACACAGCTTCTGGAGGTTTACTTCATTGTTCTGCAGCTTCTGATAAGACAAAACTGTATCTGCAGAAATTCTTAAGCTCTTTGTTTCATCAGAAACAAGTTTATCATCAAAACAGATGTTTACTGATTTGTCCATAATTAATGTTTCAATGTTGTATATTCTGTAGCATTTAGAGCAGTCAGAAAAATCAAGAAAGAAACACCAATGCTTTAGAGACAAACAAAACAGATGGTTCCAAGACTAATAAACTTTCTTTTCTGAATTCCTACAAACAAAGTTTCTTCAACAGATTTAAGAACCAGAACTTGAAAAACAATCTTTCTTCCCTTCAAGTGTTGAGATCAACTTGAATCCAGGTGTCAAGTCATGTTGAATGTTGTCTTCTTTGTTATCAAGAGAATCTGCAACAGAAATAATCTTTTTCTTTGGTACCCACATCTTCTTGGGTCCTTTCTTGTTAGATTTTCTCAAGTTCTGATTGAACTTGGGTTTGACATTATAATCAATAAGAGGAACAGCATGATAATTCTTAATGTGAGTTTCATGATATTTCCTAGGTTGTGTCACATGCTTCTTAGTGTGTGTAATGTGAAAACTTTGTGCATGTGAAGTGTGCCTAATATCATGAGAGTGGCCATACTTGAACTGATCATACAATGGCTTGTATGTAATTTTCATTTCATCAACAGGTTCAAGTTTGTATGGGGTTTCACCCTCATAACCAATGCCAACTCTTTTGTTTCCAGACACAGCATATATCATAGAAGCTAGCTGACTTCTGCCAATACTTCTAGATAAGAACTTTCTGAAACTTAAATCATATTCTTTCAGAATATGGTTCAGACTAGGAGTGGATTTTTCTGAATCAGAAGGAGATCCAACATTATTGGATAATTTTAAAAGTTTTTCTTTTAATTCAGAATTCTCCAACTCAAGCTTCTTTGTTTCAAATTCAAATTGCTTTTTCAGCTTTTTGTATTTGAGACTAATCTGAGACTTGAGTTCCAGAAGTTCAGTTAGACCGGAAACTAACTCATCTCTAGTAAGTTCAGAAAATACCTCTTCAGAATCTGATTCTGATGTAGATTCTGATCCATCATCTTCTGTCGCCATCAGCGCACAGTTGGCCTGCTCATCTTCTGAATCATCTTCTGACTCATCCCAGGTTGCCATAAGACCTTTCTTCTTATGAAACTTTTTCTTGGGACTTTCCTTTTGAGGATTTGGACATTCATTCTTGTAGTGTCCAGGCTCATTGCATTCATAGCACATGACCTTCTTCTTGTCAAATCTTCTTTCATCAGAAGATTCTCCACGTTCAAATTTCCTTGAACTTCTGAAGCCTCTGAACTTCCTTTGCTTGGTCTTCCAGAGTTGATTTAGCCTTCTGGAAATCATGGACAGTTCATCTTCTTCTTCAGATTCTGATTCTTCAGGATCTTCTTCTCTAGCCTGAAAAGCGTTAGTGCATTTCTTGATATTTGATTTTAATGCAATAGACTTACCTTTCTTTTGAGGCTCATTTGCGTCCAGCTCAATCTCATGGCTTCTCAAGGCACTGATAAGCTCTTCCAGAGAAACTTCATTCAGATTCTTCGCAATCTTGAATGCAGTCACCATCGGACCCCATCTTCTGGGTAAGCTTCTGATGATCTTCTTCACATGATCAGCCTTGGTGTATCCTTTGTCAAGAACTCTCAATCCAGCAGTAAGAGTTTGAAATCTCGAAAACATCTTTTCAATGTCTTCATCATCCTCCATCTTGAAGGCTTCATACTTCTGGATTAAGGCAAGAGCTTTGGTCTCCTTGACTTGAGCGTTTCCTTCATGAGTCATTTTCAAGGACTCATATATGTCATAGGCCGTTTCCCTGTTAGATATCTTCTCATACTCAGCATGAGAGATAGCATTCAGCAAAACAGTTCTACATTTATGATGATTCCTGAAAAGCTTCTTTTGATCATCATTCATTTCTTGCCTTGACAGCTTTACGCCTCTGGCATTTACAGGATGTTTGTAACCATCCATCAGAAGATCCCATAGATCACCATCTAGACCCAGAAAGTAACTTTCCAGTTTATCTTTCCAGTATTCAAAGTTTTCACCATCAAATACCGGCGGTCTAGTATAACCATTGTTACCGTTGTATTGCTCAGCAGAGCCAGATGTAGATGCAGGTGTAGGTATAGTCCTTTCACTTTCATCAACCATCTTTTAAATGAAGCGTTTTTCTCTTCCTGAATCTTTTCTAAACACGGTTAAGTGCTTGCACCTTAGAACCGGCGCTCTGATGCCAATTGAAGGATAGAAAAACACTTAGAAAGGGGGGATTGAATAAGTGTGACTTTAAATCTTGAGCGATAAAAATAAAATGCACAATTATTTTTATCCTGGTTCGCTGTTAACGAAGCTACTCCAGTCCACCCCCGCAGAGATGATTTACCTCAACTGAGGATTTAATCCACTAATCGCACGGATTACAATGGTTTTCCACTTAGCCGCAACTAAGTCTTCCAGAGTCTTCTGATCACAACCTGATCACTCCGGGAACAACTGCTTAGTTCACTCCTAAGACTTTTCTAGAGTCTACTGATCAACACGATCACTCTAGGCTTAGTTCACTCCTAAGACTTTTCTGCTCAGCCAACTGCCAAGACTTCCTGCTCAGCCAACTGCCAAGACTTCCTGCTCAGCCAACTGCCAAGACTTCCTGCTCAGCCAACTGCCAAGACTTCCTGCTCAGCCAACTGCCAAGACTTCCTAGAGTATACTGATCAACTGATCACTCTAGTTCCTTACAACTTAATGTAATCTATTCAAGAGTTTACAAATGCTTCTTAAAAGCGATAATCACAACTGTGATATTTCTCTTACAGTTTAAGCTTAATCTCACTAAGATATTACAACAGCAATGTAGTGAGCTTTGATGAAGATGAAGATTCTGAGTTTAGATTGAACAGCGTTTCAGCAAGTTAATTTGAATTGTCTTTGTTCAGGATTGTTAACCTTGCTTCTCATCAGAACTTCATATTTATAGGCGTTGAGAAGATGACCGTTGAATGCATTTAATGCTTTGCGTGTTCCGTACAGCTTTGCATTTAATGTTATACGCTTTTGTCAACTACCTCGAGCCTTGTTCACGCTGTGTCTACTGACGTAGCCTTTAGTAGCTTTAACGTTCCTTTTGTCAGTCAGCGTAGTCTGCCACGTGTACTTCCTTCTGATCTGATGTTTGTGAATACGACGTTTGAATATCATCAGAGTCAAACAGCTTGGTGCACAGCATCTTCTGATCTTCTGATCTTGAAGTGCTTCTGAGCGTGATACCATCTTCTGATCTTCAGTGCTTCTGATCTCATGTTCTTCTGATGCTTCCATAGACCCATGTTCTGATTCTGCTTCGACCATCTTCTGATGTCTTGCCAGACCATGTTCTGATGTTGCATGCTGAACCATTTGAGACACATCTTCTGAGCGCTGAATTATGCGTACTCTTTATATATTTCCTGAAAGGGAAATTGCATTGGATTAGAGTACCATATTATCTTAAGCAAAATTCATATTATTGTTATCATCAAAACTAAGATAATTGATAAGAACAAATCTTGTTCTAACAGTATTTTACAGTATCATACTATGTATTTTACATATACTACATACTAAATTACTAATATAACTCCGTTATTCATACTACATACTATATACAGTTTTTCATACTAATAAACTACTTACTAACTAATAAACTACATACTACATATACAAGTATCAGATAACTTCAGTTCTAAATATTAATACAACATTACAACTTCAGGACTAAATATTACCAGTACTACATATACACCAAATGCTTCTCTAGAATAAGTGAGAGAAAAATCAGAGAATGAAGTTGAAATATTGAATAGGAAGGAAGAATGAAGGAATAGTGAGTCACGTGATGTGAGTGTACAATATTGTAATTGAATTGGAAATATAATAAATTAATTATAGAAATTAAAATTTTAGTTAAATATGTGGTTCGGTTCGGTTTTGTGAAATGAAAACCGCAAACCGAACCGAACCGCGCGGTTCGGCCCAAAAATCATCCAAAACCATCCAAACCAAACGCGGTTTTTGCGGTTTTCGATTTGGATTGGTTAGGTTTGCGGTTTTCCTTTTGGATTAGTTCGGATATGATCACCCCTAGTCTGGTGTCAGTGCCAACGAAACCTCCTATGAAGATCTTCTTCAACAGGTGAAGAAGGCTATTTTCGAAGTTGACTTGTTCGAAGTCCTGAAGAAAGACTTTATTGCTTCCTTTGGAATAAAGAAGCTGATCAATTGAATCAACATCACTGCATGCCCTAATGAAATAGGTGAAGCTTTGATAGACATTCAAAACTTAATTGATCAAATGTGTGCAGAGTTCAACAGGGATGTAGATGCCAAGTCGAAGCTTCAAGCTGCAGAACAAGCGCAAGCTGTCGAATTTGACAAGGCCCTTAACACCTACAAAGCATTTGAAGGGTTGATGCAGTCAAAGAAAGCAGCCCAGATAGAGTATGATACTTATTTAGCTTCAATCAAGCTTTGGGAGTCCCATATCTTCGAGTTGGAAAAGAAAATTGCTGAGGCCAAAGAGAAACAAGCTGATATCAAAGGTTAGATGGTACTGAGGCTGATGATCTGGCGAAACAAAGCGTAGCACATGTTGAAACAGCTACAAACATGAATGACGAAATCTTGCGCCTCATAGGCACACAAACAGCTGTTCACTTTAAGCTTAGCTTGGCGAAGATCAAATATGACAGAATGAAGACCACCATTCCTTTCTGATTCTAATGTTTAATTTGATTTGATGTTAATTCTACTTTGATGTACTTGCTTTATATTACAAGCACCTAAGACAAAGCCATTTTGGCATCATCTTAATTTTAACCTTGTACCATTTTGGCTATGTATGATCTCTTTATTGTTATTTCGCCATTATTCTGATTTCTTGTAGGAATGGTTTGTACTTCTTTAAGCACTTTCCAATTACTTTTAGGATCCTTAAACCCTCTGCTAGTTCTTCTATCTCGTAAGCATTATTTAAAAATACTTTTAAGATTCGAAAAGGCCTTTCCCAATGTGGGGACCATTTACCTAAAGCTTGATTCTTTCGATCTGTAGGCAACATAACTTTCCAAACTAAATCATTAATAGTAAAAGCCTTACCTTTGACCCTCTTATTATATGCTCTGGCCACCCTTTCTTTTTTCCTTCTTAACATTTCTAAAGCGCGCAATCTTTCTTTGTCTAAATCTACCAATTCATTCATCATCATTTCCCAATAAAGGTTTGGAGAAATTTCTTCTTGTTTTTGAATTCTAACTGATTGTAAGTAGATTTCGACTGGTAATACATCACCATGTCCAAACGTAAGTTGGAAAGGTGTGGTATTAGTTGCTTCCTTAGGTGACGTTCGACAGGCCCAAAGTGCCTGATCCAGAGTCTTATGCCAATTCTTTGGCTTTTTTCACACATGTTTCTTTATCAGGCCAATTATCACCTTATTGGCCTCTTCGACCAGAACATTTGCTTGGGCATAATAAGGTGTGGATGTTAATAATATTAAACCCATTTCTTTTGCAAACTCTTGCATCTTTCGACCAGTAAAGACTGATCCTTGGTCTGTTGTTATGCTCTATGAGATTCCAAATCTATAGAGTATTTGTTTCTAAATGAATTCAATAACAATATCTTGATCCACATTTACTAAAGGTATGACTTCGACCCATTTTGTAAAGTAATCTATTCCTACCAGGATGTATCTTTGACCTTTGGATGACGTAGGTCGAATTTCACCAATTAAGTCCAATGCCCATCCTCTGAAAGGCCATGGCTTGATGATTGAGTGTAGTTCACTTGCAGGAGCATGTTGGACAGTTGCATGCATTTGACATTCTTGACATCCTTTAGCAAACTCTATACAATCTTTCAACATAGTGGGCCAATACATTCCATAACAAAATAACAACCATTTCATTTTGTGGTCCGCTTGATGGGCTCCACAGGCTCTACCATGGACACTAGATAGTGCCAAATAAGCTTCACTTTCTCCTAAGCATTTAAACAAGACTCCATCAGGGGTTTTCTTGAATAGTTCATTCCTCATTAGCAGATAAGACAATGCTCTGTACTTAATCTTTATTTATGTGTCCGTCGAAGGGTCTCTGAGATAATTGATAATTGAATTTCTCCAATCTATATCTGTTAGAGTGTTAATAGTCAATACTTCAAAATCTTCTTGGTTAGCAAAGCCTAATTGTGTAGTTTCCAAATCTGTTGGAGATAATCTGGTGGCCATTGCTTTCCCTCTGACTTCGACCAACTCTTCTAACCTTTCTTTTGACACTTTGTATCCTGATCCTATTTGTGCCAGATCATTTGCCTCTTGATTTTTTATCCCAGGGACATGCTTTATATCCATATATTCAAATTTTTAAGCACCCTATTTGCCATAACAAAGTACATAATCAAATTCACCTTTATGCACTTATACTCCTTTGTTAATTGTTTTATCACTAGTTCAGATTCTCTTTTAATTTCGACTCTGGTTGCCCCCAATTCCAACAAAGCTTAAAGTCCTGCAAGTAAGGATTCATATTCTGCTTCGTTGTTTGAGCATAGAGGGCCTTCAATTCTATACTTGAGTTTTGCTAGAATTCCTTGAGGAGAAATTATCAGAATTCCAACTCCACTACCATCTTTATATGTGGAACCATCAAAGAACAATCTCCATGGTTTTACTTCAACGTAATGCTGATGGTTTTTGACCACTGCGTGGTCCACACTGAAATTTGATACTATTTGACCTTTCATGGCTTTTAAAGGCAAAAAGGTTAAAGAGTACTCAGTTAGGGCTAAAGCCCATTTTCCAATTCGACTGTGTAATATTGGCTTTGATAACATCAAAGTGAGAAGAAACACAAACATAAACAAGCTTTATATAATATTTAAGTTTTACAAAAGAGAAATACAAACATAGGCAGAGCTTTTCTTTATCAGTGTATCTAGTCTCCGCGTCATTTAATACTCTACTTAAATAGTAAATGGCTCTTTCGATGCCATCTTCGTCCTCTTGTGCTAACATGCTACCTATGGTAGTGTCAGAGGCTGATATGTATAGTCTCATAGGTTTATTTCCATTTGGAGGTGACAGAATAGGTGGATGCATCAAATACTGCTTTATCTTGTCGAAAGCTACTTGATGTTCTTCGTTCCATTCAAACTTTCCTTGTCTCAGGCAAAGGAGGGGAGAAAAAGCTTGAGTTCGACCACTTAAATTGGAGATGAATCTTCTTAAGAAGTTTATCTTTCCTAAAAGTGACTGTAACTCCTTTTTTATTGATGGTGCTTTAGTTTCCATGATAGCCTTTGTTTTGTTATGATTAATTTCTATCCCCTTCTTATGGACCACAAAGCCCAAAAAATCTCCAGCCTGCACAAAGAAGGCACATTTAAGAGGATTCATCTTCAAGCCATGTTTTCGCATTCTCTCGAATGATTGGCGAAGATGATTCATATGAATTTTGTCTGATACATATTTTATCACAATGTCATCTATGTATACCTGCATAAAAGTTTCTATAAAATCATGGAATATAAATTTCATTGCCCTTTGGTAGGTGGCCCTAACATTCTTTAGACCAAAAGGCATAAAAACCCATTCATAGGTGCCTATTTCCCCAAGGCATCGAAAAGCTATTTTAGGCACATCTTCCTCATAAATTAAAATATGATTATAGCCAGAATATCCATCTAACATACTAAGATATTCAAATCCTGCAGCTGAATCAACTAGCATTTTTGCCACAGGCATTGGATACTCATCTTTAAGGGTTGCTGCATTTAAGTTACGGAAATATATGCATAACCTTTAAGAACCATTTTTCTTAATAACATGAACTATATTTGCAATCCATTCGACATACCTTGTGGTCCTGATGAACTTGCAACAAAGAAGTCTTTCGACTTCTGTTTTGATCTTTGAGAGAATCTATGGGGCGAACCTTCTAGGAGTCTTCTTGATGGGCTTCTTTCCATCCTTGATAGGCAGCTTCAATTCGACCAGATCTCTCTTTAAACCAGGCATTTCGTCATAATCCCAGGCGGAGCAGTCTTTCGTTTTTCTTTAGTAACTCAATGACTTTTGCTTTTACCTTTGGCTCCAGTTTAGTGCTGATGTATGTAATTCTTTTCAAGCTTCCATCTCCAAGATCTACTTCTTCAAGAGGATCTTAAGCCAGCATATTAACACTTGATGCCACTGGATCTTTCTCGAACCCCAGAGGTTCTTCATCATAGATAGCATCTAACTTCTGACTCACGTGTTCTAATGAAAACTGTTCGTCAAGGGGTTTTGGAATGAAGTGCACTCCAGGTCTTTCTATTTGCATTTTGTCACTTATGGCTTCAACAACCATGTTTGTCATGCCACCTTTGAGAGCCGTTTTTCTTTTGTTCTCGGCCACGTAGGCTAAAATCTTTTCGAAGAAAGAAAACTCAGACATAATCAATGTCTTCGTCCCAGCTAGTTAGAGGTATTTCAGACGTTCCTTCGACATCCTCTGATTCTCCTATAATACCTCTGTTCCACTGGAAACCATTTGGGTGGAGGGTCAAGTAGTAAAGGGCATTTTTGCTAGGTGAGTAGACACCTTCTGCTACCTGACATGGCCCTATGTTGGCCAAGTTCCTGTCAAAGTTTTTCTTGTCCACTTGATTTACTTCCATCATGTAGTAACTTTGGTCTCCTTTGATGTTCTATACTATACCATCTTCTCTCCAAACGGTCAATCTTTGATGCATGGTTGACGGTACAGCCCCTACCCCATGTATCCATTATCTTCCAAGAAAAAGGTTGTAGTTGGGCTTCGCTGGAATAACCATGAACACTGTTGGCCTTGTGGCTGAGCCAACTATCAGATTCACTTGTATTACTCCCAAAATGTGTCTAATCTTTCCTTCATAATTTGATAGAACCATGTTGTGTGGTTTCACGTCTATATCGAACATGCCAATCTTCTCTAGCATGTACTAGGGCATTAAGTTAACAGCTGCCCCTCCATCTACAAGGACCTTGTTTATCCCCACATGTTTTACCCTAGCCCTTATATACAAAGGTTTCAAGTGATTTCTCATGCCTTGATTAGGTCTTTCGAAGAAAGCATTCTATTCTTCGACAACACCATTATTAAGCACATAGTAACACATTGGTTTGTGCTTTGCCATTTCCTCTTCATCAACTTCTTCACAGCACCATTATTAAGCACATAGTAGCACATTGGTTTGTGCTTTGCCATTTCCTCTTCATCAGCTTCTTCACAATCCTCTGCCTCTGTCTCCTGGTAACACTCATGAGGTAAAACTGAAACTATACTACAATTTAAATTAACAGATGATACCCCATCAGACTCAAAGTCAACTGTCAGCATCTCTTCTTACTTCATTGGGTTCTCCCGCACCTACTCCTCAACAATTTGTTTTTCTGATGTGAACAGCTTTTGACTCACTGGTGGTTTGCTTGAACTTGTATCCCCAAAAGTGAACTTGTTGCTGCTGGATTCTCCCATATCCTTCGACTTCAGTTCTCTTTCAGCCTTCTTGATCCTCTGGTGTCTCCTCCACTGGGATCTTGACATAGGGTTTTTCCCTTTGTAGTTTTCCAACCTATAGGCCTCCCTCTTTGATGCTTGGAATTGTTTCCTGTACGCCATGGCAGTTCTTCCTCCCTGGTCGAAACTCCTCCATTTCTCTCTTCCTGCATTAACTTGGGTCCACCTATTCGTAGGCACATCAGTAGGGAGTTTGAAGGTAACTCTCCTTTCCTTGGGATGAGGGCTATCTTGCCTCTTGGATATTCCCTTTTTGTCGAAGACGTACATATTGGGGTTGCTTCCCTGGTGATCCCATAAAGCAGTAAAAGGGATCCTCTCAAACATTTCAGCCATTTCCTTGTCATACACTGCCCCACACCCGGGACACATAAGACACTATTTCAGATTTGTAATAACGCACCAGGAAACCTAAAAGACTTTCTCCTGGCCTTGGGTAGACCTTCATCAGTTGGCTTTCTTGCCTCCAATTTCTTTGAGTTTTGACATGTTGGGCTCTCTCATAGTTTTCAGCAACCCTTCGACTCAAGACAATGGAACAGTTGGGGCACACCGGGATCTTCTCAGAATTCTTCTTGTGACATCTCCAGAGATATTCTTGAAGGCTTTCATTTGCCTTTGGGTAACCATAACTTACTTTCTCTTTTTCCATCATCAGACACCTCTATAATTCCCCCATTTCTGGCGCTGGTAGGTTCAGGTCTACCATGTTAACTCCTAAGGCAGGAATTTTAGAAATCCTCACTTTCTCAAACTTCATTCTGAGGCCTTCAGTAGCCTCATTCATCTTTCCCACAAGGCCTTCAATAGTCTTTGGTTCAAACTTTTCTGCAGAAAAACCTTCGACATCAGTGTTGAAGGCAATGTTGTTAGGTAGGCTTTTAGTAGCCTGCTTTCCTGTTGAGACAACTTCCAATTTCTTGGCTTCATTTTCTCCAACTTCGACCATGTCCACCATGTTGATCTCCACAGGTTCAGTATAGTTGGTATCTGCAACATGAAAGGGATCAACATCAACCTTCATATGGCTTTTCGCTTTGTCAGCGAACTTCAAACGTCCATCCTTAATAGCATTCTGAATGAGATCCCTGAAAAGAAAACATTGCGAGGTTTTATGGCCAAGGAATCCATGATATTTACAAAAACCTCTTTTCTTCCGTTGTTCTAACGGAGGGATCTTAGTATTAGGAGGCACTATCATTTGGCCATCTTTTACCAATAAATCAAAAATCTCATCACACTTGGTAACATCGAAGGTGCATGTTTCTTGGGAAATTTATCATTCTTTTCTACTTCGACAGGGTTCTTGCCATTCGAAGGTGTGAGCATTTTACAAGAGTATGGAGGTGCCTCTTTTAATTCAGCCAAATCTACTTCAACTTCCTCAAAACTATAGGAATCATTGAAGGTTTCGAATTCTTCATCTTCGGCTTCGACATAAGCCACCCTTTCTTTTTTATAACTCTTATTTGCTCTGGCCTTTTCAGCCTTCAATCGTTCGACTTGTCAAACTCTGTCTGCTAATTGGGTCATATCCCTTAGATATTGGGTATCTAACTTCTCTCTAATGGAGTAATCTAGCCCTCATGCGGCCATTTCGACTAGTTCATGCTCAACCACTACTGTAAAACTTCTAGATTTCAATACTCGGAACCTATTCAAATAATCATCTATAGGTTCAGTAAAATTTCTTTTAATGCTAGCCAATTCTTTAAGACTTATCTTAGTCCGCCCCATGTAAAATTGCTCATGGAATAATCTTTCTAAATAAGGCCATGTATCTATAGAATTTGGTGGCAAAGTAGTGAACCATGTAAATTCATTCTTTGTTAACGAACTAGGAAAATATTTTATCCTCAAGTTTTCCCTGTTCGCCAAATCCCCTGCCTCAGTTAAATACATGGCTATGTGTTTGACAGTTGATTCACTAGTATCCCCTGAAAATTTTGTAAATTTAGGGATTTTACAACCCCTTGGCAATTCAGTTTGTAAGATAGAGTCTGCTAAAGGAGATGTATAATTTGGGCTTCGAAGCCCTGTGTTCATACCATTCTGGGCCATGATTCTTTCGATCATGGTAGTTAAGTTATTTTCAGCCACCATGTTATCTTGTCTAACCCTATGGGTTACTTCATCTGCATTTTGATCTCTATTAACCATCACTATTCTCCTAGGTTGTTCCTCATGGGCCTGTTGTCGAATCTCTAGTTGTTATACCCTTGCCCTTTCGATGATATTTTATCTGGGTGGTTGAACTTGATTAATGGTTGGTTCTTCCTGAGTCCCTACAGTGTTTTGCCTACGTTGAACTGATGGTTGGGGAGCCCTAAACAAGTCTGCTATGCGCGCCATTTGCGCTGATAATTGTTGATAGGACTGGGTATTTTCTTAATTAGTCCTATTTATGTTTTGGATTAAAGGGGAGAAGATTGTGTTTATCTCACGAGCAAGAACTCCCACCATATCATGGTTACTAGCGTCCATTTGTTGCCTAAACGCTGCCTGATTATTAATTGTTAATGTAGTCATTTGGTTCGACAAACCTTGGTTTTAGGCACTTCAACCCACAGAGCCATCATTCTGTATTGGTGAAAAAGTGGCCACATTAGGTTGTGTATATGTGAACGTGCCATTATGTAATCCTGCCATATAAGAGGATGACATTCCATATGGTTGTTCCCTCCAAGGCCTAAAATTTTCAAACCCTGGTGGCCTAGGGGTTGTAGGTTGTGCCTGGTTTCCAAGGTATGTCAAAATAGGTCCACCCTGAGTATTTGATGGAATATCAGTGGTATTGATAAAGGGAGGCACAATGGTCGAACTAATTATGGGCATAGTTCCTATGGACATTGACATAAAATTGTTTGTAGCCATAGACCTAAGGATTTGGGAATGGCCTGAGAACTATTTATGGCCACAGATCCTGTAGATGTAGGTATGACCTGAGAAATAGGCATAGTGGTCGAAGCATTGGTCGAACTTGCAACGACCGTACCTGACCCTTGTGGAGGATTTTGTCCTCCTTGATCATTTACAACATTAGCCATTTTTCTGTTATATTTTTCTTAGGTATTGGTTGCGAACTGTTGGTAGTTTTACCACTCTTAAGGTTCATACAACGTCTTGGTATGTTCTTAACTAAAAAGGACAACAAATTATAAATGAAACTTATGAACTTTTAAACTTTTCAACACCGTCCCACTTGGCGTGCCAATTTGTTTACCAATAATTTTTGACAAACAACCGCTAGTCTTCCAAACTGTGTAATTTGGTAACTTACAGGATCGACTAGATTGATCCTAGGACATGTATCTCAAAATTTTAGTTTTCTCTAAGTTCATTTTATAAGTGGTCATATTTCTGATTTATGAATAAGAACAAGATTCTTCTAAAACAGAGACTAAGTATTATCTAAGAATTCAGAATAATCCTTCAACTGTAAAATACTTGGTAAAGTGTAAAAGTTGAATCTAAAAGGGTTATAAATACTGTAAAGTGTAGGAAAGTAAATATTTTGACAAAATGTAAAAATTGAAAGTAAAGAAAATGTAAATGTAAATGGAAAAAGACTGGAATTAATGAAACTATAAATGACTTTAGAGTAAAGAAAACAATGGTGTTTTCATACATACATGATCAACATACTCTTTTCTCTCGCACCAGTACTTCAGGTATTTGAGTGATTTTTGTATACAATGTGAAAAAACCCTAATCTTAAAACCTAAGATTCCTATTTATAATGATTAGACCCTAACGTTCTCTACATAAATGAGTGCTACGTTCGATATTTCAAACGAAAGGATCTTCTGATGATACCACGCGTTCTTCTGACGAACAGACACAAGTTTAAATTTCAAACTCTTCTCGCTCGAAGCCTTTTTGAAACTATCCAACATGGCTGTCGAAGCAAACTTCTTGATAAAAATATTCCAATTACATACTTGAAGCTGTGTTTACTTCGACATATCAAGTCTTCATAAAAAATCCAAAAAAGAAATATGATATTCAGAATATGATATTCTTAAACCTTGGTCAAAATTCCCAGCTAACAGAACTGCATTGTTCACGATGTTGGTTGGCTCTGATCCTAGATGGCGTGGATCAAGAGCGACGTGGACCAAAATTTTCACGATTAGTACCACATGCATTGAGTCTGTGAGTCAGTCTCATTGCACTGCATTGTATTGTTATTAACATGATAAATGAGTTATGTGGTTGATGTATGTATTATATGATATTTGTTGTTATGTGCGGGTGATTATGTATGATTGTATAATCTGTATGTGATATAATTGTTGGGGATGTTGTGGATGTGTGAGATGTAGAATGTATGACTACGCATGATTATATTGCTATATACTTATTATTATACATTCTCTTATATTGTTGTGATATCTTACCTTTATGTTGGAATAATGTTTTATATGACATCGTGCAGATAGTCAGGAGTAGTTTAGAGGCAGCGGAGTTTGGAAGAGGTTGCTCTTCATTTTATTCGAGTTGGAGTAATTGCTCTGATACGTAACACCAGGGGGGATGAACACTTATTTATTTCGTTGTTTGGTGATTTGTTTGGAGTCTTATGAACTCCTTGTTATTTGAATAAATGTTGTTTTATGTTGGATGAAAATTATTTTAACAACAAGTATGATTCTTTTCCGCGGCGTAATAAAATTGAAGTTGATGACTATGAGGTTTTCTTTTGGTTCATCTGTAAATTATGTTATATATATATATATATATATATATATATATATATATATATATATATATATATATATATATATATATATATATATATATATATATATATATATATATATATATATATATTTGTTTTGAGCAAGTTTATTATGTTTGGAAAATGTGGCATCCTAATTGCATGTTAATTATTTTGAAAAATTACTCTGATTTTAAATTAATATTCGTAGGGGAAATTAGGGTGTTACACTCTTCATCTGTCAGTCATGTAGGCATCGATGTCTCCCCTTTTAATGCTTCAATAAACTTTTCTTGAGTTAATATTTCTTGCATATTCACTTTCCATAAGTCAAACTAGTTATCTCCTGAATTGTGATTTAGAATTCATGGTGCACGCTTATAAACAAAACCCCTCACCCTACGATGGACACCACTTGTTGCAAAATTGACAGGATAATTAAAAGCACTTCGCAAGAATAATTTAAAGTTAAATCACACCAAAAAATATGATGTCAGGGGACAAAGAACAGTGTCGACCACAATAAATGGCCTTTAATAAAAATAAGGGTGGAAAGAGCATTTCCCATATTTTGTTTCATCCATCATTAAGCCCAAATTTGGTATGGACCCATAACTCTCTATCTTTATTTACACTTCATTCCTTTCAACAAAACATGCATCTAGAACCAAGCTCCAAAACATAGAAAGTAAGTAGAAATCATAAGTTACAAAAACTTGCTTTCACTGAAATGCTGCTCTCGTTACCCGCCACAACTGTTGCTCTCTCTACCGTTGTTCTGATATGTTATGATCGCCTTCTTCGTGTTCAAGTTCTCTTTGTTAATTTTTTTTACCATTTTTGTTTCTTCTTTTTCAACAAAATTCTTTCAAGTCTTCTTACAAAATAGTTTTGGTGTGTGTTTCAGCTGTGAAACATGTTAATTGATGTGTGTTTGTTGTGTTCTATTTGTTAAGCTTTCAAATCTCTTCCCAATCATCTGATGGTAAGTGTCAACTTTTATATTTGATAGTGAACTTATTTCATGATACAATGAAAATCTTGTCATTGTATCGTAAGAGTTAAGAGCAACTTGTATTTTGTTTAAAAATATAGAGCATGAAATGAAATAAATTACATGAAATGTTTTATTTAAAAAAATTATAGCATAAAATACAGCGAAAAACACTATAGTAGAGAGTACACCGATGAATATAATGTTTAAAAATACATTATAAACCAAACCGATTATTTTAGTTTGATTTTATTTTTGAGAAATATTAAAACCCAAACCAAATAAAACTGATGACAATATCATTGACTCATATTTTTTTCGAACAAAAATCGATTCAAACCAAACCGATTACATTCCTAATTTTATTTCTTATGAGGTTATGTTTTATGCATTTACAAGTTGTCAAGCATTAATGAGCCGCCTTTGTAGTGCTTCATGTAAGTGACTTTGACTATATTAGCTTACTGGTGAGAAGTTTATACTCTCTCTATAACTCTTAATCTGACCTCATTTATTTCGTGTATTTGAACTCATTTATTACATTGAATTTCCTTCTAGAAGTAGAAGGCATTCTCATATTCATTCTCTGAATTGTTACAAAAGTATTTAAAAAAGTTTATTACATTTATAATAATTTTTTTTTTACAAAATTTATCATATTTTCAAAAATATGTGTAAAAAATTACATCATTTTCAAAAGTTATACCTTTCTGAGTTTACGTTATGACTTTTCTAATTCAAAGTTTAAAAAAGTCTAATTGCACAATACTTGAATTTTATTAGTTTGACATTTAATATGACTGATATGGCATAACTAGAATTATTGTTGTTTTATTTTTTTTAATTCAATTATTAACATAACTAATCATTCCCTGCATTTATAAAATACATTGGAATTGGAACGTGGTCTACTTTTCTATTTTTTTAACTTTACAATTACTTTTGCAGGCAAATTCCTTGGAACCTTCACGCATACTCTAGCCAATTTTGATTTTTTTTCTTGGAACACAACAAACCCTTGCAATTCTCTACGCTCATCATATCTCATTTTTTCTTTATAAACTGGAATGCCAATGACCCACTCTACATCTTAACATACTGTATGCTTCTTCCTCCATTATTCCACTTATCCATTTTTCATATTTTTTCCATCTGATATCCATTTGAGATTTATATCAATGAATAACAAAGTAGAACAATATCAATCAATTTCAGATGAATAACAAACGAGACGATGAAATCCTATGCTATTTGATTTTAACTCATGGTGGCTCAATTTATTGAAATCCTACGCAGAATCCCTTTCATACCCTACGTATATTTATTATTTGTATCTAAATTTGTTCCCATTCCCTTTCATTTTTTCCACTATCGTCGTCCATTGTATTTTTCCTATTTTCACATGGTTACAAAATTCTTATTTAATTTATTTCAAGATTTATTTTGATTTTGCTATTTAATTACAACGGTTCGCGATTTAGGAATCTAAGGTACAACATTTTAATGTTTCCAATTTCTTATTTAATTTATTTCAGGATTTGTTTTGATTTTGCTTTGGTGCATACTATTTCAATATCAAACTAAAGGTTATAATGTTTATGAACAATTTTTTATTCTGCTCATATTATCAATAATATTGTTTGATTCAATATGGTGTTTACTATTTCTATTTTATTATGCAGTGAAAATGGATAGAAAGCTTGATTGCGTTAAAGTTATCAAAGATTCAAAAGAAATATGGTGTCTTGCGGTTTGAATTATTGATGTCTGAAGCGTTCTCAATAATAAGAGAATTGAGCATCTAAAGATTCTTTTAATGGATTCAACAGTATAATATTACACTATTTTGTTCTAATGGATTCAATTATTATATTTAGTTAATATAAAATATTGGTTTTTTAACCTAAGTTTTACTATATTTTCATAATCAGTCCATTTTTCTGCTCTATGTCAACGAATTTTTGACTCATACCATAATGCTAAAATGACTCCATTTTCTGACTAATTTTTCTATATTTCCTGCAATCATTATCTTTATGTGGAAAAAATGATCCAGGCAATGACTCCATCTAAAGATTGCTTCAGTTGCTGAAAATGTTGCTGATGTTATTGTGAAGTATTGGGAGGAGTTACCTTATTTCTAGGGAAAATAAAGTTTGAGAAAAATGCAGTAATTTGTTTCTAATTTACATTTGCAACTAAATATATTTTATATTGTATTTTTAATTTTTTTTATATTGATTTTGATATTGTGAGTTCAAAATGGACAACAATAATTATACACTATTAATATCAATATTGTGAGTAAAAAGCAATCAATAATGATATAATATTGTTATTGTATCTTCTAATTCATTGAAAATAATTGATTGATTCCACCTTCCCTCACTATATTGGAATTGTATATTTCATTCCTCAAAAGCCTCCAACTAGGCATGACAACAAAATTCGTACCCTTAGGTACCCACCCGAACTCGCCCAAAAGTTGACGGGGAAAACCCGCTTTGACTGGGTTTGGGTTTTCCCCGATTACAAAATATGGGGACGAGTCGGGTAATGGGGACACTAGTATCGACCCGAACCCGCCCTGTTTACTTTATTTTGTACATTGTTATTTATTTTTGATAATTTAGAATATTAAATATGTGGCCAATATTTTGATAATTTGATTTGTATTTATTATTTAAAATATTTGAAATGTATGTATGAATTTTTTTGAGATTGTTTTATTTTATTATTTATAATGTAATTTCATTTTGGAAAAAATAAATATTTCTATTAGAAAAATTGATTTTACTAAATGGATGGTGGCGGGGCGGGGATACCCAAACCCGTTTCGGACGTGTTTGAGTTTTAATTTCAATCCTCGTTTAGGTTTGGGGCGGGGAACGAAGATTGTTTGGAGATTCAGATTTGGGTTTGGGGAGGTTAAAATTGTCTCCGCCTCATTGCCATGCCTACCTTCAACTTCCTTTTAGTATTCCAACAAATTGATACTTAAAATCATAACATTTTAATTCGACATGTTTCTTTCTTATTATTAATTATTATTATTAATAATTAATAATAGTAATTAAATAAATAATATTAAAAAATAAAATAAGTAACTAAATATTATAATGATTCAATAATATTATTAATTATTAAGATTATTTATTTATTAATAAAGTAATTAATAAATAATTAAATCAATTAAATTTCATTTAATATTTTAACTAATCTAATTATAAATGAGATGAAATATATAAGTGAAAGTGTCATTGTTACCATACATCAAAAATATGTGAAAAAAATTTAATAGACCTCTATTATATATTTTACTGGTTATGTAATCTAAGAAATCTGTATTAGGAGAGTCAATAATTAATTTTATTTAAATTTGGAAAAATTTAGGTAACATGGTTTAAATAATTTTTTTTGACTAAATTAGAAAATAATTCGATGTTAAAGTGATTATCTTGCTCCAAATAAACTAATTTCTTTAAGAGGTTAAAGGTAGTGCACTGACAGTGTAAAAAAGTTTTACACTGTCATCCAATAGAAACAAATCGTTTTGCCATGTCATATAAGTTTTTTTAAAATTACAGTCTGACTTGTCCTGATTCATGGTCGTGATTGGTTGACAGTGTAAAACTTTTATACACTGTCAGTGCATCACCCATTTTCTCTTTCTTTAATAATAAAAATATTTCAGCTAACTGTTTAGATTTGCTTTGGATTGAATGGAAATTTGGAATGAAAATGAAATTTGATTTAATTTGGAAGTGGGTTTCAGTTTCCTACAAAAGACGTGTGAGTGTGAATATTTTTGAATGATCCCACTCAACTTTCTCATGACTTGCTATGAAAGGCAATAAAAATTAAATTTTTAAAAGTTAAATTAAATATATTAAAAATGAAAATCCAATTCAATTCAAACACTTAAAAACTATATTATATTATTTGCTACTAAAGGCAATAGTAGAAATAAATGAATGAAAATATAAATATATTAATTTCATGGCAATAATAAATCAAATTAGTTTATTGACCATAAACTTTTGTATACATTTATTATATTTTAAGACTCGTAGGCAATGTAATTCCCCTCTGGTCTTAACTATAATTCCCACGCTTAGGTTTAACACAATTTATAATATCCCAACAGAATACAATAAAAATAACAAATATAAAAATATTTAATTAAATTGAACGTAAATGAATGAAGTTGCGGTAAATGAGTGAATAAATTGCAGATGAATAAATAAATAAATAAAAATTTAAATATTTAATAAAAAAGGAAAGCCTAACTCCTAAACCAAACCCTAATTTAGGCAAACTAGCCAAACCCTAAAAAAAGTTCGCCAAAACCTAAAAAGTTTGCCAAAAACCTAAACCCTCTCAAGCCTTAGGAGCATAATAATTAACCAAAAGTGTTAACTCCCCAGCAGAGTCGCCAGCTGTAGCAACCTGCCCTAAAAATTAGACTTTTAGAGTCGCCACCTATTCTGAAGGGCGAATAGGAAACCCTACGCAGTTTAGAGATCGGGGTAAGATTATTATAATCAGGTCGAGGGAAGGTGTTAGGCACCCTCAACCCTTTCCTAAGGTATTATCGAAGATAAGGTTTATGGCTAAATATTAAGGTTTAATAGCTAAAGAAGTGAATAGGGTGAAAATTGAGATTTGAACTGAATGGAGGTTTTAGGGAGGGGGACTCGCCTTGGTTATCCAAGTGCCTACGTATCTCCTTATGGAGAATCAGAGTCAACGTAGTTCGGGCACAGGGTTGTACGCCTTTGAATTAGTATGAGGTTGTTTGAAGGCTTTTTGAATGGCCTTGTCGCAGTTTAGAAGTTGTGATTTGAAAGGCATTTTGAATTGCCTGATTGAAAAGGATGAAAATCCGTAGTGTCGTGGTTTAGTGTATTTTAGATGTGGGCGTACAACCCTGATTTGATATGTCACCGTTAGATGCGATGATCAATAGATTTGATCAGTATAGCTAACGGATTAATGGGGCATTGCTGGTTACTCAGATCGATAGATTCGATCGTCGCGGGCAACAAATTAAATGTATTTTAAATTATATATTTTTTATCTCTCGTCTAATGCGACTAATAGCTTTAGTCGGGTCGAGGAGAGAATTAATGTTAATGTTTTCTTTGCCGAATGGGCAGTGGGATTGGGCAAACCCTAAGGCATGTAACCTTTCTAGGGTTTTTGTGATTTAATATTAATTAAAATTAATTAAACAAATTACTCGAAATAGTCGAATAATCGAGAATATAAATCGGGAAAATAATTCTAACCCTAATTTTGTATCCTAATCCTAATTTATATGCTCCTTCACCTTGGTACGTCAGATCCAGGACTTTGGTGATCTTGATGGCTGGATGGAGAGGGCGTATGGTAAACCCTGGGAGCTGCAGCGCACTGAATCTGCAAAGGAAAATTAAGAAAATATATATGCAGGAGGCAGGGATTGAACCCATGCCCCTGCGCGCTAAGCCCTTTAAGCGAACCCCTTCACCACTACACCACTTCTTCCATGTTGTTATTAACATAAACGATAACCAATATATATGAAAAACGAAACAATTAATTTTAAAAGGCAAAACCCGCGCCCAGTATATGCAGTCGTCTCCTTCGTTTGTTTTTTTCTGGAAAAACCTTTGGCAACGGTTTATCTATGTTGCTATAACCCCTGCAAATTTTAGTCTCACAAAAGACAACAAATGAATGAATTCCAAAGACATGGATCGATTGTAAATCATGCTCTGAACACGATGATACCATTAATTCGGGCTAATTTCACCTCTAACATAGTATCCCTAAATTAAAGCTTCAAAACCTAACAATGGTGAAACCATGATGAATCCATGGCGGTTCTGAGCGTGAAGAATCTTGGAGGATGTCCGGATAGCTTCAGGGAAGTCCCAGGAATATGCTTGAATCCTCAAAACTCCTTGATTTGGTCTGCTTCCTCGAATCCGAATTGGATTTTTGTTTGAATTTCAAGAACTCTATTATGGCCTTTTAGATGCAGATTTTTGTTCCCCCTCTGTATCGATTCATGATTATTCCATTCCTTCTCTGCTGTTGATGAGCTTGCTGCAACAAGGAGAAAAAGGAAAAAAACTTGTTGTGTTTTAAAATCACATGGTTGTTGTTACGTGAGAAAGTGTAAGAAAAGTGGAAAAAAATATGTTAGTTTGTTATTATAGATGAACAAAAAAAAGGTCTTGAAAAATTGTTAGTATGAAAAGTGTATGTAAAACTGAAA
Organism: Vicia villosa; assembly: GCF_029867415.1. NCBI lineage: Eukaryota > Viridiplantae > Streptophyta > Magnoliopsida > Fabales > Fabaceae > Vicia > Vicia villosa. Next base: position 81,406,151 of record NC_081184.1, read on the forward strand.
AAATGTTAGCTCTATGTACAGACCGTGTAGGTATAATCTTGTACCGAAAAAAAAGTGGCCTCCCCTAATTTGTTAAAATTAGTCTTATTTATATTAGTTAAATTAGGTTTATTTCTTACACCTAATGGGCCTACTAAAACTAAACCTAGTAATCCTAAAACTAATTCTAATAATAATAGTTAGTAATAATAATATTTAATAACAATAATCCTAATAATAACTAATACTAATTCTAATAATAATAGTTAGTAATTATAAAAACTAATGATAATCCTAAAAAATCAACAATAATTAGTTAGTAAAATTAAAAAAATTAATACTAACTAATAATAAAATTAATAATAGTAATAAAAAAACAAAGTGTTAGTGAAACACGAATAACATCCCAAAAATGATAGAACTTTTTTTTTGTAATAATTGGGCCCATTATTTGGATCCCAAAAATACTTGCTAGTCAAACCCCTATTTTATTTCAACCGATTTATAAGGGAGTTTTATAAGAGGCCGAGTTTAATAATAGATATATTAAACCCTATGGCTCTTAATTTTTTTAACACCCTTAATAAATTAGAAGAAGTGGATTATATCGAGTAAATTTTGGGGTATGACAGCTGCCCCTATTCAATCTTCTTAAACCTGAAGAGGCAGATAGGCACGTCTGCCTATCGTGATCTAAAGGTAGAAGAGGATTGAATATTGAATGCCCCGAAATTTGCACTTGTTGGGAAGAAGTTCTGGAGGAGATGGGCTTACAGATGCCACCCGAGGTGAATGCCATTTTTTCAGAGTGTGGAGCAAACGCTTTTGAAAGGGACCACTGTGTTTCGATTGTAGCATGGCCTGAAGAGGCAACCTGAATTTTATGCAATGTTATGATGCATGCAATGTATGACGCAGTGAGCTTCTCAAAATAAATGAGAGCGATGTATGTATATGCATTATGTATGAATGAGGTATGTTAGTTGAATGATGCATGATTGTTAGCTATGTTAGTTGAAGTATGTTAGTAACTTTGAAAAAGAAAAATAAAACCTTTGTTTGTTGATGATGTTTTGGAGAAGATCACTGTCGAGGGACTAACGTGATAAACCCAATTGAGAACCCTTTGTAAAACCATGTTGTGAACCCCTTTGTGAACCCCTTTGTAGTCTTGAAGAATATTACTGCCGAGGGACTAACGTGATAAACCCCATTGAAGAACCCTTTGCAAAACCTTGTGCTCGAGTGTGAGAGAAAAGAACCGTCCTGCTAAAGCCTGAGTCTTACATAGCGAGGACTTGATTAGCTTGCTATATTGCTAGCAAACTTTCGCAATTTGTGAACCCCACTTACTATAGTTCTAGTAAGTTTCCGTAGTTTGTGAACCCCACTTACTATAGTTCTAGTAAGTTTCCGTAGTTTTGTGAACCCCAAAAGGATCACTTGCTATAGCTCTAGCAAGCTCACCTGCACCAATAGGATTACTTGTCATAGTTCTGACAAGCTCACCTGCACCATTTGGATCATCTGCCCTTGTTCGGACAAATTTCACCTACACCATTTGGATCATTTGCCCTGGTTCGGACAAATTTCTCCTGCACCATTTGGATCATTTGCCCTGGTTCGGACAAATTTCACCTACACCATTTGGATCATCTGCCCTGGCTCGGACAAATTTCACCTACACCATTTTGATCATTTACCCTGGTTCAGACAAATTTCACCTGCACCATTTGGATCATTTGCCCTGGTTCGGACAAATTTCACCTGCACCATTTGGATCATTTGCCCTGGTTCGGACAAATTTCACCTACACCATTTGGATCATTTGCCCTGGTTCGGACAAATTTCACCTGCACCATTTGGATCTCTTGCCCTGCTTCGGACAAATTTCACCTACACCATTTGGATCATTTGCCCTGGTTCGAACAAATTTCACCTACACCATTTGGATCATTTTCCCTGGCTCGGACAAATTTCACCTACACCATTAGGAGTCACTTGCCCTTGTTCGGACAAGTTTACCTGCACCACAGGAATAACCTGCCATGGTTCTGACAAGTGTACCTGCATAAGAAGAGATTATTTGCTATAGTTCTAGCAAACTTACCTGTATCAAAGGAATTGCCTGCCATGGTTCTGACAAGCGTACCTGCATGAAAAAGATTCACCTGTTTGGAGACTCACGACTCGAGGGTCGGAGAAAGTAGCATGCCAAATATTCACGACTCGAGGGTCGGAAAGGAAACGATATGTTTAGAAACTCACGACTCGAGGGTCAGAAAACACACCTGTCACAACACGAGGGTTGGAAACTCACGACTCGAGGGTCGGAAAACACACCTATCACAACACGAGGGTTGGAAACTGGGCTTTTGTAGTATGTGAATGCACTAGATGATATGCATATGCTAATGCGTATGTATGCTGATGCTGATGTCAATCCTAAGATTTTATCTCCTTATTGAACTTGTTTAAACCATATTTGCACCTATACCGTGACTATGCTTATGCTGGCTTTGTAATTAATGTATGTGGATAATGCTTATGCTTATGTATATGTTGATTGATGTAACGAGTGGAATGAAGTAATGTCTTCTATAAGACTACCTGAAAAAGTTCCTGGAATGGATACGAACTTTTGTCTTAAAGAAGACTACCTGAAAAGGTTTTTTAGCAAGGATGAAGAATGTCTTTAAAGACAACTACCTGAAAAGGCTGAAAGATGTCTTAGAAGGACTACCTAAAAAGGTACTTAGCAAGGAATGAGGAGTGCCTTTAAAGACTACTATCTGAAAAGGCTGAAAGATTTCTTTAAGAAGGACTACCTAAAAAGGTTCTTAGCAAGGAATGAGGAATGTCTTTAAAGACTACTACCTGAAAAGGCTGAAAGGTGTCTTTAAAAAGGACTACCTAAAAAGGTTCTTAGCAAGGAATGAGGAATGTCTTTAAAGACTACTACCTGAAAAGGCTGAAAGATGTCTTAAAAAAAGGCTACCTATAAAAGGTTATTAGAAAGGACGATTAATGTCTTAGAAAATACCACCCAAAAAGGTTCGTAGAATGTCTTAAAGAAGACCACCTGAAGAGGTTCCTGAAAAGGATGACAAATTGTCTTAAAGAAGACTACCTAAAAAGGTACTTAGAAAAAGAATGTCCTGAAGAAGACTACCTAAAAAGGTTCTTAGGAAAATAATGTCTTAAAGAAGACTACCTGAAGAGGTTCCTGGAAAGGATGAAAATTTGTCTTGAATAAGACCGCTTGAGGAGACTCCTAGAAAGGATCGTGAGATTTGTCTTAGATAAGATTGCTGAAGAGGTGTGGTGTAATGTATCAACCAATGTATATAATGCATGACTTATATGTATTTGCATGATGTTACGATGATAGGTTGTCGATAACCAAAGCGTATATAGCTCGTTGGAGTTATAGGTTTGTTTGATAAGGTGGGGTGTGATGCTAGCGCGACTTCCCAATCCCTGTTTTTGTATTTGAAGATCGTAGTTAGGAGAGAGATTGGTTCGAGATTGTAAAGTGTGAGAGCACCTTTCCCTTATGTTGTGCGCCTTGCCCCAGTTTGGCTCTTTGAAATACTCCACTCCTTTAACCTTTTGAGGTTCTCCACACCTTTAACCTTTTGAGGTTCTCCACGCCTTTAACCTTTCGAGGTTCTCCACACCTTTAACCTTTTGAGGTTCTCCACACCATTAACCTTTTGAATTGTTTGCCTTATGGATTTGATATCCAATGCCCCCATGTTTAGCGGGAAAAAGATGCCTATGATCTCCAAGCTATGAAGGAAGTGCCCCGAGAAATAACCTTGTCATATGCCTCGATGTTTAGATTGAAGGGTATGCCCTTGATCTCCAGGATATGGAAGGTTATCTATAGTGTTCTATCCTTTTGAGTTTGAATTCTTCCCATGTTTGACATGCCCCTGATTGTGATTGCTTCGAGGTGTGCCCCAAGTTGATTGAACTTTTAGGATGAATGCCCCCAATTAATAGGATTTTCGCTTGTATGCCCCTGTAACCCTTGAAATTTTGCCCCTGTTTAGAAGAACCCCCTAGATGTGGTTCCCCCCATTCCAGAGTCTTCATTAGAAAGGATCACCTTTGATTAACCCATTTCGAGATCTCCTTGATGCTAAGTGTATACTCGCAGATGACGTTGTACCATTTGAGAAGTAACTCCAATGCAATGTGTATGAGAGTTTTGAGATCGAAGTCCGTTATGAATTAGGAAGGAATGATTTAGAAATGAATGCTTGAAGAAGCGCAGTGGTTAGAAATAGTTTTAACAAACATAGGAGTCAGTATAACAAAATCCTCCTTAGTATGCTTTCGTGGTTAACCTTGCCTCAATTAGGACTTTTAACTGTTGTAACTTGGCCTGGTTCATGTTTTAAGAAACAATGGATATAAGGCTCAAAATTTTATTTATCCCACCCCTTTCTCCTTGATGTTCTTCAGATCCTGAAAATTCACTTAATCCAATGGAAGTGCTTTGTTTGCAAGAGAATCGTTTCGGTTTTGATGTTGAGCAGAAGCCTTAGTAGAGATCCAAGCATTGATGAAAATGTTGTAAAGATCCAAGCATTAAAGGGAAGCTACGATGTTTTAGCAGTCACAGGATTATCCTTTGCTGTTTTTTGCCTTTGTTTTTATCCCTTATTTTTGCATGAGCCAATTCTTTTGAATTTGACCCATAGGGATGCCCTAATTTTTGCCTAAGTCATTTTTGTTTTCTTTTATGAAATTTTCCATTTTGACTTAGCGGGCGCTTTTCTCCTTTTTCTTTTGAATGCTCCTTGGATTTTGAATATTGTGACTGCTATGTTGATTTGCAAGCTTCGACTTTGATACTTCCCCGATCTTGAATGATATATTGAGGAAGGAGATGTTGTGAATGTTACCTCCATTGCTTCCTCAATCTTGAATGAACGCGAGGAAGATGTGCTTGAACCTTTGCTTGAACCTTGCTTGGATTGACTGATTCTCTTGACAACCAAAATACACCATTGAATTAATTGAAGTCTACCCTGCCCCTGGTTGAAATCAAGGTTTATTTGAAAAGTAGAAACAAAACTCCAACTCCTGGCTCGAGGGGGTGACGAGGGATTAACATCCTTATATCTCCACTGTTTGGGAATTGAAGCAATGCCTGTACATCCTCGGCTCGGTCTTACCTTGAAAGCATATGTTTAGCTGGACTTAGTTATTTGTATTCGTCATTCTCCCTTAAGTTCGTTAATAATCCTAAATTTGAAATTGAAATTCGTAGTAGTGAGCGAATGTATTGACTCCAAAACCTGCATGGTCATCCCATTAGAATTGCTAACCCGAAGGTACAACTTTTATCCTGAGTAAAACTTAGCGATCGTAGGGGTTGAAATTCTGAGCATGGCAAAACCTATTGTTCCTAGGGACAATCTCCTTTGTAAATCCATTGACCTTGTTTCATTCCTTAGTTTATGAACTTGTAGAAGTGAAGGGTAACCTCGAGTTCTCCTTGGACATGTCAAACCTGTTGGGAATGTTAGCGGTGGGTTTTCGTCGTATCGGAACTTCATGAGTTTCCTTTGACTGAACCTCTTTTGCTTTTCCTAAGGATAGTGTCGCACCGTTCGTAACCTCCAGAGTTTGTAGATTGATAGAGAGAACCTATGACCCTTTTGCCCCTTGGTGTGGAGTTAACACACGTCGCCTTCTAACCCCCAAGGGTTGGCCTAGCGGTGGAGGTTTGGGTCTTGAGAGTGTGCTCCTCTCAAGGTCCTGAGTTCGAATCTTGCTAGGTGCTATCAATCCTTGCGTGGGTCAGTCCATACAGAACTTTGTTCTGGCTTTAAACGGGGCCCCCGCTAGTGGACGGTGGGACTGGTCCCTCTTGGATTAGTCGGTCGCAAGGCCGGATACCAAGATTTCCAAAAAAAAAAAAACACACGTCGCCTTCTCTCCATCGATTTATGCATCTTTGTTTAGGATTTTGCCCCAGTTGGACTAATCCTTGCCCCCAGGTTATCGTAGAGCGTCCTTGTAAGTTGGATATGTTCTAAGACGAACCCCTTTATGACTAGATACCCCTTGAGTGTATCTACGAGGGAACTTCTTTGGTGAACTAATCCTTGCTCGATGATAACCTCTGTTGTATTTGCAATCCTGTTACCACAAGGCGTGGACATGCGGCTGGCATGGTAAAAAGACATCCTTTTTCTCCTTGTGTCACCAAGTTCGTTCTCGATGATTTATCCTCCTTTCTCCGTAGTTTATGATCCTTTGAATTTTTCTTTGCGAGTCTCGGGAAATCGGCTAGCACGGTAAGTGTGGATGCGGGCGAAGGTAGAAGTGCAAATGTTAATGTAAATGAATGCATGAAAATGCAAATGCATGCGTATGCGAGAGACTTCTTGTATTATAACTCTGTGTATGCAATGCAGACATGTGACGTATAATCCTAGGGATAGCCTTAGAGGTGACATTAGACCCTAGCAAAATCCTGGCAAGATAGATGTTATGACACGCCAATGGAAATCCCTTAGATTAGGGAGTATGCAGAAAGTAGCGGCTGGTGACCGTTCAAGACAGTCACCAAGTCTCATGGCCATCGAGAGGCCAATCAACGTGTACCAATGAAGTTGTCCTTGGTGGGAAGGTTCTCTGTGCGGAACACAACCTATTTAAGGACGATATCAGACAAAGTGAAATCCCTATTGGCGAGGGATGAAAGATGTATAGATGGAAATCCAAAACCCTACAAGTTAGAGGGTGCGCGGGAATAGGCACACAGTGACCGTTCAAGACAGTAACTAGATCTCATAGCCATCGAGAGGCCAATCGAACGTGTGCTAATGAAGTTGTCCTCCGTATGAGGGATGATCGGTAAAATAGCAAGTGTACTATTTTGCCTATGTAGTAGTAATGGGAAAATCCCAAGTATCGAATCTCAAGGACTGCTTGACGATATAGAGTTTTATCAGTATTTCAATTAAACAAAAAGTTCAAAAGGGGGTTTGGTTGGTTTTGCAAATAAAGTAAATATACAGAATAATAGAACGATGAACAGAGATGAGTAGATTGCTAGGGACGGTGAATGATTCTTCATGCAACGAATTTCCTGTCTCAATGCAACAACATTCTTTTCATAGTTAATTACCGGTTCTTTAGAGTATCTAATCCTAAGGCCTTAGTGAAAAGATCTTTGACCTCACAACCTAATTACTATGTCCATAGATAATTACGGTTATGATCAAGCATTCCAATAACAAGAATTTCCGGTTACAATATGATATCCCTAGTCCTAGGTGATATAGATACTATATGTTCTTAATCATGTCCACAAATAATATGTCGTCCAGCTACACTATTCATTCATATTCAGAATCCGTTTTTCCGACGGATAAAGCATTATTAACGGATGAAGAACAAATTAACAATTATGAAAAGTAAAATAGTTATTGCATCAATTGAATAAATTCATCACAATCCAAATCAGGGTCACCCCCTTAGCAATGGGGGGTTTAGCTACTCATAAAAATAATAGAAAACATAGTTTTGATTGTAGACATTACAGATAAATGAAGGAATCAGATCTTCAATGGCTTAAGCTCATAGAATCCTTCACTCCTTGCATCAATCTTGAATTCTCCAGCCTCTCTAATGTATTTTCGCACTCAAAACTGTCCAACCCTTGTCCAAACGCAATCTCCTTCTTTTATTACTGTCATTCTGGGCTTTTCAGCAAAACAGGCCCAAAAATCACGTTCACACGCGTGTGGGAACGCGTCTGGCTCACATGACACGCGTCCTGGGACGCGTTTGGGCAGAGGGACAATTTCCTTTGCAATTTTGGCTGCTGGGACGCGTGTGGGCACGCGTCTGGTAGTCTGGGACGCGTCTGGGCACGCGTTTGGTGGCCTGGGACGCGTCTGGGCACGCGTTTGCTCAGCAGACTTCAATATTTCACTTCCACACGCGTCTGGGGACGCGTTTGAGCAGCAGGAGGTACTTTTACAGGCTCCACACGCGTGTGGAGACGCGTTTGGCCAGGCAATATGCTTTTTCATTAGTTTCTTCACGTTTCGCACTGATTTTCTCCACTTTATTCATCTGAGTCTGCAAACACTTAAACACACCACTAAAGCATAAAATGCGGAATAATGAAATAAAACATAAAATAAAATACTTCAAAGACAACTAAAAATAACAGTAAAAACATGTGTAAAAACCACTGATCAAACTCCCCCAAACTTAAACCGTTGCTTGACCTCAAGCGACAATTATAAGAATTAATGACCTTTAAGGCACACCGGTGTTCATACGTGAAATATCCGTTTGTATTGATCAAGAAACAGTTGGTCCGGCATTCACATGACGCGACGAGTTTCCGCTACCACTTTAAACCTTTAGCTCCCATTTTAGATACCTCTCCAACTATGCTTTGCACTTAAGTCTCTTTCCGATTTTTCTCCTCTTTCATTCGGACAATCACATTAAGGCACTGTATTTCTTATAATAATCATCACATGCATGAGACAGATCAAGGCTTTTTATTTTCTTTTTCTGGCACCAAACGAGCAGCATTTGCTACCTTTTTATTACCGATGAAACTTTCAAACTTTGCAGTTATATATTGCCCTTTTGGACGACGTTTGGGGATCAACCTCCTTTGGGCTGAATAACCGGGTGAGGGTTACCCAACTTAGCGAGCCGGTTGCCTTTTACCGCCTTTTCATCATTTGGTGCCAACTTTTTATATCTTCTTTTTCTAACCAGTCATCATGCACGTGAATCTGAATTATGCCAGACTGTATCAATAAACTACTCGAGGAGTACTTCTCAGGAGGCAAGTACTATGGTGCAAATCTACACGTTAGACTCGTATTTCTCTTCGGGAGCCAAGGGTGTTTAAACGAACCTCTTCTTGCCACATTATTCCGAACTTCCTGTCCTCAAACAATCCTCCCTTCATCTCTATATACTATTCCTGGTCGCTCTTTAAGATCAAAACTCTTCAAAAATTAAAAATTTCGGTCAAAATTTAAGAGAATGATTTTGTAGGTCTTACACATATTATACTAGCAATATAAATTAAAATGCAAAGAGTAAAACCTCCCCCAAACTTGAACCAAACATTGACCTCAATGTTTTAGAACAAGTTCGAGAGAGGTGACTCACAGAGGGTAATGCACTCCATAGCTTCCACTTGAAATGCCCCTTTTATTTCCTGAAATAAAATAAACAAAAAGACAAAGTAATTATTAAAAGTGTGGGTTGCCTCCCACGAAGCGCTTCGTTTAACGTCGCATGGCTCGACGGTCCATTACCCTTTATTATGGAGGGTATTTTCAATTCCAAACCTGGTTGCTTTTCACCTCCGCAACCAAAAACTCATGAAGATGAAAGGCATGGACAACTTTTCTCTTCAATTCACTTTTCACATTCTTCTTGACTTTTTTATTCTTTTTAGGACTTTTGATAGCTCCTTGAGTTGTTTCCACCCGAGAAGCTATGCTTGAAACTTTTTCTTGGAGCTGCTCAGGCCTTTTGTCTTTTTTTTCACTTTCTGTCATACCACCAGAAGTTTGATCATTTACAACCGCCCTATGTTTTTTAACTCCTAACATCTTCAAGGTTACTTCTTCATCAAAAGATCTCAGCGTTAGTGTCCCTTTTTCAATGTCGAGGTTGCAGCGGCCTGTCGACAAAAATGGCCTCCCAAGAAGGATAGGCCTTTCTTCGTCTTCCGGAATATCCATGATATGGAAGTCCACGGGGAATACAAACTTATCCACTTCCACCAATACATCTTCTGCTACCCCATATGATTTCTTAATGGTGTGGTCGGCGAACCTTAACTGTGTCTTACTCTCACTAATCTTTTGCAACTCAAGCTTTTTAAAAATTGACAAAGGCATTAAACTCACACTAGAACCAGAATCGAGGAGTACCTTTTTAAAAGTTATGTTATTGATAGTGCATGGTATTGCCACCGCTCCCGGGTCTTTCCTCTTTATTGGGATCTTTCTTGCTGACGAGACTAAACCGCACTTCTCAGTTGCAATCTTTTGTTCTCCTTCCACTGATCTCTTTTTCGCCATCACCTCCTTCATAAATTTCCTATACAAGGGCATGTCCTCAAGTGCTTCGAAGAATGGTAGATTTACCTCTAACTTTTTGAACAAGGCAGTGAACTTCTCAAAATCTTTCTCTTTTGACTTCTTCTTTGTCACTCGGGAAGGGAAAGGTAGTTTGATCACCGGTTCAGCATCTTTCTTATTTTTTTCTTCAACTGGTTTAACCGGTGGTATCACAACTTCTGGTTCTTTCGGATTTTCTCTTATTTCCAAATCCACCTCTATTACCATAGGGTCATCTATTTCCTCTTTTTCTTTTTCAGATTCAGCCACTCTTTTGCTCCTTGTTGTAACTGCATTAATCTTCTCTTGGTCTTTCGGATTTTTCACAGTTGAACTCGGAAAGTTACCTTGTGCCTGTAGAGTGAGGTGCTGTGCTATTTGACCCACCTGAACTTCTAGATTTTTGATTGAAGCTGTGGTGTTCCTATGGTTGTTTCTTGTCTCTTCTTGAAATTGAGAGCATTGTCCAGCCAATCTCTCGATAGCTACTTCCCACTCCGCTTTCTGAGGGCCTTGTTGTTGTTGTTGTTGATCTTTCCAAGCGAAGTTGGGATGATTCTTCCACCCAGGATTATAGGTGTTAGAATAAGGATTATTTTTCCTCAAGAATTTGATTTCTTCAATTTGCTTGGGAGTCGCAACACAACAAACAGTTTGATGAGGACCACTGCAAATTTCACAGATTACCGGTTGAGCTTGTTGCACTTGAGCCACCTGTTGTGTACCTATATTCATAGCCTTCAATCTTTTTTCAACTTCAGCCGCTATCGCATCTTCAACTCGGATTTTTGAGGTTTCCAGCTTGAGATCAATGATTCCTTCTGGTTTGCTAGCACACCTATCATACAGCTCCAAATGCTCATTTGCAGCTATTGCTTCAATGATTTTTGTGATGCCGGAGGCTGTTGTGAAATTTGTTGAGCCTCCAGCTGCTGTATCAATCAACTGCTTTGTTTTCATTCTGAGTCCATTAACAAAAACTTGCATCTGTTCAGTCTTGTCCATATTATGAGTGGGACATGCTACGAGAATTCTTTTGAATCTTTTGTAAGCATCTCCTAAGGGCTCACCCTCCTTCTGCTTGAAGTTCAAAATGTCATACCTCTTTCTTATAAAGACCGAGGCGGGGAAATACTCATTCAAAAAAACCTTCTCCATCTCTTCCCATGTTGTGATACTGCCTACTGGGAGAGAATAGAACCACTCTTCTGCTTCTTCGGCTAATGTGAATGGGAACATTCTCAGCTTCTTCGCTTCTTCTGTATGCCCTTCAATTTTTAGAGTAGTGCTCATGGTCAAAAATCTCTGTAGGTGCTTGTTTGCATCTTCATTAACCTTTCCGGTGAAAGGTTTTCTTTCCAGCTGATTTATTGTGCTCGGATGCAATTGAAAGTTTGCCGCATTTACCGGTTGGTTGACAATTGTGAGTCTTCCTCCCGGGTTGTTTGCAACACCGTAGTCACCAAGGAGCCTCTCAGGAGGAGGATTTTCACCCATGACTTCTTCTTCACTTTCAGAATCTGAACCTGAATTAACTGAAACACTTTCTTCTTCAGATTCCAGCTTAGCCAACCGAGCTTGTCTACGCCTTGCGTGCAAAGTTCTTTCAATTTCTGCGTCAAAAAGAAATTCAGCTGAGGACTTACCTCGCATACACAGATTAGACAAATATTAGAATTAGGAAAAATAAGTAGTGCAGACAATAAAATTTTAGTCACAGAGCAACAAAATTTTAATTGAAATAAATCTAGAACTCTATAATCTTCGGCAGTTCCCCGGCAACGGCGCCAAAAACTTGATCGGTAAAATAGCAAGTGTACTATTTTGCCTATGTAGTAGTAATGGGAAAATCCCAAGTATCGAATCTCAAGGACTGCTTGACGATATAGAGTTTTATCAGTATTTCAATTAAACAAAAAGTTCAAAAGGGGTTTTGGTTGGTTTTGCAAATAAAGTAAATATACAGAATAATAGAACGATGAACAGAGATGAGTAGATTGCTAGGGACGGTGAATGATTCTTCATGCAACGAATTTCCTGTCTCAATGCAACAACATTCTTTTCATAGTTAATTACCGGTTCTTTAGAGTATCTAATCCTAAGGCCTTAGTGAAAAGATCTTTGACCTCACAACCTAATTACTATGTCCATAGATAATTACGGTTATGATCAAGCATTCCAATAACAAGAATTTCCGGTTACAATATGATATCCCTAGTCCTAGGTGATATAGATACTATATGTTCTTAATCATGTCCACAAATAATATGCCGTCCAGCTACACTATTCATTCATATTCAGAATCCGTTTTTCCGACGGATAAAGCATTATTAACGGATGAAGAACAAATTAACAATTATGAAAAGTAAAATAGTTATTGCATCAATTGAATAAATTCATCACAATCCAAATCAGGGTCACCCCCTAGCAATGGGGGGTTTAGCTACTCATAAAAATAATATAAAACATAGTTTTGATTGTAGACATTACAGATAAATGAAGGAATCAGATCTTCAATGGCTTAAGCTCATAGAATCCTTCACTCCTTGCATCAATCTTGAATTCTCCAGCCTCTCTAATGTATTTTCGCACTCAAAACTGTCCAACCCTTGTCCAAACGTAATCTCCTTCTTTTATTACTGTCATTCTGGGCTTTTCAGCAAAACAGGCCCAAAAATCACGTTCACACGCGTGTGGGAACGCGTCTGGCTCACATGACACGCGTCCTGGGACGCGTTTGGGCAGAGGGACAATTTCCTTTGCAATTCTGGCTGCTGGGATGCGTGTGGGCACGCGTCTGGTAGTCTGGGACGCGTCTGGGCACGCGTTTGGTGGCTTGGGACGCGTCTGGGCACGCGTTTGGTGGCCTGGGACGCGTCTGGGCACGCGTTTGCTCAGCAGACTTCAATATTTCACTTCCACACGCGTCTGGGGACGCGTTTGAGCAGCAGGAGGTAGTTTTACAGGCTCCACACGCGTGTGGAGACGCGTTTGGCCAGGCAATATGCTTTTTCATTAGTTTCTTCACGTTTCGCACTGATTTTCTCCACTTTATTCATCTGAGTCTGCAAACACTTAAACACACCACTAAAGCATAAAATGCGGAATAATGAAATAAAACATAAAATAAAATACTTCAAAGACAACTAAAAATAATAGTAAAAACATGTGTAAAAACCACTGATCAAGGGATGCGATTTTTTTAGAAATAGAATCCCTACAAGCTAGGGGATACGTAGAGGTAAGCACGGGGTGACCGTTCGAGACAGTCATTAGATCTCATGGCCATCGAGAGGCCAATCGACGTATGCTAACGAAGATGTCGTTCGTACGAAGGATGCGATTTGGGAAATAGAATCCCTATAGGCTAGGGAATGCGTAGACGCAGGCATGGAGTGACCATTCAAGACAGACACTAGATCGCATGGCCATCGAGAGGCCAATCGACGTGCGTTAATGAGAATGTCCTTCAGGGTAAGGACACGTCATTGTAAAAACATATGGACGAGAAAAAAAAAGTCCCTATAGGCTAGGGAGTTTGCATGAGCAAGCATAGAGTGACCGTTCGAGACAGTCACTATATCTCATGGCCATCGAGAGGCCAATCAACGTATGCTAACGAAGATGTCCTTTGTACGAAGGATGAGATTTCAGAATTAGAATCCCTATAGGCTAGGGAATGCATAGATGTAGGCACGAGGTGACCGTTCAAGACAGTCACTAGATCGCATGGCCATCGAGAGGCCAATTGACGTGCGTAAACGAAGATGTCCTTCGTGGGAAGGACACATAGTTGTAAGAGTACAAAGATATAAAAGGAAACTCCCTACAGGTTAGGGAGTGCGTAGATGCAGGCGCGGGGTGACTGTTCATGACAGTCACTAAGTCTCATGGCCATCGTGAGGCCAATCAACGTGCATAAATGGAGGTGTCCTTTGTGGGAAGGACATGGTCTTAGAAATAGAGTCCCTGCGGGCCAGGGAACGCGTAGGAATACCTGCAAAAATTAAAACGCAAGACATTCGCAGTATATAAATTGCACACATATAATAAGCACATAAGCACATAAGCCCTAGGTTCATAGATTCGACGTAACGGCTTAGGGTGCCTACCCTTCCCATTGGTATGTTCTAGAAGGTCTCATGGGGTCGTTCGTAGCCGCCGAGACTTTTTGTCTCTTTGGATTTTAGAACAACTCATTTATCCATGAGGTTCGAGTTTTAGGGGTAGGTTCTCAGAGAGATCAGCTAAATACCAAGTCCTGCCCTCAACAAAGTCAAGCTTCGTATCAGACATTTCCGGATATTCAACCCACTCTGAGTGGAATTATAATAAGACTCGTAGGCAATGTAATTCCCCTCTGGTCTTAACTATAATTCTCACGCTTAGGTTTAACACAATTTATAATATCCCAACAGAATACAATAAAAATAACAAATATAAAAATATTTAATTAAATTGAACGTAAATGAATGAAGTTGCGGTAAATGAGTGAATAAATTGCAGATGAATAAATAAATAAAAATTTAAATATTTAATAAAAAAGGAAAACCTAACTCCTAAACCAAACCCTAATTTAGGCAAACTAGCCAAACCCTAAAAAAAGTTCGCCAAAACCTAAAAAGTTCGCCAAAAACCTAAACCCTCTCAAGCCTTAGGAGCATAATAATTAACCAAAAGTGTTAACTCCCCAGCAGAGTCGCCAACTGTAGCAACCTGCCCTAAAAATTAGACTTTTAGAGTCGCCACCTATTCTGAAGGGCGAATAGGAAACCCTACGCAGTTTAGAGATCGGGGTAAGATTATTATAATCAGGTCGAGGGAAGGTGTTAGGCACCCTCAACCCTTTCCTAAGGTATTATCGAAGATAAGGTTTATGGCTAAATATTAAGGTTTAATAGCTAAAGAAGTGAATAGGGTGAAAATTGAGATTTGAACTGAATGGAGGTTTTAGGGAGGGGGACTCGCCTTGGTTATCCAAGTGCCTACGTATCTCCTTATGGAGAATCAGAGTCAACGTAGTTCGGGCACAGGGTTGTACGCCTTTGAATTAGTATGAGGTTGTTTGAAGGCTTTTTGAATGGCCTTGTCGCAGTTTAGAAGTTGTGATTTGAAAGGCATTTTGAATTGCCTGATTGAAAAGGATGAAAATCCGTAGTGTCGTGGTTTAGTGTATTTTAGATGTGGGTGTACAACCCTGATTTGATATGTCACCGTTAGATGCGATGATCAATAGATTTGATCAGTATAGCTAACGGATTAATGGGGCATTGCTGGTTACTCAGATCGATAGATTCGATCGTCGCGGGCAGCAAATTAAATGTATTTTAAATTATATATTTTTTATCTCTCGTCTAATGCGACTAACAGCTTTAGTCGGGTCGAGGAGAGAATTAATGTTAATGTTTTCTTTGCCGAATGGGCAGTGGGATTGGGCAAACCCTAAGGCATGTAACCTTTCT
This sequence comes from Vicia villosa, assembly GCF_029867415.1. Classification (NCBI taxonomy): domain Eukaryota; kingdom Viridiplantae; phylum Streptophyta; class Magnoliopsida; order Fabales; family Fabaceae; genus Vicia; species Vicia villosa. The sequence continues at coordinate 81,421,728 of NC_081184.1, forward strand.
AGGGTTTTTGTGATTTAATATTAATTAAAATTAATTAAACAAATTACTCGAAATAGTCGAATAATCGAGAATATAAATCGGGAAAATAATTCTAACCCTAATTTTGCATCCTAATCCTAATTTATATGCTAACCCTAATTTAAATAAATTAATTAAATCTCATCCTAGAATTATAGACAAAATAATTAATAATAAGAGTAAAAGGATTAAATAAACCTGGGGTGGATCCTGTGTGTTGAGAAGGGAGGCCTATAGTATGCTCCTTTACCTTGGTACGTCAGATCCAGGACTTTGGTGATCTTGATGGCTGGATGGAGAGCGCGTATGGTAAACCCTGGGAGCTGCAGCACACTGAATCTGCAAAGGAATATTAAGAGAATATATATGCAGGAGGCAGGGATTGAACCCATGCCCCTGCGCACTAAGCCCTTTAAGCGAACCCCTTCACAACTACACCACTTCTTCCATGTTGTTATTAACATAAACGATAACCAATATATATGAAAAACGAAACAATTAATTTTAAAAGGCAAAACCCGCGCCCAGTATATGCAGTCGTCTCCTTCGTTTGTTTTTTTCCGGAAAAACCTTTGGCAACGGTTTATCTATGTTGCTATAACCCCTGCAAATTTTAGTCTCACAAAAGACAACAAATGAATGAATTCCAAAGACATGGATCGATTGTAAATCATGCTCTGAACACGATGATACCATTAATTCGGGCTAATTTCACCTCTAACATAGTATCCCCAAATTAAAGCTTCAAAACCTAACAATGGTGAAACAATGAATCTGCACAGAAACTTCAATTAAATGGTTCTACAACGTTCCAAGCATGATTATGAGTACGAATATACGGTTAAATTATACTTGCAATGCATAAATTCACGGAATCGAAAAAATTCAGACGTAAGCCAAAACGTGATGAATCCATGGCGGTTCTGAGCGTGAAGAATCTTGGAGGATGTCCGGATAGCTTCAGGGAAGTCCCAGGAATATGCTTGAATCCTCAAAACTCCTTGATTTAGTCTGCATCCTCGAATCCGAATTGGATTTTTGTTTGAATTTCAAGAACTCTATTATGGCCTTTTGGATGCAGATTTTTGTTCCCCCTCTGTATCGATTCATGATTATTCCATTCCTTCCCTGCTGTTGATGAGCTTGCTGCAACAAGGAGAAAAAGGAAAAAAACTTGTTGTGTTTTAAAATCACATGGTTGTTGTTACGTGAGAAAGTGTAAGAAAAGTGGCAAAAAAATATATGTTAGTTTGTTATTATAGATGAACAAAAAAAAGGTCTTGAAAAATTGTTAGTATGAAAAGTGTATGTAAAACTGAAAAAATGTTAGCTCTATGTACAGACCGTGTAGGTATAATCTTGTACCGGAAAAAAAAAACGGCCTCCCCTAATTTGTTAAAATTAGTCTTATTTATATTAGTTAAATTAGGTTTATTTCTTACACCTAATGGGCCTACTAAAACTAAACCTAATAATCCTAAAACTAATTCTAATAATAATAGTTAGTAATAATAATATTTAATAACAATAATCCTAATAATAACTAATACTAATTCTAATAATAATAGTTAGTAATTATAAAAACTAATGATAATCCTAAAAAATCAACAATAATTAGTTAGTAAAATTAAAAAAATTAATACTAGCTAATAATAAAATTAATAATAGTAATAAAAAAACAAAGTGTTAGTGAAACACAAATAACATCCTAAAAATGATAGAACTTTTTTTTGTAATAATTGGGCCCATTATTTGGATCCCAAAAATACTTGCTATTCAAACCCCTATTTTATTTCAACCGATTTATAAGGGTGTTTTATAAGAGGCCGAGTTTAATAATAGATATATTAAACCCTATGGATCTTAATTTTTTTAACACCCTTAATAAATTAGAAGAAGTGGATTATATCGAGTAAATTTTGGGGTATGACAGAACTATGTATAATGTGATTGTTTGAATTGTGTTGAGGTGTGAATACATTATACTCGGTGTTGCTTCGGTGAGTTATCGGTGATGATTTGTATGCTATATGTTGTGCATGCATTCATAAATCTTGGTGTAGCTGCATCCCTGTGTTGTTTGGATCATCGAAGATGTATCCGAGTGCTATATGTTTAAACATGTTTGATTAAATTATGTTCCTCAAAAAAGCATGACAGGTGTTTTATTTTATTTAAGGAGTTGTAACATCCTTTTGCATGTTTTACTATGAATTTATTTAGTATTTCTTGGGGGTTTAGAAGGGTGTTACAATAGTGGTATCAGAGCCTGGTTGGTCGTTGTGGTCAATGTCTTAGTGTTAATTATTCTTGTGTATACGACTAGTGTGGGTTAACACTGTCGATACTTTTGTTCTAATGAAAATTGTTTTGTGATATAGCAGAACAATGGCTGGAAGAGGTGGAAGAAACAATGATGCAATTGTTGAGGCCTTGGGAATGATTGTTGGTGTACTGGAAGGGAATCCCAATGGAGCTGGAATTGGTGCTAACAGACAGCTGAGATATTTTCAGAGGAATAATCCTCCGTTGTTCAAAGGCACTCACAATCCTGATGGTGCTCAAAAGTGGCTGAAGGAAATCGAGTGGATCTTTCGGGTGATCGATTACACCGAGAACCTGAAGGTGAGGTATGGTACTCACATGTTATCTGAGGAAGCTGATGACTGGTGGGTTGCTACTAGAGTTGAACTTGACGCTGATGGTGTAGCAATCACTTGGGCTGTGTTCAAGAGAGAATTTCTGAGGTGGTACTTTCCTGAAGATGTTTAGGGAAGGAATGAGATTGAGTTCCTAGAGCTGGAAGTAGGTTAATATATATGTTTCAGAGTATGCTTCCAAGTTTATGGAGTTGGTGAAGTACTATACTCACTACAACAATGATGAGGCTAGTGAAATCTCGAAGTGCATCAAATTTGAGAATAGTCTTCGTGATGAGATTAAGCAAGGTATCAGATATCAAAGGATTCGTAGATTTGCTGACTTGGTGGATTGCAGTAGAATATTCGAAGAGGATAACATTAAGGTGAAGCCTATGGATAAAGGTAAGCCATATGGTAAAGGAAATCCTAAAGACGATGATTGGAAAAGGCCTAGTGGGGGAGACTCTAGCGCTCTTGTTAGGTGCTATAACTGTGGTGAGACTGGACATCGTAGGAATGAGTGCAAGAGTGGAGAGAAGAAGTGCTTCAAGTGTGGTAAGGTGGGTCATATTGCTGCCGAGTGTAGAATGAAGACCGTGACTTGCTACAATTGCAATGAAGAAGGTCATATCAGTCTGGAGTGCACTAAGCTAAGGAAGAATCAAGCTGGTGGTAAAGTGTTTGCTTTTTCTGGGTCAAAGACTACTTCTGAGGATCGATTGATTAAAGGTACGTATTTTATCCATGGCACACCTTTAATTGTAATTACTGATACTGGAGTGACTCATTCGTTTATTTCCTTGGATTGTACTAAGAGATTAAATTTGGAAATATCTAATATAAATGGAAGTATGGTTATTGACACTCCTGCGTCGGGTTCAGTGACTACTTGGTTTGCTTGTTTGAATTGTCCGATTGATATTTTTGGTAGAGAGTTCGGAATGGACTTAGTATGCCTTCCGTTGGAACAACTGGATGTTATTCTGGAAATGAACTGGTTGGAATTTAACCGAGTTCATATTAATTGCTTTACGAAGACGGTTATTTTTCCTGAAGCTGTCGGTATTGAGAACTTGGCGATGACTGCTAGATAGGTGGACGAGGCGGTTAAAGACGGGGCTGCTGTGTTTATGTTGTTTGCATCAATGGAAGTGAAATGAAAGGCGGTGAGAAGTGATTTACCGGTAGTATGTGACTTTTCGGAAGTTTTTCCAGAAGATGTTAGGGAGTTGCCACTTGAGAGAGAAGTGGAATTTGCTAGTGAGTTGATTCCTGGAACTAGTCCTGTGTCGATGGTGCATTATCGTATGTCGGCATCTGAGTTGACTGAATTGACGAGTCAATTAGAAGAGTTGCTTGAGAAGAAATTCATTCATCCTAGTGTTTCTCCATGGGGTGCGCCAATGCTATTGGTAAAGAAGAAATAGGGTTCGATGAGATTGTGTGTAGATTATAGACAGTTGAATAAAGTTACTATTAAGAATCAGTATCCATTACCAAGGATTGGTGATTTGATGGATCAACTGGTTGGAGCGTGTGTATTCAGTAAGATTGATTTGAGGTCTGGGTATCATCAAATTCGTGTGAAAGCGAACGATATTCAGAAAACTGCATTCAAGACAAGGTATGGTCATTACCAAGGTATATATAATTTTCTTATGAAACAATTATGATGGATGAATACATAACTTTTTATGAAACGCGCTAATTTGGCATACTTTTAAATTTAAAACATCACCAAAAGATAGTGAATTTATGAATAAACTTACACACGTGTTGTAGTGTACAAATACACGTGTTAAGCAATATATTCAAACGTAAACCCTAATATTAATAGAAAAAATATACTTCACTCAATCAAAAAAAAAAGAGTCTAAAGATAGTATTTCTAAAAATCATATTTATGAATAATTGTAAAGTATCCATCATATTAAAAAAATGTACATTACCTATAAAATTTAATAATAATACTAATAATAAACAATTTAATTTTGTTTTATACACCACTCATTCTTATTGAATAGATCTATATTAAAACGGATTTTAGTTTATAACTAAAATATAACTTAATATTTTTGATATATTTTAATTTAGTATTAGGAATATGCACGTTGAAATTACACACAATTATATACCTATGTAAATTATAATTTTTTTAATGATAAAATGATAATATTTATACTAAAAGTTACTGTAAATATTTGTTTTAAAAGTGAGAGTATGTTGATTTTAGGCTAAATTACTCCCAGGGTCCTTTAAGTTATTTAATTGTAACAGTTTGATCCTTCATGTTATTTTCACTACAACTAGGTCCTTTATGTTATCAAATGTGTGTACTATTATCCTTTTTTAACAAAGAAAATGTGCTAATTATGGATGCAATTATTTTGAGTGGTATAAAAATGACGAAGTGCAACCAAAAATATAACAATCAACATTTCTAAATGTTTAAAATGAGAGAAAAAGGAGGTAGAAATCATTCAAAAGGACCCATTTGTTACAAAAAAAAACCTAAGGGACCAATATGTTACAATTAAATAACTTAAAGGACCCTGAAATTAATTTACCCTTGATTTTAAGAGTGAGACTATGTTGATTTTAAAAAAGTGAGAATATGTTGATTTTCAAAAATATCTCTAAAAAGTTTTTATAAACAATTAATTTAATTTTTAATTATTATCATTATTATTATCAAGCACACTAAATTTTATATAAATTTAAAAATATTGTTAGTTATATTTTTTTAAAAATTTAATATATTTTATTTAAAATTATTCAATGAAATATCAAATAATTTAAAATTTTTAAAATTTTATAAATTTTGTAGAGTTAAACTTCTATTATGAAATTTTCCTAGACAAAAAAATAGTGAAAATGTTCATTTTGAACTGAAATTTCAAGATACCATGGAATGTAGATATTCATTTAGAACTGAAATTTTACGGAAAGTTGTCAAATATTGTAGGTTTGTAAAAATTGTAAATATAATATAATAAAAAAGATTTAAAATAGATATTTGACGAAAAGCTGTTATAAATTTTTTATGTTTGGAAATATTGACTAATATCTAAAAAATAATGTTATTTGAATTGGAAAAATAATTTTATTCAAATCTGTAGTTTTAAAATTAACTCATTTGGATTCAACTGAATTTTGTTAACTCATCTGGATTCACGGGTAGATGTAAATGTATCTATGAGATAGCAATTGTAGACTGTTCATTTTAATGTTCATCTTTTAAATATTTCTCTTGCTGCTGTTTCATATAATTGAAGTTAGAGAATCGACTGTACGATTTATTGTAAGTACGAATCAATGCTTAAAAGTTAGTGCATATTATTAGCATATATTTGTAACTATGTCAATGTTAACCAATTGAAGAATGAATTCAAACTTTATAAATGATAGTTTGATAGACATGTGATGTGAATTCAGACGGGACTCGTGCGATAGCACGAGTTTCTTACTAGTATAATGTTAAAAAAAAGCAAAATACTCTTTTTGGTCCCCGTATTTTAACCTCGGGGTTCATATTGGTCCTTTAACTTCAAAACATTTCATATTGGTCCCTTAACTCTTCAAAAGATGTCATTTTAGTCCTTTTTGTCATATTAGCTACTGATTTTTTAGTTTTTCCATCGCTAATATGACAAAAAGACTAAAATGACACCTTTTGAAGAGTTAAGGACCAATATGAAACTTTTTGAAGTTAAGGGACCAAAATGAACCCCGAAGTTAACTTACGGGACAAAAAAGAATATTTTTCCTTTAAAAAAAATATAAACCGAACCAAACCGATTATTTTAGTTTGATTTTATATTTGAGAAATATTAAAAACCAAACTAAATCAAACTGATGACAATATCATTGACTCAAACTTTTTTTTTTTAACAAAAATCGATTCAAGCCCAACCGATTACATTCCTAATTTTATTTCTTCCGAGGTTATGTTTTATGCATTTACAAGTTGTTAAGCATTGATGAGCGGGCTTTGTTATGCTTCATGTAAGCCACTTTGGCTTATATTAGTTTGGTGATGAGAAGTTTATACTTTCTCTAACTCTTAATGAGACCTCATTTATTTCGTGTATCTGAACTCATTTATTACATTGAATTTCCTTTTAGAAGTAGAAGACTCATATTCATTCCCTAATTCTTACAAAAATATTTTAAAAAAGTTTATTACATTTACAATAAAATATTTTACAAAATTTTATTATATTTTCAAAAATATTTGTAAAAAATTACATCATTTTTCTAATACAGTTGTGATTATTTATTTTTAATTATATTTTCCATTTAATATTAAGTACAACACTTTTAAATAATAAATTTGAATAAGATCATCATTTTCCCCCCTCATTTATCAAGTTTGAATGTGTAAATTGTCTGATACAATAAATATTATAGTCAAGAGCAGTTAATTTTTTTTTTTTGTTTTATTACAAGAAGATTTAATTGAGTTGAATTTCAAACTTAAGACTCTAAAAACATTTACATTACATAAATACTTGTAAATTATCTACCAGCAAATTCCTCAAATCAACTACAGAAATTAAATACAAATCTTAACTTTCTTTTAGACTTGGCTACAGCCTACACCAACTCTAACAACACAAAATTATATATTTATAACCAAAATAATTATTCCCAAAAAAGACAAGTTGGGAACTGCCATCTCTTTACTCCTAACTCTCTCCACTTGTATTAAAAAGAAACAGTTTTACTTGGAGAGTCATATTTGCAAAGGGCAATTAGTTAGTGTCCTTACATCCAAGTTTCAAAGATATTCTAAAATAGAAATTCCCTCATTGACACTTACTTTCTTATAAACTTGTTATTGGTAGTACATCAACATATGAAGTCTATATTTTAACTACCAATCCTCTAAATTCAAAACTCAGACATGGAAGAATTATTAGTTGCACGCAGAGAACACCCGATTTATAAAAACATACAAAGACATGTGTGAAAAGAGAGATACATGAATAAAAGATCATATTACAATAAAGAATAATTTTATTACCGTATTTCCATTTTTTTCCGAGTAAAATTACTTACCGAACAAGGCACGGATTCTGGCCTTTTTTATTATTTCACAAAACCTTTTCACCCCACAACCAGTACTAATTGAACCTAATTACATATATATTATTCATATATGCACTATATAGAAACTTTTGTGCTTACATCAAGAAAATCAAGAGGGAGAAGAGAAAGAAAAAAGTTGGCTAAACCAAACCAATATATAGCAGCAGCTGCTATTATCCATTCAAGTAAATCTGGCCTTCATTCATATTCCGTTGACTTTTTACATCTTTGGAATTTCATGTGCATCTGCAATCAAGATATGATCTATCAGTACATGAATAAATTTTAATAGAAAGTATGTAAATTAATTGAAAAGTCAACTTAATGTCAATTTTTTTAAGCTAGTAGGCAAAAATATTGACATAAAATTTTATGGTTTAATAATTTGCTCAAGTTAATATGTAAACATCAATTATCTATTTATCAGAAATAACAAGAAATGAAGCTATAATCTCACTTTTCTGTTTATTGACAAGAGGTGAACCTAGAATGTTGTCCAAAGGTTCCAAGCATCCAGCAAGCTGTTTCAAGCAATTTTCCTGCCATTTCATTCAAACTTTAGCATAAAAAGAAACAATGTAGTGATATCTACTTAACCATATTATAACCACTAAAATATTAATTACTAGTGTTGTGACACTGTATTGTTTAATTTGGTATTTGATTAAAAATTCTTAAAGCTTATGCAGTTACCTTGCAATAATGATCACCTTAATCTTTTATAGTGACATATGTAGGAAAACCACATTATACATTTAAGTAAGAAAAAAGTTAAGAGCTTTACTTTTCAAGGTTTGGATTAGACTAGTTTCTTAAACCTTAAGTATTCTATTTGCTACTTTAATTGTCTATATTTCCTAACAATCTAACCTAACATTCTTAAATCAGAAGAAAACAATTTAACAAAAAAAAAAAATACTTACACCTCAACAACTCAATTGCATAACTTAAATCACATAATCCAAAGACCTAAAGAAATCACCTAAAATAAAACTTAGTTACTTAGCATATGATTAAAATCATTTTTACCTCATAAACAAAGGTGATTCTAAACAACAACAAAATTGATTTTGATATGTTTAAAGTGTTCTTGAGTAGAAGTACTTTTGTATGCAAAGTATATTCTAACCTAAGATTGAAGTTTTTTAAGAGTTTCTTTTCCTCTAAACATAATTTTCAGCCTCAAATTATTGCTCTACTCACTTTCATGTACTCAAATATAAATAAGTCCGTCTGCAAATCCTAACTCAACTAGAAGAAGACAATAAGACGCCAACACCAGTGTACTCACAGATGTGTGACTTTCTAGTGATTATTACCACTTCGTCTATAAAAAAAAAAACATAAATAATTCTATATCCGACTAACTTTATATCTAAATTAATTAATTGAACTAATAATTTTTTGTTTTTGCAAAACCAACCACAACTAGTCTAGACACTTCTTCTCATCAAAATGATTCCTACATCTAAGCTACAACCACATAGTAACAAGAATCATAACCAAAAGCAAAACACATAAAGTAAAGCACAAAGAAAATTTCAATCCAACCAAATTAATCAACCCATCGTAATCACCTTTTAGAATATTTTTTCACTATATTCTTCTTGACTTAAAACACACCCAAACAAAAAATAAAGCAAAAGCGAAAGAGAAGAAAGAAACCAAAGCAACGCACCTCTTCTTTGCTTAACCACAACTTTAGCGGGTTGACCCAACCGGGTTCGGGCCACATCCTTATCAACAACCTCCTCTTCCTCTTGATGAGGAAACAAAACCCCATCAATCCCTTGCACAGAAATCCTCCCATCTGTATAAATATCCGGGTCGAACAAATACGCCGACCCGTCACCGTGCCCGAATTTCACCGACCCATCAGCTTCCTGAGCATCAACCTTATGAGGCAATCGCAGTGTATCATAACGAACCTTCCCGAATCTTCTAACAGCATTATACATACTCTCCTCAGTCTGATACTCAGGAATTAAATGATAATACATGATTTGTTCCGGTGAACCCGGTTCACTCAACTGGTCCGTTGTTAACTTAGCCATGGCTTCGTCGTTCGGAGCTAGAACCGTTAAAACATAACCCTCTGAAACTAACCGACTCATCTCCGTCGCTAACGACGTTAGGTTTACGAGAATATCCGCCATCTCGTTGTAACCGCCGTAATGAATCAGCGTTTGGATGAAATCTTTCACCTGTGCCTCGCCGTTGAAATGGTGGTGGGGTCCACCAGGTCCTGAAAGTTAGTTACACATTAATTTCCGCAATCAATTTTCTTGTTATCAATAAAATTTCTATTTTACCAAAAATAAAAGTTAGTTACAAATTAATTATTAATTACTAGTACAATTTAATTTTTATACCTGGTGCTGGCGCCGGTGCTAGTGACGGTCCGGGAGCCAATGCGTCGTAAATTGGAAGAGCCGGCGGTGAGCCAGGGTTTTGCGGCGGGGCTGGTTTTTTCAAGCGGTGAGTTCTCGGATCAACTTCCGGTGCTCCTTCCGGTTTAATAGCGGCGATGGAGACGAGACTTCTGCGACGGTTGAAGTCGTCTTGTACGGAGCGTGGGATAATGAGACGTTCGATTCCGTGGATGACGCCGTCGGGTCTAGTCACGGCGTTTGGATGGAGAATTCTCGCGCCGTTAACTGTCCATTGTTGGGAGGTTTGGTTTGGTTGGATAGTGAGGTGGTGTTGAAGGGAGAGTGTTGTGTGTCGGGTCGACCCGGGTATGGATCCGTTGATTCGGGTTGGAATGATGTGTGACATGAGGAGAGTTTGAAGAGACTTGAGATTTCGTGGTTCGAGGAGGAAGGTTTTGAAGTTAGGGTCGAGATCTCGTTCGAGAGCTTCGTTTTTGGGAGCGAAAATGGTGATGTTGTTGTTGCCGACAGTGTCTTCTAGTGTTTGGAGAAGCATGGCTTTTTCAACGAGTTCAGCGAGTTCTGTGTAATGTGAGTCGAGTAGAGCCACCAAGATTGAGTTTGAGTTTATCTGAACCGTTGAAGATGACGAGACGGAGAGGGTGGAGGTGAAGGTGGAGAGAAAGAGAATGAGGAAAGTGAAGAAGAACATGCGGAGCTTGATGACGCCATAGATGCCGCAATCCATGGCCATTTTCATGTTTTGTTCTTCTCAGACAAGAACAGATGATATAACCGAATACAAACGCTACCTCTGTTGTTTATGTTTTGTGTGTTGTGTTTGTGTTGTGTAATGTGTTTGTGAGAGAGCAGAGAGAGAGATGAATGATTGTTAAATGGTGTGAGAGTTTTGTTGTGTTGTTTATTTGGTCATTATGATTAGTTTAGATGTATAATTAATGGTGGTTCTGTTTTTACCTTTGGTTATGGTAAACTAAGATGTGTCGGTTGCTTTGTGAAACTCAAGGTACACGTGGCGGTTTTTGATTGAAGGAGAAGAGAGCGGTGTGTGACATGAACTGTGGGAGTAGAGAGTGGGGTCCAGTACCCTCCTAACTGCTACCTGGCCCTTGTTGATATTTTCTGGTTCTCACAGCTCGTCATGAGTTAATGAAGGATAAATAAACAAACCCACTTTCATTACTAGTTTATATTTATTTATTTTTTTTAGTTTTTTTGGATGTCTTTTTGTGTGCATTATCTTTCACATTCTTTGAGTTGAATAAAGAAAAACTATCATTTTTTTTATGAGCAATTGCTTTGGTTAATTGTTTTGAGTTTTGGATTGCATTATTTTTTAGGTGGCTTTTCATAACATGTTAAAAATGGGGAAAATAAGTAAACTAATAATTAAAATTGTGTGCATAATTCATAATATGTTTAAATTTTACTCCTATGAACTTGTGAGGGCAGCTTAATTGTATTTTTCTTTCAATGACTCATTGACTTGTATAGCTAGAGATTATGTCACAACAAGCTAAATTACTGTGTACTCTTTCATATGGATCACTGGCCAATGTATGCTAAATAGATTTGTAACCTCTATTTTTTTCTTGATATCGATTTATTTTGTTAACAACAGTCGATATTTCTCTAGTAAAAAAATTTTGTCCTTCATACGGGTCACATAATGTCGATATAAATGTTAAATAAATATTATATAATTATGATTACAAAATTGTACATATTTAAAATATTTAGACCGATCAGGTAAGTCGGTACCAGAGTATAGGAATATGATCAGTCTCCAATTATACCAGCTCGGTAAGGACTTACAACCCGGAGTGGATTTTCAGCCCGGTTAAAGTCTCCAGCCGGTTGAGATAGATTCTTCAGGTCGGCGGGCGTTGTCACGAACAGGATTCAGAGCCATTCTACCCAAGTCGCTTGTAACCGTCACCCACACATAAAGGGATTCCGCCGTTAAGGAAGTTACAACTCCTTAATGACCAGGCGACGGAGTTTGCTGTAGCTTGCTCATTATGGAGGGGATCCAAGGTCCCTCCATTTATGAGGGTGATTACTGCTCTAGCAGCTTTAAAAAGGGCTCCCGCCCGAGGGATAAGCGAGACGCATTCTATCTTGAGCTTGCACTATTTGTATTGCTCAAATTCCTAAAGCTAAACGCTACAAATTTATGTGCGGCCTCACTGGAATCTTCTTCTGGGAGGTGATCAAAAGTGTTCTACATGAACATTTGGCGCCCATCGTGGGGCCTAGGTAAAACTTTCTCAAGCCACACACCATTTCACATACCTTCAACACCGAAAAAACTAGACATCCACCATGGATGAAGTATCTTATCTAGCAACGCTCACTTGCTAACCATGGCAGAAGCTCTAAAATAGTAGAACGGGTCACTACAAGGCTTTGTGCAATTCCTGCAGTCACAAATGCCAAAGGAGAGTGGGTTAACGCACAAATCACCTTATTTCCAACTTATGTCAGACACCGTGTGGGCGGAAGGGATCCCAAAAGACTTTAAACTCCCTCCCTTGCCTATTTTCGACGGCATGACAGATCCCGGGCAACATATTCGAGCCATGAACGATCATGCCAATACACTTGGGGCTACAAATACCCTTAAATGCGTCCTGATGCTGGGGACTTTCAAAGTTAAGGCGCTGGACTGGTACATGGGGCTCCCAAGAGCTTATGTCTCAGGATATCCCGACCTAGTTTGGAAAATGAGTCAATCCTTCCCGATACGCCAGCATCGGGAAGCACCTACCAGCATCCCGTCGAACAATCGCTCAGGGCTTATCGAACATGCTCGGGAATACCGGGCTAGTTTCAACGAAAGGGCTATTCATAACACCGGGATCCCCTAGGATAACACTCAGGATGAGGGCTCGGAAGGGCCATCGGTTAAAATACCAAATGTTGCCACGAAGGAACCAATATACCTCTTCTGTTATAGCATTCTAGAGGGAGAAAGCAGCAAAGAGAAGTACCACCCCGACATCCCGAGGATTCCCCCAAAACCGAACAGAAATGCACCTTGGAGAGAGAAACAACCCTTCACCCAACGACATGATACGTAGGAACGAGGCCGGACACACCGAGGAAAAAAGAGAACGACCATTCACCCCCCTCAATTCAAAAAGATCAGACATCCTACGAGAGGTGGATCATTTGGGCCTTATAATCAGACCCACCCGGGCTCGCAAAATGGCAACAACCAATGGGAAGGAACCGTGGTGCTCATTTCACCGTGTGTGAGGTCATCATACTGAGGACTGCATACAACTCAAAAAGGAGATAAAAACCCTGATTCAGTATGGTAAGTTATCATCTTATGTAAGCGATGCTTTTTCGTCAACTGCAGGCAAGAAGAGCCCGACACAGCCGAGAGCATCGAGAAGGAGGTCATACGCAGAAGGAGGTAAGAAACCCCGAGAAGGATATTCAAGGGAATCACTCTCCGGCACGCTTTAGGGGGTGCCGAGGAACTATGGGGAAGGAAAGGGTATTGACGATACAAAGAGTGGTGGAAGGAGAGATCCACCGGCCTTCCTCAGAAGAATAAGCAAGTCCTCTCAACAGGAAAAAACTGACAATTTAGTTCATTTTTAGGATCTGGATATCAAATAAGTTGCTATTGTTTCATGATAAGGAATTCAGACAAAAGCTTGTAATAAGTAGAGGTCGGAAGGGATACTTTTTTTTCCTATTAAGGTTTTTAATGAGGTACCTCCGACCTCTTATTTAACAACAACAATGAGTCATGTTAAAGAAGTTTAATAACAAACACCAGTAGAGATATGGGACGGTGAAGAATTAACCAAAGCGAAAAATCTACAAGGCCATCGCGGGCCTTGTTGCAATAGTCAAATTGCACCATCGCAACCGCTTTGATCAAGACGACTAGGCCATCGCGGACCTTTTTGCAATAGTTAAATTGTGTCATCGCGGCCGCTTTGATAAAGACGACTAGGCTATAGAGGACCTTTTCGCAATAGTCAAATTGTGTCATCGCGGACCTTTTTGCAATAGTCAAATTACGCCATCGCGACCGCTTTGATCAAGATGACTAGGCCATTGTGGACCTTTTTGCAATAGTCAAATTGCGCCATCACGGTTGCGTTGATCAAGAGGACTAGGCCATCACAGACCTTTTTACCAATTAAAATAGCGCCATCGTGGACCCCCATATTTACCAAGTCGGTCAAGAATTCTGAGCAAACCTGTCAATCATGTATTGCACGATCGTGCATAGCATGAGGTATAAGATCTGAAGTATCTCGTCAGGACACACGAACTTCCTGTTCGAGAAAGATCACATAATACATAAAAAAATTCATACAAAAGGAACCCAAAGACATTTTAGTTGTTATAGCAAGTAAAAACGCTCGTGGCTTACATCACGTAAAGCTTCCATCCGATTTCATGATCAGAAAGCTGCATAAATCGTTATAAAGCAATAAAGGGAATGCAAATTCTTTATTCACGATGGACAATAACAATACAAAATGCAGATACAAAAATAAACATCATTTTATTCATGGAATTTATGGCCTTCCGAACGGAGGTATTCAAGCCAATCTGCGTTCCAATCTTCAGAATCAGAATCATGCTCCACAGTTACCTCTTTGGCCTTCGAAGGTTGCGATCTAGCCTTCATGACCTCACTCTTATCAGAACGAGAAGTATCCTCGGAAGAATGCTTCGACTCATTGGAGGGCTTCGCATCAACCCCTATTTTCCTTCCCGTGTCACGTGGCCTCGAAACTTCTGAGGATTTTCTGCCTTTAGTCTTGTCCATGGTTGAAGGACGAGAAAGATCTTAGAGGAAAAAGCCTCGTGGCCTCTCCTTTTATAAGAAATTTGGAAAAAAGCGCAAACATAGGTAATATCGAAAGCATTTAATACCTAGGGTTTGTCGAAGACACGAAAACCCAGTGCCAAGCCGATTTGTGAAAACGGCTATTGACTACTCAAATGAAACATGAACTATGAAAAGACGAAGCAGTTAAATTAGCGAAATCATAAAAACATAAATTAAAAGACTGCGATGGCCGGGACCATTGTGCATGCCATCAGAGGCTTCAAAATATTACAAATAAAAAACAGGGAAATATAATAATGATAAAACATGAACATCACTGGTCGGGCTGGTTCTGAGGATCATCACTGATATGTCCAACCAGCGACCCCTTATCGGGCATTCCTTTGGCCTCAGAAGTGTCAGACTCCGGTTCTACCAATTGAGCCTCTCAGATAACCTTAAAGAAATCCATTTCGTCAACGTTAAGGTCAGGTTGCAAAAGCAGAGCCTGCGCCTTTTCTCTATCAAAAGCTTCGTCATCGGTGGAAAGGATTTCAAGCTGAGCTTCCTTCAATAAGACCATGAGTTCTTCGTTGTCTTTATGCAGTCCCTCGTTGCCCTTCTTCAGCTTCTTAACTTCTTCCCCTGACTTTCTGAGTTTCTCGACCTCCTGAGAAAGATTAGCAAGCTACCAATTTACTTCATCAAACTTCTCAGTCTAGACCTTCGGGGCCTCCTTCAACTTAATCACCTCCTGGGAGAGACGGAGCTCCACTTTATCAGAGTCATCACCAGCCTCAAACAAGGAATGGACCATCACGACGCTCCGCATCAAGTAGGCCCCCAGGTTGGCAGTTAGTTGTTATAGGCCGATTGACTTTGAGTTATCATCGATTATTATAGCTATAATTCCCTAAACTGATTCTCTATCCTATTTGATTACAGTACCAATCAAACAAGGGTAAACAATACTATATGAATTATGTTCTTGTGTGCCGAATTAAGCATTCGGTTAGAGATAGCATGAATTAACAAATAAGCTGAGTTAATAAGCGATTAAAATTAGGGAACATATATCAATCAAATAAAGCAAACGCTTACACTCGAATAAAGCAAACGATTTAATAGGAAGAACTTGAAAGGAAATCAAAATTAAAATTGCACAATTATAATAATCTCAAAGTTTTGGAACCTGAATACATCAGATCAACTCTGGGAGTATTAGTTCTCCATAGATTCGTACCAAGCCAATAATAACTTCATGAATAGTGAATGGAATGGGTGAATAATACTGCAGTTGTCTTGGGGTAAAGGAGACAAGGAATTCCTGTTTTAATCCTAATCAGGTCGGAAAACATAAAAACCGGCCCAAAACTAGTTATTTTCTTAAGTTTGAAACTAAAATGATTTATTTGAGTCTTTTGCACTCTGAATAAGCTTTTGGATTCAACACAAAACTTATAGCTCTTTCTCTTATCTTTTCAAATCATATCAGAATGCATCAATCCGATACAACTCCAAACAAGACTCTTTCAACCTTTTGAATAGATGATAATATTGTTTTTCACTTTTCGGCTTGTGATGAATTTTAAACCAAAGATGGGATAATAAACTCAAGGATTTTTCAAACAAGGGATGATGATATTCAAGGTTTTCTTTTTGGCTAAGTGGCTAAAATTAAAACAAAAATAAATTTCCTTTATCATATCAGTGTGCACAAGTAAACAAACAATTTAAAAAAGAGTCAGATCAAGTTCTAGAGACTAACAAACATGATTTAAATCACACAAGAAATAAAGAAATGGATTTTTTATGTGTTATCCAATATTAGGCTCAAAATCTCACAAGGGTAAGTGATCTACCACAAATGATGTATAATTTAGATTTTAGTCCTACATATCATACCAAGAATACACAACAAGTCACTCACATCACACCACAATTCTTTAATCGATAGAACATAGACATTACTCACAATTATAACCCAAAAACCAAAGACATAACATGCATTTTAAAACTTTTTTTATATAAGAAAACAAATAAGTAAATGGAACAAATACGTAAATGGAAAACAAGAAAAAAAAGTAAATGATTCTCTCCCCCACACTTAAGACATACATTATCTTCAATAAAATGAAAGAACATAAGTATAAAATAAGGATGAGAGAGAGGAAAGAATATGTAACACCCCAATCCACCCAATGTTTATATTAAAATCAGAGTGCGGAAAAATTTTAAACATCAAACATGAGGCATTACATTTCAACTTAAAACCACAAAAAACTTGTATTTCCTTTATCTTTGATACATAGCATTCGGCATCTATAATTTTAAAGTTATAATTCATACACAAGTTTATTCAACTTAGATTAAACTTCAACTTATAATTATTCATCAACTTTTATTCAACTTAAAACAACTTAAACAACAGTAAATTACTTCTTATTATTCAACTTGGATATTCAACAGCTGTAATAATAACACAACAACAAAACAACAAATACAATTATGATCTCATCCCGAGTGCTACGTATCAGAGCATGACACCAACTCGACTAATAGCAACTAAAGACTTCATAAAATCACTTCAAACTTCCACCGCTATCTTGAGTACCTGTCTGTTTCCCATGGTAGGGGAAATATCAGCAGAATGGGTGAGACATCAAAAAATATAAACAAAAGTATGATAATTAATATATTAGATCAGATCATGCAATTATCACCACTTTCAAACAACAGTTATAATAACAACTAGCAACAGCAGTTATAACAACAACTTTAGCAACCAATTGTAACAACAATTATAGCAACCATCAACAACAACAATTATTACAACTCAAACCAACACAACTTATATCAACAGATACTCATTACGATATTAACTTCACAACAACTCAAAATGCGACACAACTATGCAAATGCATGTGGTACCATTTGGAGCAGAACTCTCAACTTAAACAAATGCTAGGTTATCGAGGCATTTCAACAAGGCATAAGCCTTCAACGTGGTTCCATCAAGGCCAACTTAAATAGGTGTCATCAAGGCCAACTTAAACAATACAATGTATGCCATGCAACATCAACCACAACGACAACCAGAACAACAACAACGAAAACAACAACTTGAACATGCAATGAATTGCATCAACTTAATCCAACATTGGTCGTTCGACCTACAACTTAATCAATAACAACTTATAAACAACAAAGTATTCCAAACAACAACGAAATCAACAACAAGTATTCAGAACAACACATTCAATAGTAACTCATCAACAACACAATTCCATAAACCAGAACAATTCAATCACACCTGCAAACCAACTTATTCGACATAATTATAAAAAATAGATCAACAAAAAAATATCTACCAATATACCCGACCGACTCCGACAATTTTCAATTAATTTCAGTTAACTAATTATACCGCTTAAATCTACTAATTTGACTAATTCGGGACTGCTTTCAACCTTCTACTACTACTGATACTCATCTTGTTAGAACAAGATTTGTTCTGATCAATATTCTTAGTTTTGATGATAACAAGCATATGAATTTTGTATGAGATAATGTGGTACTCTAATACTATGAAATTTCCGTTTCAGGAATTAGATAAAGAGTATGCACAAAATCAGCGCAAGAAGCAACTGACTCAGAAGGTTCAGCATGCAACATCAGAACGTGGTCTGGCAAGACATCAGAAGATGGTCAAGCAGAATCAGAACATGGGTCTATGGAAGCATCAGAAGAACTTGAGATCAGAAGCAGAAGCACTGAAGTTCTCATGGTATCACGCTCAGAAGCTCTTCAAGGTCAGAAGACAAGAAGATGCTCTGCACCAAGCTGTTTGACTCTAATGATATTCAAACGTTGTTTACACAAACATCAGATCAGAAGCAAGTACTAGACTGGCAGGCTACGCTGACTGACAAAAGGAACGTTAGAAGCTATTAAAGGCAACGTCAGTAGACACAGCGGAAACAAGGCTCGAGGTAGTTGACAAAAGAGTGAAACATTAAATGAAATGCTGTACGGAATACGCAAAGCATTAAATGCTCCCAACGGTCATCTTCTCAAACGCATATAAATATGAAGTTCTGATGAGAAGCAAAGGTGAACGAATTACAAACTCTGAACCAACTTGCAGAAACGCTGTTCAAATCAAAAGCTCTCAAACTTCATCATCAAGCTCACTACATTGCTGTTGTAATATCTTAGTGAGATTTAAGCTGAAACTTAAGAGAAAATCACAGTTGTGATAATAGCTTTATAAGAAGCATTGTAACTCTTAAAAGAATTTGTTTACATTAATTTGTAAGTTCTAGAGTGATCAGGTTGTTGATCAGTATACTCTAGCAAGTCTTAGAAGTTGTCTAAGCAGTTTGTTCCTAGAGTGATCAGGTTGTGATCAGGATACTCTAGAAGACTTAGCAGTTGGCTAAGTGGAAAACCATTGTAATCAAGTGTGATTAGTGGATTAAATCCTCAGGTGAGGTAAATCACTCCAAGGGGGTGGACTGGAGTAGTTTAGTTAACAACGAACCAGGATAAAAATCATTGTGCAAATTGTTTTTATCTTACAAGTTTTAAAGCTACACTTATTCAAACCCCCCTTTCTAAGTGTTTTTCTATCCTTCAATTGGCATCAGAGCGCCGGTTCTAAGGTGCAAGCACTTAACCGTGTTTAGAAAAGATTCAGGAAGAGAAAAACACTTCAGTAAGAGATGGCTGGTGAAATTCCAACAAACACACTTACATCTACATCTGGCTCTGCTGAGCAATACAATGGAAATGGTAACAATGGTTATACTAGACCACCAGTATTTGATGGTGAAAACTTTGAATACTGGAAAGATAAACTGGAAAGTTACTTCCTTGGTCTAGATTATGACTTATGGGATCTTCTGGTGGATGGTTACAAACATCCAGTGAATGCTACTGGCGTAAGGCTTACAAGACAAGAAATGAATGATGATCAAAAGAAGCTTTTCAAAAATCATCATAAATGTAGGACAGTTTTGCTGAATGCTATCTCTCATGCTGAGTATGAGAAGATATCTAACAAGGAAACTGCCCATGATATATATGAGTCATTGATAATGACCCATGAAGGAAATGCTCAAGTCAAGGAGACCAAAGCTCTTGCTCTAATCCAGAAATATGAAGCCTTCAAGATGGAGGACGATGAAGATATTGAGAAGATGTTCTCAAGATTTCAAACGCTAACTGCTGGATTGAGAGTTCTGGACAAAGGCTACACCAAGGCTGATCATGTAAAGAAAATCATCAGAAGCTTGCCCAGAAGATGGGGCCCAATGGTGACTGCATTCAAGATTGCAATGAATCTGAATGAAGTCTCTTTGGAAGAGCTAATCAGTGCCTTGAGAAGCCATGAAATTGAGCTGGACGCAAATGAGCCTCAGAAGAAAGGTAAGTCTATTGCATTAAAATCTAATCTTAAAAAATACACTAACGCTTTTCAGGCTGAAGAAGTAGATTCCGAAGAATCAGAATCAGAAGAAGAAGATGAACTGTCCATGATCTCCAGAAGGGTAAACTAACTCTGGAAGAGCAAACAAAGGAAGTTCAAAAGCTTCAGAAGTTCAAAGAAATTTGAACGAGGAGAATCTTCTGGTGGCAAAAGAGCTGACAAGAAGAAGGTCGTCTGCTATGAGTGCAATGAGCCTGGACACTTCAAGAATGAATGTCCAAAACTTCAGAAGGAGAATCCCAAGAAGAAGTTTCATAAGAAGAAAGGTCTTATGGCAACATGGGATGATTCTGAATCAGAATCAGAATCAGACTCTGAAGGAGAGCAAGCCAACTTTGCACTAATGGCCACAGTGGATGATGGATCAGAATCTACATCATAATCAGATTCTGAAGAGGTATTTTTTGAACTATCTAGACAAGAGTTAGTTTCCAGTTTAACTGAACTTCTGGAACTCAAGGCTCATCTTAGTATCAAATACAAAAAGCTAAAAAAGCAATTTGAATTTGAAACTAAGAAGCTGGAATTGGAAAATTCTGAACTGAAGGAAAAAGTTTTAAAATTATCCAAAGATAGTGCATCTCCTTCTGAATCAGAAAAATCCATTCCTAGTCTCAATCATATTCTGAAAGAATATGACTCGAGCTTCAGAAAGTTCCTATCTAGAAGTATTGGCAGAAGTCATCTTGCTTCTATGATATATGGTGTTTCTGGAAACAGAATGTTTGGTTTTGGCTATGAGGGTGATACCTCACATAAATTTGAACCTGTTGATGATTTGAAAATCACATACAAGCCATTGTATGATCAGTTCAAATATGGCCATGCACATGATATTAGGCTCACTTCACATGCACAGAGTTTTAACACTGTACACACCAAGGAGCATGTGACACAACCTAAGAAATATCATGATGTCAAACCTAAAGAATATCATGTTGTTCCTCCTGTTAACTATTATGCTAAACCCAAGTTCAATCAGAACTTGAGAAAGACTAACAAGAAAGGACCCAAAAAATTGTGGGTACCTAAGGAGAAGATAATTTCTGTTGAAGATATCCTTAGCTGCAAAGAGGACAAAGCACAAAATGTCATGGTACCTGGACTCTGGGTGCTCGCGACACATGACGGGAAGAAGGTCTATGTTCCAAGACCTAGTGCTTAAGTCTGGTGGAGAAGTCAAGTTTGGAGGAGATCAGAAGGGCAAAATTATTGGCTCTGGAACCATAAGTATTGGTAACTCTCCTTCCATAACTAATGTACTTCTTGTAGAAGGATTAACGCATAACTTATTGTCCATAAGTCAATTAAGTGACAATGGTTATGATATAATCTTCAATCAAAAGTCTTGCAAGGGTTTAATTCAGAAGGATGGCTCAATCCTATTTACAGGCAAGAGAAAAAACAACATCTATAAGATTGATCTTTCAGATCTTGAGAAGCAGAAGGTGACTTGCCTTATGTCTGTTTCTGAAGAGCAATGGGTCTGGCACAGAAGATTAGGACATGCTAGTTTGAGAAAGATTTCTCAGATTAACAAACTAAATCTGGTCAGAGGACTCCCAAATCTGAAATATAAATCAGATGCTCTTTGTGAAGCATGTCAGAAGGGCAAGTTCTCCAAACCTGCATTCAAATATAAGAATGTTGTCTCTTCCTCAAGGCCATTAGAACTTCTGCACATTGATCTGTTTGGACCAGTCAAAACAGCATCTGTCAGAGGGAAGAAATATGGATTAGTCATCGTAGATGATTATAGCCGCTGGACATGGGTAAAGTTCTTAAAACACAAGGATGAGTCTCATTCAGTGTTCTTTGAATTCTGCACTCAGATCCAATCTGAGAAGGAGTGCAAAATCATAAAGGTCAGAAGTGATCATGGTGGCGAATCTGAGAACAGATTCTTTGAGGAGTTCTTCAAAGAAAATGGTATTGCCCATGATTTCTCTTGCCCTAGAACTCCACAACAAAATGGAGTTGTAGAGCGAAAGAATAGGACTCTGCAAGAAATGGCCAGAACCATGATCAATGAGACCAATATGGCTAAGCACTTCTGGGCAGAAGCAATAAACACTGCATGTTATATTCAGAAGATCATGAGCCCCTAAAAAGATCATGAGGCCATATGACAATGGTAGAAATCTGACTCCATTGTCAGCCAATAATATCCTGCTCTCAAAGTCATTAGCCCCTCAAAAGATCATGAGGCCATATGACATTCTTTCAAAGACGTCAAGTCAAAAGGAAAGATGGTGAAGTTTCTCTACTACCATCAAATGGCGTCTCATCTCCAAGTGCTGATGAGAAGTTTGATGAGGAAACAAACCTTTGAAGTTTCTTTACTACCATCAAATGGCATCTCATCTCCAAGTGCTGATGAGAAGTTTGATGAGGAAACAAATCTTTGGAAATTTTTCTCTTTATCTGAGATATTGTCCAAACACGACTGAGACCAGTTTCGAGATATGGACATCCGAAACAAGGGGGAGGTTGTTTACCTTTTTCTAAGTATCAACACTTAGCTAAAGAAGATGGATTGCACATCCTACATTGCCATCCATTCACCAGAATCCACATGACGTATTCCTACAGGAGTTCGTCTCCTCATTCCCCGCTAAGTACGATAACGGGATCAAGCCATGCAAGGATTTTATCAATTACAACATCTCAGGAGCGCCCAAAATTCGGGCATTCTTTGATATTTAAGTCTCTTTCACGCAGGAGAGATCGAGATATCAATCTCTCTCCCTCCAGATAAAAGAAACTTAAATAGGGGCATCTATCATACCCTAATTTTTTACCCCCCCTGAGATGACATATCTTCAGGATTTTCATCAGGTCAAAGCAAGTACCCAGAGCAGTCACTTCTTCATCTGGCATTTAATCGAGGATGTTCAAAAACAAGAGAACTCAGGCAAAGGATCAATCAGTAGAAGGATTAGTCTCTAACATAATCATAGGACTCAAGAGATTCATTTTTTCACCTATGATTGATTAGACACCCAGACATCTGAGTACAGGTTTACTCAGGTTACCAGACTAGGGTTTTTGAGCCTATCAAGGACTAAAATCAGGGGTCACCTTTGGGAAACCCTAAAAAGCCCCAGGGGATCATTCAAAGACATCAATCATCTTCAAATAGCTCATATGACAAGATCCACTGGACATCACACCTCAATTCAAAGTCTACAGTCATTATTTTCATATGGTCGACAATTAGGGTTTTTGACCTAATCCACCAGGATAGTTGACTTTTAATCAGAGGCATGGATCCAAAACTCAAGACATGATTCAAGAACCTCTACTACCTCAATATAACCCATTTACATCACTCATTTGAGGAGAAGATCTTGATTCTACACAAAAGTCCAAAATCTCACTTTATTTGGAAAAAGTCAACTGTATGGGATCACCTTTGACTTTTAAGATTTTTGGTCAAACCATGACTTTCAAAAATCAAAATCATCAATATATGGATATTAAAGTCATTTGACCAAAGAAATTTAGGAAGAATCATCAAGGAGCAAAAAGTCGGGAATTAGGGTTTTTGAGGGCATTGTGGGAACTCAAAATTTCACCTACACAACTCAAAAAACTTCCAACATGAAATTTGTAGATCTTGCAAAATAAAACAACATCTTACATAGGAACGTTTTTCAAAAGATCAACCATTTAAGAGTTTTGGAGTTTTGAAGCTTTAGGTTATAAAAACTTAGGAATTTTTCTAAGTGTTTTTAACCTAGTTTTCATCCAACTTTGGGCTCATTTTTCACAAATTTCCCTAATGATTCTGAAGGAACCATAAACTAATGATTTGAAGTAGATGTTTAGGGCTTTCCAAATCGTGTTCAAGCTTCTCCAAATTCATTTTGAGCTAAGAGTTATGCTTGTTCAAAGTTGGCCTCATGAAGTGAAATTATAGGTCATGCCTCATTTTTGAACTTTGAAATTTTGTGCACATGACCTCATTTATGGATGCTACACGACCCATACCACATCTGAAAACATGCCATGCATTCATTTTTACCATAGCATAAGAATTGAGGAAGATTCCCAAAACAAGAACATGTGATTATGTAATGATTACATTTGGAAATTTATGGCAAATTGATGAATCACCCAAGGAATCTTCTCACCAACCAATTAGAGCTCATTTCTGTCTCAGAATTGTCCCCTAAGATCAAGCAAAATCGAGGGCTAGGGGATTGATCAAATGGAATCAAAATTCTCATCATTACATAAGAGATATTTGCAAACTTCCTTCATGGCCAAGAAAACCAAATCAACCTCACTAAGCAAGCTCACTCCTCTGCAACTATACTGAACCATTTTCCTATAAATAGGAGAGCATACCTCAGTAGAAAAACACACCAAAGCAACAGAATTCTTGCTTTCTCTTTTCTTTCTTCATACTTAGTTTTTTCAAAGGTCCTTTGGCAAGAAGACTCGGATTCTTCAAACCAAAGCTCTCTCTTTGAAAATAAGTATTCAATCACATTGAGGGAGGCATTTAGAGGTGATCCAAACCTCTGGAACACTTCTAGGCGTGGAGAATCATCATCTTCACCTCTCATTTGCAGCACTTGCAGTTGGAGGACCACAGAACAATTTAGGAGGTTCCAAGCAAGGTTAGGCATCCAGGCACGTTCCTCAGATCATAGTGAAGCTGTTCAGATGGCTGCAGCTCATCTGTAACTCCAGATTCATCATCCTCCATGTTCACTTGAAGCTCAAATCGAAGGAGTCGAGTAGAGCAATTCAGAAGGTTTGAGGACACAACAAGCATCCAGTTAGCATCACTGAGTCCCAAGGAAGCTTTTGGGATCATTCATACAAGCCCAGCTGCTCTCTATCATCCTCACGACCTCCATTTTCAGAGGTAAGTTTCTGAACTCCATCTCTTTAATTTAAGCACTCTTTGTGATAAAGCTCGATTCTATCTTGTTCAGCATCATCAGAGGATTGAAAACCCTCTATCATCATTCATTTATCTTTCAGTATAGTCATTTAATTTGATTTTCAAATTTTAGGGTTCTTCACGTTTTTTAGTAAATTAGTTAGATGTAGTTAATATAAATTTGTGTTAGTTACATATTTAGAATCGTGAGTGAGTTTAGAACAAGTTTCATGTTTACACCTGGGCCATTGGTTGAGATTTGAGAGAATCAGAATTTCAAAAATGTTGGAGCTTGAGGTTGAAGACGAAGATGGAGGGTGGCGCCATTTTTCAAATCTCTGAACAGAGTTTATTTTATATTTAATGATATGTGTTTCATAAACGAATGAATAACTTGCCCCAGTGGTCACACATGCGCTCTTGGTCTCCTCATGCCCAAGGTCTGAGGTTCGAATCCCCCTCGCCTCAGACCTTTTGATTTTATTTTCTTTTTTGCTTCTATACACTTGAACACTATATGAATTGCATTGAAACCAGCTTACTATCACCACACACGCGTTGGCTCAGTGGTGTTTGTTTTGAGTGTGTGACCTAGAGGGCGTGGGTTCAAATCCTCCAAGGGCCAAACTATTTTTTTTAACACCCATTTTCTTTCATTTTTCTCACAAACTTCACACAATTAATTCATCTATCAAATTAAGTTATTTTCACTTCATTTTTCACACACTTATTATTTAATATATCTATTTTGTGAATAATAAAAAAAAATCATAAAAAATATTATTTATTTCATGTATTTGTATTAGGTTTAAAATAGTATGTTTTTAAGTGTTTTCTTAAATACTTTAGATATATATACTCATTTTGTTTTAACCTAATTATTTTGTGGATAATTTTATGATAAAACCCTAATTGTTTAGGTCTTAATTAGGTAAAGAGCTTTATCTTTACCTTAATTAAGTTGACTTCTGTCAATTTTCAAAAATTGTTTTCGATCTCCGATTAAACAAGATGATTAAGGTTTTCAAACAACAAAAACTTACATCATTCCAATCTTCATTTTCACTGCTTCACAAACAGTAAATAATCTCTGGGCCTCTATTAGAGTGTAAGACCCAACACCTTCTTTCTTTTCATAGTTTGTTTTCAAAAACTGTATTTTCAAAATCTCCTTTCTGTTTTCAAAACATTCTTCTGGTATTTGAAGGGCATTATTCCCGGTGAAACTCTTCAGATACCTATGTGACCTATGTCCATCTTCACTTCTTCTGTTTTCAAAAACCATTAACTATTTATCATATATATATATTCAACTGTTATCCACCAATTACTGTTGAGGCTTTGTACATACTTCTTCAAAGGCCTCCACTCCATCCAGGTTAGGCTTTACAAGCTTTCAATTTACAGTCTTTGTTTAAATTACTGTCAAATATAAACTGTGCATATATTAGTTTAGAACTACGTTTGAGTATAAACCTTAGGACAGTTAAACTATATATATATTATAGGAATATGACCTAGGATTGAGAATGTCTTCCCGGTGAAGGCTCTTTCCTAATTAGAGATCTGTAGTTCAAACCCCCAAGATGAATTATTCCCGGTGAAACATCTTGGCAAAAACCTTAGAATCCAAAAAATAGGACACATCCACCCAAAGAGGAATTATTCCCGGTGAAACCTCTTACCCATTTGCTTAAAGCCAAAATAAGTTCAAAACTACATAGCTTTCTCTTGTGCTATAACAAGGGCCCTCGATGACCCTCGATTAGCCTCCTCTTGGGCTTTGTACAAGGACCCATAGGCTTCTTAAAAGCATTTCCAGCTTCCTCTTGAGCTTGTATACAAGGACCCATCAGGTTTCTTATAAACATAGGAATAGGTCTTTAGTCACCTTTTAACATACCCTGGTGAGTTTCTTCCAATTTAAACCAGACTTTAAACAAGCTAAGTTGTCTCAATTTCACATTGAGTACACCTTTTGGAATGAGAGACATGGACAGTCTCTGTCACCCTTATCTTCATCAATCTTCCTTAGCAGAGTCTAGGATCCATGTTTGCTTATCCTCAGCAAGTGTCAGCCTTCATCTTGGGCTTTAAACAAGAAGTCTCCACTAGATAATCTTTCTGCCATTCATTTTAACAAAACCCCTGGAAAGGGTTAGCCTCCACACATTCTTTCATTTTAACAAAACCCCATAGGCTTCTTAAAAGCATTTCCAGCTTCCTCTTGAGCTTGTATACAAGGACCCATCAGGTTTCTTATAAACATAGGAACAGGTCTTTAGTCACCTTTTAACATACCCTGGTGAGTTTCTTCCAATTTAAACCAGACTTTAAACAAGCTAAGTTGTCTCAATTTCACATTGAGTACACCTTTTGGAATGAGAGACATGGACAGTCTCTGTCACCCTTATCTTCATCAATCTTCCTTAGCAGAGTCTAGGATCCATGTTTGCTTATCCTCAGCAAGTGTCAGCCTTCATCTTGGGCTTTAAACAAGAAGTCTCCACTAGATAATCTTTCTGCCATTCATTTTAACAAAACCCCTGGAAAGGGTTAGCCTCCACACATTCTTTCATTTTAACAAAACCCCTGGAAAGAGTTAGCCTCCACACATTCTTTCATTTTAATAAAAACCCCTGGAAAGGGTCAGCCTCCATTCATTCTTTCATTTTAACAAAAACCCTGGAAAGGGTTAGTCTCCGAAATCACTTCTTCAAAAACCAAAGATTCATTTCTCTTAGGAGATAATTTCCCCAAAAGAGTCAAAACCCCTGGAAAGGGTCAGCCTCCAAAAAACATGACAAAAAATCAGTCTTTTAACAGACAATTTCACCAGCTGAGTCAAAATCCCTGGAAAGGGTTAGCTTCCAAAAAATCAGTCTTTTAATAAATAAATTCTTCAGTAGAGTCAAAACCCAACAAAAAATAGTTAGCCTCAACCTTGGACTTCATACAAGGCACCAAAACAATAAAACTCCCCTGTTAATAGTCAGCCTCAACCTTGGGCATTGTACAAGGCAGATAATAGAGTCTCCCCTAGTGAGTCCTTCATTTTTCAGTAGCCACAACTTTGGGCTTTGTACAAGGCAGATAAACCATATTTCATATGTCAAAGATTCCTAACATCTAGGATCTTTTCCCATAGAGTCATCCATACCCAGTTTATTTAAGAGTCCGCCACAACCTTGGGCTTCATACAAGGCAGAAAATAATATTTCCCCTAGTTAGAGTCAGCCTCAATTCTGGGCTTTGTACAGAACACCAAATAAAACCCATCAAAAATAGATTTTCCCTAAGTAGAGTCAGCCTCAATTCTGGGCTTTGTACAGAACATAAAAATCCCTTGTAAATTAATCCCTAGTGGAGTTTTTTCTCCCAGAGTCATAATAATAATCAATCAATCAAAAAAAGCCTCAAGCTTGGGCCTCATACAAGCCAGTTAAAAAAATCAAATCTTTTATACAGTAGATAGACATAGCTTATCTCTATAGAGAGATCTTTCCTCTATCTCACCACATTCAAACAAACAAACATTACACATTTCAATTTCAATCAAAGTCTCCCATTTAGGACTCTGAAAGACATGCTCTGGCACATCCCCAGACTTGTACACTTTCCCTAATTTGGACGAGCATCTTTCTTTCATTCAAGAGATACTAGCATACTTGCAAACACACAATTAAGGTCACTCTCTTAATGAAATGAATCCAACCATTCTGTCACTCTTTTAAAATGTTTGTGGTGGAATAGTAGAAATACCTCTCTATAAAGATGACTTCATGTCTCTTTACTGTAAACAGAGATTTAATTCAAAGCTTCAACCTTGAGCTTCAAGCAAGGCACCCAAAAATAATTAATAATCAATTAGTTCCCCGAACTACATTAAGCTCTGACTTCCATTAGGGATATGTAGGCATGAGGTTCACAAGGAATCTCAGCGAGCTAATAAAATACCAAAAATAGTCAGTCAGTCTGTCTGTCTTTCTTTTATTCAATTCAATTCCTTCTCCTAACACAAAGGAGAAACTTTCCCAATAATCATTAGCAGCACAAACACATTTAGACACAGAGAAGGTTCCTGTAGAGTACTACAGATATGTAGGGTGTTTAAACACTTCCCTATGTATAACCGACCTCCCGGACTCCAGAATTTCTAGTCTAGGTGAAATCCCCACACTTAGCAAACTCCTAGGGTTTAGTTGAGATCTTTTTTCCCCTTTCCTACTCGTAGGACAAATAAGAAAGTTCGTGTGATATCGTAGTAAGAACTGAAATAAAATTCATCCCACCACGGGCGCATTCTCCTTCCAAATTTCGCGTGAAGGGTCTAGCGTGCCGTCCTCCCAAGTGAAACGGGGAGGTAAAAAAAAACGACAACCACAGAAAAATGGCGACTCTGCTGGGGATATAAGTGTTAAAAACCTTGGTTTTTCATCCAAACCAATGGTTGACCTGTTGCTGGTCCAGCCCCAATGAGGAATTAGGGATGCCAAATTCCCCCTCAAACAAGAGAGGTCCTGCCTAACCTCTGTGTCATTTCATGTGTTTGCTGCATTTATATTTGTTTATTTTGTTTATTCTGTATCGGGAAAGGGCTTGATTCCCCCTTGTGGTGAGAAATCCTATACCCGGATTTGAGTGCAACATAAGATAGGATGGAGGATGTCTTCCCGGTGAAGACCCTCTAATCTTGGTTCACAATTCTACTCTTGGGATTTGCCTGGCTGGTTGTGATTAACTGCGCCAATGCATTCCGAGACTGATTTGTACCAGGAGGACCTAGAAACACATTAACCCCACTTAAAGCCTTTTTTAGGACGTAGAGCGGTGATTACAAAAGTAATTGTCACGCAGATACTACACTCAGAGAAAACTCTCTTATAGATACCAATCAACGTATCTTTAAGGTTGAGCAAAAACTCTGAGACCCCTAGAACCCGTTCTACAGGTACAAAAATCCTTATCCTTAGTTTACCATTGGGGCGAGGTTTGCGTTTTGACTTCATGACCACTATACCCTTCAACGCCATGTTTGTTTAAAACTCTTGTGTGTGCATTCATGCATCATTCATTAATAACAACTAAAAACAAAAAGAGTCTTTTTCGAGTCATTTTTCAAGGAAACTAAATAACGAACGTTTTGAACTTCATAGAAAGAGAGAAACGGAGAAAGGACTTAAGGATCTATATCATGGATTACGGGAGAAAGAGAGCTAGGAAATACACCTTCAAGATTCCCCAGGTCGAGGAACTGGCAAAGCTCGGAAAACTGGTGGTCAACCCCCAAGCTTTCAAGGAGAAGTATGGAAAACTTCTGCCTTTGCTCAATACCAACATTGTGGATGGGATCCTTCCCACCTTGGTACAGTTTTACGATCCAACGTATCACTGCTTCACCTTTCCAGATTATCAGCTCATGCCTACGTTGGAGGAGTACTCTCGTCTGATTGGAATACCCGTGTACGCGCAAGATCCGTACTCCGGTTTGGAAAAGAATCCTGACGACATTATCATTGCTGCAACTACTCCTTTGAACGTAGTCGACAACAAAACTCATATGGTGAGTAGAGGAGGAATTCAAGGATTGCCCTCCAAATTCTTGTTTGATCAAGCTCGGTACTTCGTCAGCATCCAAGATATGAGCGCTTTTGAGGAAATCTTGGCTTTGCTTATCTACGGATTGTTTTTGTTCCCTAACATTAACGATTTCGTCGACATCAACGCAATTAAGATCTTCTTAATTGGAAATCCAGTTCCAACCTTGCTTGCGGATGCTTATCACTCTGTGCATTCAAGAAACCTGCAGCGAGGAGGATTAATCACATGCTGCGTACCGTTGTTATACGAATGGTTTGTTTCGCACCTGCCAAAGTCTAGCACTTTCTGGAATATGAGGGATGGCCTTTACTGGTCACAGAAAATCATGTCTCTCACTCATACGGACATTGATTGGTGTAGTCCTGACAACGACGAAACCAAGATCATCTTCAGTTGCGGAAGTTTTCCCAACATACCCCTTATTGGAACTAAGGGAGGAATCAGTTACAATCCAGCTTTAGCCCGTCGTCAATACGGCTATCCCATGAAAAACATACCAAGTAACATCCAATTGGAGGGTCTGTTCTTCAAGAACATCGACGATCATGGCAACATGCTGAAGAAGGAAATTGTCCAAGCCTGGCGTCTTGTTCACAGCAAAGGGAGAAGATTGTTAGGAAAACATCTTTGCATCTCCCTGGATCCTTACCTTCAATGGGTACGCGTCAGAGCATTCAAGCTCAGGATGCCATATCAGCATCAAGAACCCATTCCCCTAAGGGAACCAATTTACCTTTTCTCCACCGATGTTGAAAAATTACAAGCGGCATTAAACAAGGTATGCCAAGAAAGGAATGCTTGGAGGAACAAGTATCGAATCGTCAACACGGAAAATGTTGAGATTCATAACATCCTAAGAAGGAAGGATGAGTTAATTGAAGTGCTCGATCGACAAGTGTCACAAACGTCACTTTCTTATCATATCCCTCCTGCTTCCTGGATCATCGATCAGCTCACGTCAGAGAACGCTCAGCTCAAGAAACAGAAGAAGATGTTAGAACGTGAAGTCGGCTCTTCGTCAAAGTTTTAGAGTCCTTTCTCTCAGTTTCTCTGTATTTCTTTTTCAAAGTGTGTAAAAACGGCGTTTTCGCTTAATTAATAAAAGTTTGATGTTTCATAACGTAATTATGGTGTTTCCTTGAAAAATATTAACTTAATTGCATATCATACATCGCTTTAGTCGTACGCACTGACACGAGAATTGTCGCGGATCTAATAGTCACTTTTCTTTCTCCAGAAAGAGAGGAGGAGAAGGAGGTGAACCAAGACTTTCAAGCTGTCTCATCCATACAACACTCGTTCAAGTCGCAAGAAAAGAATGGAAGACTTTGAGCAAGAGAATGGAGAACTCAGAGAAGAGGTTAATACTCTCAAAGATGCTATGGAAAGGCTCAATAGCATGGTAGAAGCCCTGGTAGTTGCACAGAATCGACCAACGCCAGAAGAACCACAAAGGACTGTGGTTTCCGAGATTGTTTCTACTCCTATTCCTCAGTATGCCATGCCACCCGATCGACCTTGGGGCATGCCGTATAAATTTATTCCAGAAGGGTACATACCTCCAGCTTCTGAATTTCCAAAAGTCACCATGGATATGCGTCCACCGGAGGGTTACAAACCTCTGGAAATTGAAGTTTCAAGAGCAACGGCAATGGGTTTCACTCAACAGAATGCTGAGATTCCAAGATCTGCTGTCATGGCTTCTCCACAGCCGATTATGCATACTTTTTCTCCGCAGGGCGGACAAGTATATCATCACTCTCCCAGTGAGGACGCTGGCGTGTATGAAAGATTGGACGAGTTCCAGGAACAGTTTCTGCAAATGCAGAAGGAACTCAAGACTCTTCGAGGACAAGATCTATTTGGAAAGAATGCTGCAGACCTCTGTCTGGTTCCAAATGTTAAGATTCCTCACAAATTCAAAGTACCAGATTTCGAGAAGTACAAAGGGAATTCATGCCCACAAAGTCACCTCGT
The DNA here is from genome assembly GCF_029867415.1 of Vicia villosa. Classification (NCBI taxonomy): domain Eukaryota; kingdom Viridiplantae; phylum Streptophyta; class Magnoliopsida; order Fabales; family Fabaceae; genus Vicia; species Vicia villosa. The sequence continues at coordinate 81,454,645 of NC_081184.1, forward strand.
AATGTACACTCGAAGAATGTCAACTCAGACTGATAATCAACAATTACTCATTCATTATTTTCAAGACAGCCTGACTGGTGCTGCACTCAAATGGTACATGAACTTGGACAGTTCAGAGATTCGTACTTTTCGAGACCTCGGAGAGGCCTTCGTCAAACAGTATAAGTACAATCTGGATATGGCTCCCGACAAAGATCAACTCCGGGCCATGACTCAAAAGGATAGGGAAAGCTTCAAGGAATACGCTCAGAGATGGCATGAAGTTGCTGCTCAAATCTGTCCACCACTTGAAGAGAAAGAAATGACAAAAATCTATCTCAAAACTTTGAGTCCATTTTACTACGGACGAATGGTTGCAAGTGCACCAAGTGACTTTACCAAGATGGTAAACATGGGTGTACGTTTAGAAGAAGCAGTTCGGGAAGGACGCTTGAACAAAGAACCAGAATCTTCTATTGGTCCAAGGAAGTATGGGAGTTCTTTCTAGAAGAAAAAGGATCAAGATGTCGGCAATGTCTTGCACAAAATCAAGAAGAAATTTCAACCTCAAGTTGCAGCAATAACTCCGGTTGTTAACTCAGCGCCAGCTTATCAACCTCAGGTCTCGCAACAACAAATTCAACAAAGGTCGCAGCAACCTCAGCAGCAGGTTCGACCTCCAAATTACAACAATCGGGCTCCAAGGTATCCTGCCTTTGACCCAGTACCAATGCCGTATGCGGAATTGTTTCCAACATTACTGGCAAAAGGACTCATTCAGACAAGGAGTCCTCCAAATCCTACAAACAGTTCCTCACCATGGTATAAGGCTGACCAATCTTGTCCCTATCATCAGGGGGCACCAGGTCACAATATTGAGAACTGTTTCCCTTTCAAGATTGACGTCCAACGATTAGTGAAGAGCGGAATGCTATCCTTCAAAGATACTAGTCCAAACGTCCAAGCAAATCCTTTGCCGCAGCATAAAGAAGCTTCAGTAAATCTGATAGATCAACACCCTAACGCCATTCAAATCTACGACATTCGTCAGATAGGGGAAAATCTTGTCAAGATGCACGCTAAACAAGCTGGGTACGGCCACGTACCACCGCACAACTACTTCACGTGCGATATTTGTCCAAAGAATAATCAAGGATGTGCCGTAGTTCAAGCTGCATTACAAGAACAAATGGATTTAGGATGGATTCAACATATCCGAGTCAGGACTGAACATGGCATCAACATGGTTCAAGGATGTCCAGGAGAATACAAAATCTACAAAGTTGAAGATCTTGAAGGATCGGTAGTCAGGTTCCATAAGACTTTAAATGGACTTGCCTACTTTGGAACAGATTTCCACGCTTACAGTAGATGCAGAATCTGTCGAAGAAATTCACAAGGATGTTTGCGTGTTCGCAACGACATTCAAAAGCTGATGGATGATAATACCATTACTGTTCTTGCCAACAGAGAAGATGACGAAGTCTTTACCGTATCTCCTCAAATTAATCAAGTTGAACCAATGCAAGTCAAGTATGATAGCAGGAAGACAGCAATTGCTCCGTTAGTCATCTACTTACCAGGTCCTGTACCGTATGAGTCTAGCAAGGCTATACCATACAAGTACAATGCTACATACATTGAAAATGGTAAGGAAATACCATTACCGTCTGTTGTCAACATTGCTGACATTAGTCGAGTCACCAGAAGTGGACGAATCTTCAACAGAACAACAGAAAATATGGAGAAACCTTCGGAGGAAGTACCACATAGGCAAGACAATCATCCGACCAATGCTGTTCAAGCGAAATAAAATGATGAGATCTTGAAGTTAATCCAGAGGAGTGAATACAACATTGTAGATCAATTGCTACATACTCCGTCTAGGATATCTGTTCTCTCCCTGCTATTGAGTTCTGAAGCTCATAGGGAAGCTCTACAGAAAGTTTTGGAACAAGCTTTTGTAGAACCTGGCGTTACAATAAGCCAATTTAACAACATCGTTGCCAACATCTCCGCCGGAACTAACTTAAGTTTCTGTGACGAAGATCTTCCTGAAGAAGGAGTGGACCATAATCTTCCACTTCACATCTCAGTTGGCTGCATGGGTGATGTACTCACAGGAGTCCTAATAGACAACGGATCCTCTCTCAACGTCATGCCGAAATCAACATTGTCAAGATTATCTTTCGAAGATTACCCTCTAAGAAAAAGTCATGTCATCGTTAAAGCATTTGATGGATCAAGGAAGTCAGTTTTTGGAGAAGTGGATCTTCCCATAACTATTGGACCTCAGACGTTCAAAATCACTTTCCAGGTTATGGACATTCCAGCACAATATAGTTGTTTGCTAGGTCGCCCATGGATTCATGAGGCTGGGGCAATTACTTCAACACTTCATCAGAAACTGAAGTTCATAAGAAATGACAAATTGGTAACCGTATGTGGAGAACGAGCTCTGATCGTCAGCAACCTGTCATCATTCTGCGACATAGAACCAAAAGAAGTTGTTGGAACTAAATTCCAAGCACTTTCCTTGGACAAAGGAAAGGAGAAAGCATCGTCTATTTCTTCCTACAGAGATGCAATCCAAGTTATAAAGGATGGCACTACCAGTGGTTGGGGGCACATTGATATTCCTACCAACAACAAGAACAGAACAGGAGTTGGATTCTTTCCAACAACATCAAAGACTATTCCAGGAATTGAGGTAGTTCTTCCAATTCAAGAAACTTTCCGCAGCGGAGGTTTTCTTCAACCTGTTCAACAAACAGTCAATACCATCGGTACGAAAAACACCGATGAAGAGGAATGGCTATCCTATCTTAACAAAGCAGGATACATATCCCTATCAGAGTCTGAATCACCTTGCTGTTATCCGATTAAGGGATCTGAAAGTAAGACTCGACCAAGCAGTGACGAAGTTACAAATAGCTTCACCACCAGAAGTCATGGTTCATCAAAAGAAGTTCCTCCTATCCTCGAAGAGACTTGGGATACATTAGGAGAACCAAGCGGAAAATTCGACTACATGGTGAAATACTCCGCTCTTGAAAGTTCAAGAATCTCTTTGGAAGATATTGTTCCAACTGGATGGAACAGTGATTTTGAGTACCTCTCTCAGCCAAAAGAGATGTATAACCCTTGCTATTCATCATCATCGACTGGTGAAATCATCATTGAGGATTATATCCCCAAGCCACCTTCCGAGGCTACAGATCTAGAGTTCACATATCTAGTCAATGCCATCTTGGGAGAAGAGCAAGACCAAAATGTTAGAACAAGATTTGTTCTGATCAATTATCTTAGTTTTGATGATAACAATAATATGAATTTTGCTTAAGATAATATGGTACTCTAATCCAATGCAATTTCCCTTTCAGGAAATATATATAAAGAGTACGCATAATTCAGCGCTCAGAAGTTGTGTCTCAAATGGTTCAGCATGCAACATCAGAACATGGTCTGGCAAGACATCAGAAGATGGTCGAAGCAGAATCAGAACATGGGTCTATGGAAGCATCAGAAGAACATGAGATCAGAAGCACTGAAGATCAGAAGATGGTATCACGCTCAGAAGCACTTCAAGGTCAGAAGATCAGAAGATGCTATGCACCAAGCTGTTTGACTCTGATGATATTCAAACGTCGTATTCACAAACATCAGATCAGAAGGAAGTACACGTGGCAGACTACGCTGACTGACAAAAGGAACGTTAAAGCTACTAAAGGCAACGTCAGTAGACACAGCGTGAACAAGGCTCGAGGTAGTTGACAAAAGCGTATAACATTAAATGCAATGCTGTACGGAACACGCAAAGCATTAAATGCACTCAACGGTCATCTTCTCAACGCCTATAAATATGAAGTTCTGATGAGAAGCAAGGTTAACGATTCTGCACCAAAACAACTTATATCAAACTTGCTGAAACTCTGTTCAAATCTAAACTCAGAATCTTCATCAACTCACTACATTGCTGTTGTAATATTTTAGTGAGATTAAGCTTAAACGATAAGAGAAATATCACAGTTTGTGATTATAGCTTTTAAGAAGCATTTGTAAACTCTTGAATAGATTACATTAAGTTGTAAGGAACTAGAGTGATCGTGTGATCAGTATACTCTAGGAAGTCTTAGCAGTTGGCTGAGCAGTTTGTAACTAGAGTGATCAGGTTGATCAGTAGACTCTAGAAAAGTCTTAGAAGTTGTCTAAGCAGTTGTTCCTGGAGTGATCAAGTTGTGATCAGAATACTCTAGAAGACTTAGTCGTGGACTAAGTGGAAAACCATTGTAATCCGTGCGATTAGTGGATTAAATCCTCAGGTTGAGGTAAATCATCTCTGCGGGGGTGGACTGGAGTAGCTTCGTTAACAGCGAACCAGGATAAAAATAATTGTGCAATTTATTTTTATCGTCCAAGATTTAAAGTCACACTTATTCAATCCCCCCCCTTTCTAAGTGTTTTTCTATCCTTCAATTGGCATCAGAGCGCCGGTTCTAAGGTGCAAGCACTTAACCGTGTTTAGAAAAGATTCAGGAAGAGAAAAACGCTTCATTTAAAAGATGGCTGGTGAAACTCCGACAAATCCACCTGCATCTACATCTGGCTCTGCTGAGCAATACAACGGTAACAATGGTTATACAAGACCACCGGTATTTGAGGGTGAAAACTTTGAATACTGGAAAGATAAACTGGAAAGTTACTTTCTTGGTCTAGATGGTGATCTATGGGATCTTCTGATGGATGGTTACAAACATCCAGTAAATGCCAGTGGCGTAAAGCTGACAAGGCAAGAAATGAATGATGATCAAAAGAAGCATTTCAGGAATCATCATAAATGCAGAACTGTTTTGCTAAATGCTATTTCTCATGTTGAGTATGAGAAAATATCAAACAGGGAAACAGCCTATGATATATATGAATCCTTGAAAATGACTCATGAAGGAAATGCTCAGGTCAAGGAGACAAAAGCTCTTGCCTTAATCCAGAAGTATGAAGCCTTCAAGATGGAGGATGATGAAGACATTGAAAAGATGTTTTCGAGATTTCAAACTCTGACTGCTGGATTGAGAGTTCTTGACAAAGGATACACCAAGGCTGATCATGTAAAGAAGATCATCAGAAGCTTACCCAAAAGATGGGGTCCGATGGTGACTGCATTCAAGATTGCGAAGAATCTGAATGAAGTTTCTCTGGAAGAGCTTATCAGTGCCTTGAGAAGTCATGAAATAGAGCTGGACGCAAATGAGCCTCAAAAGAAAGGTAAGTCTATTGCATTAAAATCAAATATTAAGAAATGCACTAACGCTTTTCAGGCTAGAGAAGAAGATCCTGAAGAATCAGAATCTGAAGAAGAAGAAGATGAACTGTCCATGATTTCCAGAAGGGTAAATCAACTCTGGAAGAGCAAGCAAAGGAAGTTCAGAGGCTTCAGAAGTTCAAAGAGATTTGAACATGGAGAATCTTCTGATGAAAGAAGATCTGACAAGAAGAAGGTCATGTGCTATGAATGCAATGAGCCAGGACACTTCAAAAATGAATGTCCAAATCTTCAGAAGGAAAATCCCAAAAAGAAGTTTCATAAGAAGAAAGGTCTTATGGCAACCTGGGATGAGTCAGAAGATGATTCAGAAGATGAGCAGGCCAACTGTGCGCTGATGGCGACAGAAGATGACGGATCAGAATCTACATCAGAATCAGATTCTGAAGAGGTATTTTCTGAACTTACTAGAGATGAGTTAGTTTCCGGATTAACTGAACTTCTGGAATCCAAGTCTCAGATTTGTATTAAATACAAAAAGCTGAAAAAGCTATTTGAATTTGAAACAAAGAGGCTTGAGTTGGAAAATTCTGAATTGAAAGATAAACTTTTAAAATTATCCAATGATGTTGGATCTCCTTCTAATTCAGAAAAATCCACTCCTAGTCTAAACCATATTCTGAAAGAATATGATTTAAGTTTCAGGAAGTTCTTATCTAGAAGTATTGGCAGAAGTCAGCTAGCTTCTATGATATATGCCGTATCCGGAAACAAAAGAGTTGGCAATTGTTATGAGGGTGAAACCCCATACAAACTTGAACCTGTTGATGAAATGAAACTCACATACAAGCCATTGTATGATCAGTTCAAGTATGGCCACTCTCATGATATTAGGCACACTTCACATGCACAAAGTTTTCACATAACACACACCAAGAAGCATGTGACACAACCCAGGAAATATCATGAAACTCATATTAAAAATTATCATGCTGTTCCTCCTATTGCTTATAATGTCAAACCCAAGTTCAATCAGAACTTGAGAAAATCTAACAAGAAAGGACCCAAGAAAATGTGGGTACCTAAGGATAAGATTATTCCTATTGCAGATATCCTTGGCTGCAAGAAGGACAAAGCACAACATGTCATGGTACCTGGACTCTGGATGCTCACGACACATGACAGGAAGAAGGTCTATGTTCCAAGACCTGGTGCTTAAGTCTGGAGGAGAAGTCAAGTTTGGAGGAGATCAGAAGGGCAAGATAATTGGCTCTGGAACTATAAAGTCTGGTAACTCTCCTTCCATTTCTAATGTACTTCTTGTAGAAGGATTAACTCATAACCTCTTATCTATTAGTCAATTAAGTGACAATGGTTATGATATAATCTTCAATCAAAAGTCTTGCAAGGCTGTAAATCAGAAGGATGGCTCAATCCTATTTACAGGCAAGAGGAAGAACAACATTTATAAGACAGATCTGCAAGATCTTATGAGTCAGAAGGTGATTTGTCTTATGTCTGTTTCTGAAGAGCAGTGGGTCTGGCACAGGAGATTAGGTCATGCTAGTTTGAGAAAGATCTCTCAGATTAACAAACTGAATCTTGTCAGAGGACTCCCTAATCTGAAATTCAAATCAGATGCTCTTTGTGAAGCATGTCAGAAGGGCAAGTTCTCCAAACCTGCATTCAAGTCTAAGAATGTTGTTTCTACCTCAAGGCCATTAGAACTCTTGCACATTGATCTGTTTGGACCAGTCAAAACAGCATCTGTCAGAGGAAAGAAATATGGATTAGTCATCGTAGATGATTATAGCCGCTGGACATGGGTAAAATTCTTGAAACACAAGGATGAGACTCATTCAGTGTTCTTTGATTTCTGCATTCAGATTCAATCTGAAAAAGAGTGTAAAATCATAAAGGTCAGAAGTGATCATGGTGGTGAATTTGAGAACAGATCCTTTGAAGAGTTCTTCAAAGAAAATGGTATTGCCCATGATTTCTCTTGTCCTAGAACTCCACAGCAAAATGGGGTTGTAGAACGAAAGAATAGGACTCTGCAAGAAATGGCCAAAACCATGATCAATGAAACCAATATGGCTAAGCATTTCTGGGCAGAAGCAATAAACACTGCATGCTATATTCAGAATAGAATCTCTATCAGACCTATTCTAAATAAGACTCCCTATGAATTGTGGAAGAATAAAAGGCCCAACATTTCATATTTCCATCCTTTTGGATGTGTATGTTTTATTCTGAACACTAAAGATCGTCTTGGTAAGTTTGATTCCAAAGCTCAAAAATGTTTTCTTCTTGGATATTCTGAACGCTCAAAAGGCTACAGAGTATACAATACTGAAACATTGATTGTAGAAGAATCAATCAATATCAGGTTTGATGATAAGCTTGGTTCTGAAAAACCAAAGCAGTTTGATAATTTTGCAGATTGTGATATTGATATATCAGAAGTTGTTGAGCCAAGAAGCAACGCATCAGAAGCAGAGCTTCTCAGAAGCAAAGAATCTGAAGATCAAGTATCAGCTTCTCTGGAGGATCTGAGTATTTCTGAAGAACCATCTGTCAGAAGATCATCTAGACTCATCTCTGGTCATTCAGAAGATGTCATTCTTGGAAAGAAGGATGATCCAATCAGAACAAGAGCATTCCTTAAGAACAATGCAGACTGTCAATTAGGTCTTGTATCTTTGATCGAGCCAACTTCTGTTGATCGTGCTCTAGAAGATCCAGACTGGATAATTGCTATGCAAGAAGAACTGAATCAGTTTACAAGGAATGATGTTTGGGATCTTGTTCCTAGACCAGATGGATTCAATATAATTGGTACAAAATGGGTCTTCAGAAACAAGCTCAGTGAGAAAGGTGAGGTGGTAAGGAACAAAGCCAGATTGGTGGCTCAGGGTTATAGTCAGCAAGAAGGGATTGACTATACAGAAACCTTTGCACCAGTGGCCAGGTTAGAGTCTATTCGTCTATTAATTTCTTTTGCCACTCAACATAACATCACTCTCTATCAGATGGATGTTAAGAGTGCCTTCTTAAATGGTTATATAGATGAAGAAGTTTATGTCCATCAACCTCCTGGTTTTGAAGACTCTATGTCTCCGAATCATGTGTTTAAATTAAAGAAATCATTATATGGATTGAAGCAAGCTCCCAGAGCTTGGTATGAACGCTTAAGTTCCTTCCTTCTAGATAATGGTTTCACTAGAGGAAAAGTGGACACTACTCTCTTTTGTAAAACCTTTGAAAAGGATATTTTAATCTGTCAAATATATGTAGATGATATTATTTTTGGAACATCTAATGCTACACTTGGAAAGGAGTTTGCTAAGTCTATGCAGGCTGAGTTTGAAATGAGCATGATGGGAGAACTCAAGTATTTCCTTGGAATACAAATAAATCAAACATCAGAAGGAACATATGTTCACCAAACCAAGTATGTGAAGGAACTTCTGAAGAAGTTTAATCTTCTGGACTGCAAAGAAGCCAAAACTCCTATGCATCCAACATGCATCCTAGGTAAGGATGAGGTAAGTAAGAAAGTAGATCAGAAGTTATACAGAGGTATGATTGGATCTCTTCTATATTTGACTGCTTCTAGACCTGACATTCTGTTCAGTGTTTGTTTGTGTGCTAGATTCCAATCAGATCCTAGAGAATCTCATTTAACTGCTGTTAAGAGAATTCTAAGGTATCTGAAAGGTACTACTAATGTTGGTTTAGTTTACAGAAAATCTAAAGAATACAACTTAGTAGGATTCTGTGATGCTGATTATGCTGGAGACAGAATTGAAAGAAAAAGTACTTCAGGAAGTTGCCAATTTCTTGGAAGTCATTTGATCTCTTGGTATAGCAAGAAGCAAGCAACTATTGCTCTATCAACAACAGAAGCAGAATATGTCGCTGCTGCTGGTTGTAGTACACAGATGCTCTGGATGAAGAGTCAGTTAGAAGATTATCAGATATTTGAGAGTAACATTCCTATATTCTGTGATAATACTTCTGCTATATGTTTATCTAAGAATCCTATTCTTCATTCAAAAGCTAAACATATTGAGATTAAACATCATTTCATAAGGGACTATGTTCAGAAGGGTGTTATTTCTTTAAACTTTGTGGATACAGACCATCAATGGGCTGATATCTTTACAAAACCCCTGGCTGAAGATAGGTTTAAATTCATTCTGAAGAACATCAGTATGGATCTATGCCCAGAATGAGAAGATGAGAAGTTCTTATATATGAGTATCTTCTGAAATGAAATGTGATTTTCCAATCAGAAGTTCTGATTGAAATCTTTTAGAAATTATGATTCGGTTATTACTAACGTTTCATTGTCTAAGTTGATTCAGAACCTCTTTTAAAGCAAAACAGCTGTTACGTTTTATCTCGGGATGGTAAACCTGTCGTTACTATTCATGGATAAACGCGCGTGCAGTTGAAGGGACGCCGACCATAGGTAACTGTGCTAGTCACCTCATTTGTCTTTATTATCTCTCCTCACGTCACGTAACATTAAATGCTAGTCATCATTCGTTTCATTTTATTTCCTTTTAAATACTCTTCAAAATGGTTTTTGGCTTCCTATCTCTTTGTTTTCCTCTTAAAGTTTTTTTTCTTCTCTCTCTCTCTCTCGTTTTTCATTTCTTCTCTCAAAACCTAGCGTTCACTCTAAGTCTGTTGAAGCTCCATGACTCAAAGGCGACAGATCTCTGTGCATCTCGGGATGGCTCTTCTAATACCGCTCAAGTCAGACTCTTCTTTGATGTTGTTATCAACTTTCATCCAAAGACAGAAGACTTTCTTGAGTTATGGGCGGAGGTTAAGAATGATATTCTTAACTTCTATGTTAAGGGAAAGCCCCGTTTGCAACATTAGCTCTCTGTCTGTGAACTGTCCCTCACTTCCTCCTTGGTTCTGGGATCTCTCCTACAGTGGAGGTTTCAGTCTGGAAGACAAGAAGTCCTCCGGGATTCTTGATGGGTTGACACAGAGCGTGTCCTGCTAGGGTTTTGTTTTTAATTTTTGTAGTGATTTCCTCTTTGGAAATTCTTTTTTGTATTTGCTAGGAATGTTTCTCATCTTGTTAAACATAGGAACCTTTTGTAATATCTTTTGATTATCAATGAAAAGTTTCTTTGTGTTTTACATTCCAGTAAATGTTTTCTATTTGTCGTTTTATGCATCTGAATCTTTTGAAATATTCTTTTTGATGTTATGACAAAAAGGGGGAGAAGATAAATGATAAATGATTTGATCAAATCTATCAGTTGCTGGGTAAAGAGGCTCCCACACATTCACTAACAAGAACTGCAAGTTCTATATGGTTTAAGTGTTTTGCAGGTATACTGAAGAAAATCTTCAAAGCAAACACAAGAAGCAAAACCATGGAAACTGAAGCAAGCCGAGTGCTGTCAAGCTTCAGAGATCAGAAGCAAGAAAGAAGAATGAATCAGAAGCACTGATAATAGAATTTGAATATCATTGTCTATCCTGTTCTGACAAAATTCTATTTGCTCTGATACATATAATGTTATGGCTCTGATACATTATTTGCTCTGATACATTATTTCAGCCTATATGGCTCTGATACATATAATGTGTTCAAACATACATTTTATGTTCTAACTCGCTCATGCTGACTTTTGTCGTTTAGTTTTTGTTCTGTAACATTTCAGGATGTAGAGATGCTCTGATGATGCTCTGGTACATTCAACAATGTTCTGATACAAATCTAGCATGAAGTGATGATTGGTAGACATTCAAAGTTCTGAAGCTATCCGAGGGAAGCAGAAATCAGAAGATGTGAATGTTCTAAAAGATCCAGAAAACTCAAGTTCTGAAGCTGTCCTGAATGGAAGCAGAAATCAGAAGCTGTGAATGTTCTGAAGATCAAAGAAATTCAAGTTCTGAAGCTGTCCTGAATGGAAGCAGAAGTCAGAAGCTGTGAATGTTCTGAAGATCAAAGAAATTCAAGTTCTGAAGCTGTCCACGATGGAAGCAGGAATCAGAAGCTGTGAGTGTTCTAAGGATCTAAAGAAATTCAAGTTCTGAAGCTGTCCAATGGAAGCAGAAGTCAGAAGCTATGAATTCTCTGAAGGCAGAAGCTTATATGATCGTCTCTACCGAAATAATCAGGGAAGTCTTTTATCAAAGTTCTTCGAGTATTTATTTCAGGGGGAGATTATTTATCTCAGGGGGAGATTGTTAATCTCAGGGGGAGACATATTCATATGCTTATGCTATAGCTGTGTAATTTGTCTTTTGCCGTCTATTCTTTCTGATCGCAAATTCATATCATTTATATATGTTTTTGTCATCATCAAAAAGGGGGAGATTGTTAGAACAAGATTTGTTCTGATCAATTATCTTAGTTTTGATGATAACAATAATATGAATTTTGCTTAAGATAATATGGTACTCTAATCCAATGCAATTTCCCTTTCAGGAAATATATATAAAGAGTACGCATAATTCAGCGCTCAGAAGTTGTGTCTCAAATGGTTCAGCATGCAACATCAGAACATGGTCTGGCAAGACATCAGAAGATGGTCGAAGCAGAATCAGAACATGGGTCTATGGAAGCATCAGAAGAACATGAGATCAGAAGCACTGAAGATCAGAAGATGGTATCACGCTCAGAAGCACTTCAAGGTCAGAAGATCAGAAGATGCTATGCACCAAGCTGTTTGACTCTGATGATATTCAAACGTCGTATTCACAAACATCAGATCAGAAGGAAGTACACGTGGCAGACTACGCTGACTGACAAAAGGAACGTTAAAGCTACTAAAGGCAACGTCAGTAGACACAGCGTGAACAAGGCTCGAGGTAGTTGACAAAAGCGTATAACATTAAATGCAATGCTGTACGGAACACGCAAAGCATTAAATGCACTCAACGGTCATCTTCTCAACGCCTATAAATATGAAGTTCTGATGAGAAGCAAGGTTAACGATTCTGCACCAAAACAACTTATATCAAACTTGCTGAAACTCTGTTCAAATCTAAACTCAGAATCTTCATCAACTCACTACATTGCTGTTGTAATATTTTAGTGAGATTAAGCTTAAACGATAAGAGAAATATCACAGTTTGTGATTATAGCTTTTAAGAAGCATTTGTAAACTCTTGAATAGATTACATTAAGTTGTAAGGAACTAGAGTGATCGTGTGATCAGTATACTCTAGGAAGTCTTAGCAGTTGGCTGAGCAGTTTGTAACTAGAGTGATCAGGTTGATCAGTAGACTCTAGAAAAGTCTTAGAAGTTGTCTAAGCAGTTGTTCCTGGAGTGATCAAGTTGTGATCAGAATACTCTAGAAGACTTAGTCGTGGACTAAGTGGAAAACCATTGTAATCCGTGCGATTAGTGGATTAAATCCTCAGGTTGAGGTAAATCATCTCTGCGGGGGTGGACTGGAGTAGCTTCGTTAACAGCGAACCAGGATAAAAATAATTGTGCAATTTATTTTTATCGTCCAAGATTTAAAGTCACACTTATTCAATCCCCCCCCTTTCTAAGTGTTTTTCTATCCTTCACAAAATACAGAAGAGGATGATCTCGAAAGTGTCTCTGACAACGAGTCTCTCCATTCAAAAGATTGGAAGTTTCCTCAAAAGAAAAACCGACATACTCCACTTGGAAATGGGTATGCTCACACCGCTCAGTCTGCTGAAGTAGAAGAAGATCGTCTGAGTGTTGCAAAGACAGTGGTTGGTAAATCAAGACCTACCACAGGCCAGCTTAAGCCTAAGGTTCCAAATTACTTAGTGCACAATGGGGTTCGCCACTACTGGACAGCTGTTGAAGTTTCAACTGTTGTTCGCACTCCTAAGTAGGAACTTTCACCGTTATTTTGTCCTCTCACCATAGCCCAGGGTGAAGAGATGTTTCATAGGGCTTTGCATTTTACTATTTCTTAGGAAAATGTCCCTCTTTGCTTCGCCCAAAGCAATAGAGTTTTGTTTTATAAGGTCTTTGTTTCAAGAAATGACTGTCAATAAATAAAAATGTCATTCTGTTCCTTCGTTTAGTTTTCCCTTTTCTTTTTTCGGAAATTGGTAATCCTAAAAAACACCCTTAAAAAACATCAAAAATTTCATTAACTGCATACACCGAGTCTTCCCTCGTTGTCTAAATAAAATTTATCACACATATGCAGATTAATCATAAAATACCCCGTTGAAACGTGCGACCGTATGACTTCTCCAAGCTTTGAGCTTCCTGTATTCGAGGCAGAGGAAGAAGAAGACGAAGAAATATCAAAGGAGATTTAACGATTACTTCAACAAAAGGAAGAGGCCATTCAGCCATACAATAAGCCTCTAGAGATCATTAACCTTGGTTCCGATGGAAACAGAAAAGAGGTTAAGATTGGAGCTTCGCTCAGTTCAGAGATCAGAGAGAGTTTGATACAACTGCTCAAAGAATTCTCAGATGTCTTCGCTTGGTCTTATCAAGATATGCCAGGGTTGGATACCAGTATAGTGGAGCATCACTTGCCATTAAAAGAAGAATGCCCTCCGGTCAAGCAAAAATTGAGAAGAACTCATCCGGAGATGGCCATGAAAATCAAAGAGGACGTTCAAAAGCAAATCAACGCAGGTTTCCTCGTCACTTCAGAATACCCTCAGTGGTTAGCTAACATTGTTCCCGTTCCTAAGAAAGACGGAAAAGTCCGCATGTGCGTCGACTACAGAGATTTGAACAAAGCTAGCCCTAAGGATGATTTTCCTTTACCACATATTGATATGTTGGTAGACAGTACAACAAAATCCAAAGTTTTCTCGTTCATGGACGGATTTTCAGGATACAACCAAATCAAAATGGCACCTGAAGACATGGAGAAAACAGCTTTCATCACCCCCTGGGGCACGTTCTGCTATCGTGTTATGCCCTTTGGACTAAAGAACGCAGGGGCAACTTATCAAAGAGCCATGACTACGCTTTTCCATGACATGATGCATAAAGAAGTGGAAGTATATGTGGACGACATGATTGCCAAATAAGAAAATGAAGAAGATCACATACAGAATCTGACAAAGTTATTTCAACGCTTACGGAAGTTTCAGCTTCGCCTGAACCCCAACAAGTGTACCTTTGGTGTCTACTCAGGAAAACTCCTTGGTTTCATCGTCAGCGAACGAGGAATTGAAGTAGATCCAGACAAAGTCAAGGCAATTCAAGAAATGCCTTCACCCAGAACCGAGAAACAAGTTAGAGGATTTCTTGGACGTCTGAATTACATCTCGAGATTCATATATCTCATGACTGCAACTTGCGCTCCTATTTTCAAACTTCTATGGAAAAATCAAAGTTGCGTCTGGACAGACGATTGTCAAAAAGCGTTCGACAGCATTAAAGAATATCTGCTCGAACCACCCATCTTGTCTCCTCCAGTGGAAGGAAGACCTTTGATAATGTACTTAACCGTCTTAGAAGATTCCATGGGTTGTGTCCTTGGACAGCAAGACGAGACAAAAAGAAAAGAGCATGCCATTTACTACCTAAGCAAGAAATTCACTGACTGTGAATCCCGCTACTCCATGCTCGAGAAGACGTGTTGTGCTTTGGCCTGGGCTGCCAAGCGTCTCCGCCAGTACATGATTCGACATACTACTTTTTTGATCTCTCATATGGATCCAATCAAGTACATCTTTGAGAAGCCTGCCTTAACTGGGAGAATTGCCCGTTGGCAGATGTTGCTATCAAAATATGACATTGAGTATCACGCACAGAAAGCCGTGAAAGGAAGCATTCTAGCTGAGCACCTGGCTCACCACCCACTCAATGGTCATGAATCAACCAGTTTTGACTTTCTGGACGAGGACGTCATGTACCTCAAGATGAAAGATTGCGACGAGCCACTACCAGACGAAGGACCTGAGATAGGATCCCAGTGGGGCTTAATCTTTGACGGAGCTGTCAATGCTTATGGACGAGGAATTGGGGCAATCATTGTTACACCTCAGGGTACCCATATTCCATTTACTGCCAGATTAACTTTCAAGTGCACAAACAATGAGGTCGAATATGAAGCTTGCATCATGGGTCTCGAAGAAGCCGTAGATCTAAGAATTAAACACTTGGATGTATACGGAGATTTTGCTTTGGTCATCAATCAAATCAAAGGAGAATGGGAAACACGCCAACCAGGGCTAATTCCTTACAAAGACTACGCGAGGAGATTGTTACCATTTTTCGACAAGGTAGATTTTCATCACATTCCTCGTGAAGAAAATAACTTGGCTGATGCATTAGCCACACTCTCTTCCATGATTAGGATAAATCATTGGAATGACATTCCTCGGATTGATGTTATGCGCCTGGATAGGCCCGCTCATGTTTTCACAGTAGAAGCAATCATCGACGACAAACCGTGGTATCACGACATCAAGAACTTTCTTCAAAAGCAAGAGTACCCTCTTGGGGCGTCAAAGAAAGATAGAAAGACTTTGAGAAGGTTAGCTTGTAGATTCTTCCTGAATGAAGATGTTCTGTATAAGAGAAACTTCGACATGGTTCTGCTCAAATGCGTTGATAGAAAAGAAGCAGAAGTACTCATGAGAGAAATACATGAAGGTTCCTTTGGTACTCACACCAATGGACATACCATGACAAGGAAAATACTGAGAGCAGGATATTATTGGCTGACAATGGAGTCAGATTGCTACCAGTACGCAAAGAGGTGTCACAAATGTCAGATCTACGCCGATAGAATTCATGTGCCACCATCTCTTCTCAACATACTCTCTTCCCCTTGGCCTTTCTCCATTTGGGGAATCGACATGATTGGAATGATCGAGCCAAAAGCGCCCAACGGACATCGCTTCATCTTGGTAGCTATAGACTATTTCACCAAATGGGTTGAAGCAGCTTCATATGCAAACGTTACAAGACAAGTTGTCGTCAGGTTTATCAAGAATCACATCATCTGTCGCTACGGCATTCCTAGCAAGATAATCACTGACAATGGGTCAAATTTGAATAACAAAATGATGAAGGAGCTTTGTGAAGAATTCAAGATTGAGCATCACAACTCATCTCCTTACAGACCAAAGATGAATGGAGCTGTAGAAGCAGCTAACAAAAACATCAAGAAAATCGTTAAGAAGATGGTCATCACTTACAAAGATTGGCATGAAATGCTCCCGTATACTCTTCATGGTTACCGTACATCAGTACGTACTTCGACTGGAGCAACTCCTTTCTCCCTTGTATATGGCATGGAGGCAGTCCTACCTATTGAGGTTGAGATTCCATCAATGAGAGTCTTAATGGAAGCAAAATTAACAGAAGCCGAGTGGTGTCAAAGCAGATTCGATGAATTGAACTTAATCGAAGAAAAGCGCATGACAGCTTTATGCCACGGTCAGCTATATCAACAAAGAATGAAGAAAGCTTTCGACAAAAAGGTTCGACCTCGTAAAATCAAAGAAGGCGACCTTGTACTCAAAAAGATTCAATCTTTTCTCACAAATTCAAGAGGGAAATGGACTCCCAATTATGACGGCCCCTACGTGGTCAAGAGAGCTTTCTCAGGAGGAGCCTTAATACTCACGACTATGGATGGAGAAGAATTCACCCGTCCTGTGAACGTCGACATAGTCAAGAAATACTTCGCCTAAATAATTAAAAGAACAGCTCGCTAAGTTGAAAACTCGCAAAGAGCGACTTAGGCAAAAAAGAGCGTCTCGGTGAATCGAAAACCCGAAAGTGCGATTCAGGCAAAAGTTAGAGACATAAAAAATAAATAATCAATCCCGGTAAACTTAAAACCCGAAAGGGGTAGTTTACGCAAAAGTTAGGGATATATGGCAAGTAACTGTGTTCAGGACAAACTTGATCATCCAAAAATCCATAGCGGAGTATTCATCAGCAGTAGGTCATCTTCTACGAAGCACGAATACAGCGCAACTCGGAGTGGAAGGGAAAGATAACGGTCGTCACGTTTCATCGTAGCCCTTTTCCCGAAAAATTACCAATTTCCAACTTTGTAAATACTCCATGGAATCAAGCATTTGGCTGATTACCATTCCAT
The DNA here is from genome assembly GCF_029867415.1 of Vicia villosa. Classification (NCBI taxonomy): domain Eukaryota; kingdom Viridiplantae; phylum Streptophyta; class Magnoliopsida; order Fabales; family Fabaceae; genus Vicia; species Vicia villosa. Next base: position 81,471,944 of record NC_081184.1, read on the forward strand.
AAATAATAATTTGAGCCTTGTGCTTTTTCTTTGCAAATCTAGTCTTATTCAGTTTCTTGAAATGCATTTCAAGTTTAAACAGTCATTTTCTTGAAACAAATGTTTTCATAAAATAAAATGAATTTACTTGCAAAAATAAAGGTGAAATTTCTTTCTAAGGTTTACAAACAATAGGAAGAATGCAAATAGTTGCTCCGAGAACGGTTGAGACTCCGGGAACCAAGAATTCCCCATGAGGTCGCTTTGCGAACATCTCCCGATGACGGATCTTCACTTCAATTCATATTACTCATTTCGGACAGCGGACAACTGATAACCAGGTATTCCCAACAGAGTTTGGACTACAAGAAGAAGACATCTTCTGATCAACAAGATTCAAGTCGTATCATAGGATTTTACATCCGCGACAATTCTATTCACATTCACTTTACATTTTATATTTGTCATAATATTCATGCATACATAGTCGAGTCAGGCTTTGATCATGTGAATGCCCGAGTCATTAAGGTATGAACTCAAGTTTCCCCTGCAAGTTGTGGAGGAACTTTTTACTTCAAGACGACAGTTTATACGCAAGGATCTCCCCAAGCAAGTCAACAAATGGCAATCTCCTCTAAAGAGATAGTTTGTTCACTTTTGGAGTTCCTCAGCCGAGATTCTCCCGCAGAGCGACGCTCGACAATCTTCTTCAAATAAGATAGTCTATTTCGCATTTTGGAATTCCCTACAGGGTCGATGAGCGGTTCTCTTCTCCAAGTAGTGTGGATTCCCTGACATAATTGACAAGTGTTAGTTTTTCCTCCTGGAAAACAGTTTGGTATTTCCCCAGCATGGTCAAGAGATGCCACTTTTTCGTCAAAGAAAATATTTCAGAACCTCCCAGCAGATCGACAAACGATCCCCAGCGGAGTCAGTGAATGGCAGTCTCTTTCGGCAAAAGACAGTTCGCTCACTTTTTCGGGAAAAAATAACGAATAGCAGCCTTCTTCATGAAGACAGTTCGTTTCGCTTAAAGATTCCTCAACAAAGTTAGCAAATGGCAGTCTCTTTCAGCAGAAGACAGTTTGCTCACTTTCTTTCACGACAGGGTCAACAAATGGCGGTCTCTCCCAGTAGAAGACAGTTTGTTCCCCTAGCAATTGGCAAATGGCAGTCTTTCCCCAAGGAAAGACAGTTTGTCTGTTAAACACTCAAGAGATCGACAAATGGCAGTTTCTTTAAACAGTTTGTCTGTTTCTGGGATGTTTCATCCCCTTCAGAGTTGACAAATGGCAGTTTTCCTCCTCGGAAAACAGTTTGTTAATTTCCCTTCAGAGTCGACGAATGGCAGTTTTCCTCTTAAGAAAAACAGTTTGTTGATTCCCCGGCATGAGTCGATAAATGGCAGTTTTTCCTCTTAGGAAAACAGTTTGTTGATTCCCTGGCATAAGTCGGTGAATGTTGGTTTTCACCCCGAAAACAGTTCGTCCGCCTTCAAGCAAAGTCATTAGCCCCTCAAAAGATCATGAGGCCATATGACATTCTTTCAAAGACGTCAAGTCAAAAGGAAAGATGGTGAAGTTTCTCTACTACCATCAAATGGCGTCTCATCTCCAAGTGCTGATGAGAAGTTTGATGAGGAAACAAACCTTTGAAGTTTCTTTACTACCATCAAATGGCATCTCATCTCCAAGTGCTGATGAGAAGTTTGATGAGGAAACAAACCTTTGAAGTTTCTTTACTACCATCAAATGGCATCTCATCTCCAAGTGCTGATGAGAAGTTTGATGAGGAAACAAATCTTTGGAAATTTTTCTCTTTATCTGAGATATTGTCCAAACACGACTGAGACCAGTTTCGAGATATGGACATCCGAAACAAGGGGGAGGTTGTTTACCTTTTTCTAAGTATCAACACTTAGCTAAAGTAGATGGATTGCGCATCCTACATTGCCATCCATTCACCAGAATCCACATGACGTATTCCTACAGGAGTTTGTCTCCTCATTCCCCGCTAAGTACGATAACGGGATCAAGTCATGCAAGGATTTTATCAATTACAACATCTCAGGAGCGCCCAAAATTCGGGCATTCTTTGATATTTAAGTCTCTTTCACGCAAGAGAGATCGAGATATCAATCTCTCTCCCTCCAGATAAAAGAAACTTAAATAGGGGCATCTATCATACCCTAATTTTTTACCCCCCTGAGATGACATATCTTCAGGATTTTCATCAGGTCAAAGCAAGTACCCAGAGCAGTCACTTCTTCATCTGGCATTTAATCGAGGATGTTCAAAAACAAGAGAACTCGGGCAAAGGATCAATCAGTAGAAGGATTAGTCTCTAACATAATCATAGGACTCAAGAGCTTCATTTTTTTTCACCTATGATTGATTAGACACCCAGTCATCTGAGTACAGGTTTACTCAGGTTACCAGACTAGGGTTTTTGAGCCTATCAAGGACTAAAATCAGGGGTCACCTTTGGGAAACCCTAAAAAGCCCCAGGGGATCATTCAAAGACATCAATCATCTTCAAATAGCTCATATGACAAGATCCACTGGACATCACACCTCAATTCAAAGTCTACAGTCATTATCTTCATATGGTCGACAATTAGGGTTTTTGACCTAATCCACCAGGATAGTTAACTTTTAATCAGAGGCATGGATCCAAAACTCAAGACATGATTCAAGAACTTCTACTACCTCAATATAACCCATTTACATCACTCATTTGAGGAGAAGATCTTGATTCTACACAAAAGTCCAAAATCTCACTTTATCTGGAAAAAGTCAACTGTATGGGATCACCTTTGACTTTTAAGATTTTTGGTCAAACCATGACTTTCAAAAATCAAAATCATCAATATATGGATATTAAAGTCATTTGACCAAAGAAATTCAAGAAGAATCATCAAGGAGCAAAAAGTCAGGAATTAGGGTTTTTGAGGGCATTGTGGGAACTCAAAATTTCACCTACACAACTCAAAAAACTTCCAACATGAAAGTTGTAGATCTTGCAAAATTAAACAACATCTTACATAGGAACTTTTTTCAAAAGATCAACCATTTAAGAGTTTTGGAATTTTGAAGCTTTAGGTTATAAAAACTTAGGAATTTTTCTAAGTGTTTTTAACCTAGTTTTCATCCAACTTTAGGCTCATTTTTCACAAATTTCCCTAATGATTCTGAAGGAACCATAAACTAATGATTTGAAGTAGATGTTTAGGGCTTTCCAAATTGTGTTCAACCTTCTCCAAATTCATTTTGAGCTAAGAGTTATGCTTGTTCAAAGTTGGCCTCATGAAGTGAAATTATAGGTCATGCCTCATTTTTGAACTTTGAAATTTTGTGCACATGACCTCATTTATGGATGCTACACGACCCATACCACATCTGAAAACATGCCATGCATTCATTTTTACCATAGCATAAGAATTGAGGAAGATTCCCAAAACAAGAACATGTGATTATGTAATGATTACATTTGGGAATTTATGGCAAATTGATGAATCACCCAAGGAATCTTCTCACCAACCAATTAGAGCTCATTTCTGTCTCAGAATTGTCCCCTAAGATCAAGCAAAATCGAGGGCTAGGGGATTGATCAAATGGAATCAAAATTCTCATCATTACATAAGAGATATTTGCAAACTTCCTTCATGGCCAAGAAAACCAAATCAACCTCACTAAGCAAGCTCACTCCTCTGCAACTATACTGAACCATTTTCCTATAAATAGGAGAGCATACCTCAGTAGAAAAACACACCAAAGCAACAGAATTCTTGCTTTCTCTTTTCTTTCTTCATACTTAGTTTTTTCAAAGGTCCTTTGGCAAGAAGACTCGGATTCTTCAAACCAAAGCTCTCTCTTTGAAAATAAGTATTCAAACACATTGAGGGAGGCATTTAGAGGTGATCCAAACCTCTGGAACACTTCTAGGCGTGGAGAATCATCATCTTCACCTCTCATTTGCAGCACTTGCAGTTGGAGGACCACAGAACAATTCAGGAGGTTCCAAGCAAGGTTAGGCATCCAGGCATGTTCCTCAGATCATAGTGAAGCTGTTCAGATGGCTGCAGCTCATCTGTAACTCCAGATTCATCATCCTCCATGTTCACTTGAAGCTCAAATCGAAGGAGTCGAGTAGAGCAATTCAGAAGGTTTGAGGACACAACAAGCATCCAGTTAGCATCACTGAGTCCCAAGGAAGCTTTTGGGATCATTCATACAAGCCCAGCTGCTCTCTATCATCCTCACGACCTCCATTTTCAGAGGTAAGTTTCTGAACTCCATCTCTTTAATTTAAGCACTCTTTGTGATAAAGCTCGATTCTATCTTGTTCAGCATCATCAGAGGATTGAAAACCCTCTATCATCATTCATTTATCTTTCAGTATAGTCATTTAATTTGATTTTCAAATTTTAGGGTTCTTCACGTTTTTTAGTAAATTAGTTAGATGTAGTTAATATAAATTTGTGTTAGTTACATATTTAGAATCGTGAGTGAGTTTAGAACAAGTTTCATGTTTACACCTGGGCCATTGGTTGAGATTTGAGAGAATCAGAATTTCAAAAATGTTGGAGCTTGAGGTTGAAGACGAAGATGGAGGGTGGCGCCATTTTTCAAATCTCTGAACAGAGTTTATTTTATATTTAATGATATGTGTTTCATAAACGAATGAATAACTTGCCCCAGTGGTCACACATGCGCTCTTGGTCTCCTCATGCCCAAGGTCTGAGGTTCGAATCCCCCTCGCCTCAGACCTTTTGATTTTATTTTCTTTTTTGCTTCTATACACTTGAACACTATATGAATTGCATTGAAACCAGCTTACTATCACCACACGCGCGTTGGCTCAGTGGTGTTTGTTTTGAGTGTATGACCTAGAGGGCGTGGGTTCAAATCCTCCAAGGGCCAAACTATTTTTTTTAACACCCATTTTCTTTCATTTTTCTCACAAACTTCACACAATTAATTCATCTATCAAATTAAGTTATTTTCACTTCATTTTTCTCACACTTATTATTTAATATATCTATTTTGTGAATAATAAAAAAAATCATAAAAAATATTATTTATTTCATGTATTTGTATTAGGTTTAAAACAGTATGTTTTTAAGTGTTTTCTTAAATACTTTAGATATATATACTCATTTTGTTTTAACCTAATTATTTTGTGGATAATTTTATGATAAAACCCTAATTGTTTAGGTCTTAATTAGGTAAAGAGCTTTATCTTTACCTTAATTAAGTTGACTTCTGTCAATTTTCAAAAATTGTTTTCGATCTTCGATTAAACAAGATGATTAAGGTTTTCAAACAACAAAAACTTACATCATTCCAATCTTCATTTTCACTGCATCACAAACAGTAAATAATCTTTGGGCCTCTATTAGAGTGTAAGACCCAACACCTTCTTTCTTTTCATAGTTTGTTTTCAAAAACTGTATTTTCAAAATCTCCTTTCTGTTTTCAAAACATTCTTCTGGTATTTGAAGGGCATTATTCCCGGTGAAACTCTTCAGATACCTATGTGACCTATGTCCATCTTCACTTCTTCTGTTTTCAAAAACCATTAACTATTTATCATATATATATATATTCAATTGTTATCCACCAATTACTGTTGAGGCATTGTACATACTTCTTCAAAGGCCTCCACTCCATCCAGGTTAGGATTTACAAGCTTTCAATTTACAGTCTTTGTTTAAATTACTGTCAAATATAAACTGTGCATATATTAGTTTAGAACTACGTTTGAGTATAAACCTTAGTACAGTTAAACTATATATATATATTATAGGAATATGACCTAGGATTGAGAATGTCTTCCCGGTGAAGGCTCTTTCCTAATTAGAGATCTGTAGTTCAAACCCCCAAGATGAATTATTCCCGGTGAAACATCTTGGCAAAAACCTTAGAATCCAAAAAATAGGACACATCCACCCAAAGAGGAATTATTCCCGGTGAAACCTCTTACCCATTTTCTTAAAGCCAAAATAAGTTCAAAACTACATAGCTTTCTCTTGTGCTATAACAAGGACCCTCGATGACCCTCGATTAGCCTCCTCTTGGGCTTTGTACAAGGACCCACAGGCTTCTTAAAAGCATTTCCAGCTTCCTCTTGAGCTTGTATACAAGGACCCATCAGGTTTCTTATAAACATAGGAACAGGTCTTTAGTCACCTTTTAACATACCCTGGTGAGTTTCTTCCAATTTAAACCAGACTTTAAACAAGCTAAGTTTGTCTCAATTTCACATTGAGTACACCTTTTGGAATGAGAGACATGGACAGTCTCTGTCACCCTTATCTTCATCAATCTTCCTTAGCAGAGTCTAGGATCCATGTTTGCTTATCCTCAGCAAGTGTCAGCCTTCATCTTGGGCTTTAAACAAGAAGTCTCCACTAGATAATCTTTCTGCCATTCATTTTAACAAAACCCCTGGAAAGGGTTAGCCTCCACACATTCTTTCATTTTAACAAAACCCCTGGAAAGGGTTAGCCTCCACACATTCTTTCATTATAATAAAAACCCCTGGAAAGGGTCAGCCTCCATTCATTCTTTCATTTTAACAAAAACCCCTGGAAAGGGTTAGTCTCCGAAATCACTTCTTCAAAAACCAAAGATTCATTTCTCTTAGGAGATAATTTCCCCAAAAGAGTCAAAACCCCTGGAAAGGGTCAGCCTCCAAAAAACATGACAAAAAATCAGTCTTTTAACAGACAATTTCACCAGCTGAGTCAAAATCCCTGGAAAGGGTTAGCTTCCAAAAAATCAGTCTTTTAATAAATAAATTCTTCAGTAGAGTCAAAACCCAACAAAAAATAGTTAGCCTCAACCTTGGACTTCATACAAGGCACCAAAATAATAAAACTCCCCTGTTAATAGTCAGCCTCAACCTTGGGCATTGTACAAGGCAGATAATAGAGTCTCCCCTAGTGAGTCCTTCATTTTTCAGTAGCCACAACCTTGGGCTTTGTACAAGGCAGATAAACCATATTTCATATGTCAAAGATTCCTAACATCTAGGATCTTTTCCCATAGAGTCATCCATACCCAGTTTATTTAAGAGTCCGCCACAACCTTGGGCTTCATACAAGGCAGAAAATAATATTTCCCCTAGTTAGAGTCAGCCTCAATTCTGGGCTTTGTACACAACACCAAATAAAACCCATCAAAAATAGATTTTCCCTAAGTAGAGTCAGCCTCAATTCTGGGCTTTGTACAGAACATAAAAATCCCTTGTAAATTAATTCCCAGTGGAGTTTTTTCTCCCAGAGTCATAATAATAATCAATCAATCAAAAAAAGCCTCAAGCTTGGGCCTCATACAAGCCAGTTAAAAAAATCAAATCTTTTATACAGTAGATAGACATAGCTTATCTCTATAGAGAGATCTTTCCTCTATCTCACCACATTCAAACAAACAAACATTACACATTTCAATTTCAATCAAAGTCTCCCATTTAGGACTCTGAAAGACATGCTCTGGCACATCCCCAGACTTGTACACTTTCCCTAATTTGGACGAGCATCTTTCTTTCATTCAAGAGATACTAGCATACTTGCAAACACACAATTAAGGTCACTCTCTTAATGAAATGAATCCAACCATTCTGTCACTCTTTTAAAATGTTTGTGGTGGAATAGTAGAAATACCTCTCTATAAAGATGACTTCATGTCTCTTTACTGTAAACAGAGATTTAATTCAAAGCTTCAACCTTGAGCTTCAAGCAAGGCACCCAAAAATAATTAATAATCAATTAGTTCCCCGAACTACATTAAGCTCTGACTTCCATTAGGGATATGTAGGCATGAGGTTCACAAGGAATCTCAGCGAGCTAATAAAATACCAAAAATAGTCAGTCTGTCTGTCTGTCTTTCTTTTATTCAATTCAATTCCTTCTCCTAACACAAAGGAGAAACTTTCCCAATAATCATTAGCAGCACAAACACATTTAGACACGGAGAAGGTTCCTGTAGAGTACTACAGATATGTAGGGTGTTTAAACACTTCCCTATGTATAACCGACCTCCCGGACTCCAGAATTTCTAGTCTAGGTGAAATCCCCACACTTAGCAAACTCCTAGGGTTTAGTTGAGATCTTGTTTCCCCTTTCCTACTCGTAGGACAAATAAGAAAGTTCGTGTGATATCGTAGGAAGAACTGAAATAAAATTCATCCCACCACGGGCGCATTCTCCTTCCAAATTTCGCGTGAAGGGTCTAGCGTGCCGTCCTCCCAAGTGAAACGGGGAGGTAAAAAAAACGACAACCACACTATTCTAAATAAGACTCCTTATGAATTGTGGAAGAACAGAAAGCCTAACATTTCATATTTTCATCCTATTGGATGTGTGTGTTTTATTCTGAATACTAAAGATCATCTTGGTAAGTTTGATTCTAAGGCAGAAAAATGTTTTCTTCTTGGATATTCTGAACGCTCTAAAGGCTACAGAGTAGAAGAATCAATCAATATCAGGTTTGATGATAAGCTTGGTCTTGAAAAACCAAAGCAGTTTGAGAATTTTGCAGATATAGATATTGACATATCAGAAGTTGTAGAACCAAGAAGCAAAGCTCCAGAAGCTGAAAGTCTCAGAAGCAATGGATCAGAAGATCAAGTTGCTGCATCTTTAGAGAATCTCAGAATTTCTGAAGAGTCAACAGTCAGAAGATCTTCTAGACTCACCTCTGCTCACTCAGAAGATGTGATTCTTGGAAAGAAAGATGATCCTATCAGAACTAGATCATTTCTAAAGAATGACAATCAGAAGCAGTGATCAGAATCAGAAGGTGTAAAGTCTATTCAGTGTAACACAGCTGTCATCAAGAGCATTCTGATGGTGAACACGTGTATGTACGGTTAGTAAAAGCGTGAGTTAATCTGATGGGACGCCGCCCTAAGTAACTGTGTTAAATCATTTCATTTACCACGATCTCTCATCTAACGTCACTCATCATTTAATGCAACTGATTTCATTTGATTCTGTAACTGTTTATTCTCATAACTTCATTGCATTCTTTTTCAAATCCGTCTCTATAAATACATTTCAAATCATAACGTTTATCTTTTTCGCTCCCATTCTCTCTTTCTTCTTGCATGCATTTTTGCAACCTTTTCAGTCTCTTCTCAAACCCTAAGCACAAACCCAGATCTTGTTCTTCTAATTTCTGTTCTGTTTCAATGGCCGCTTCATCATCTCACAATGTTGGCTCATATGTCCCTCTTCATCTTCAAGAAGAAGAAAATCAGCAAATCACTCCGGTTGTTGCCTGCTCTATTCCTAAGAAGGATCTGGAAGTTATCTGTGAACTAATGGTAGATTTTGATAGCATCGAAGAACATGAATATCATCTCAAAGAAGATATCATTTTTCAAGGATGGACTTCATTGTTTGCTGAGTTCTGTGGACCGATCTACCCAGATCTTGTTAAGGAATTTTGGGTGCATGCAATTGTTGCCCTTAAATCCATTCTGTCTTTCGTCCATGGGAAGTTTGTGGTAGTTACTGAGAACATTCTGAGAATGATGTTCGATCTAATAAACCCTGAGGGTGCTTATGAAATTGATCAAAGGGCTGATTGGGATGATGTGTTGTCTACCCTTTACACAGACGTCAAGAAGACAAAGCATGTCAAGGACATGAAAGACCTCTACAAAATCTGGACCAAGATTCTTCTGGGGTGTTTCTATCACAGGAAAGGAACACATGCTGCAGATTTCGTCAACAATGAGCAGAAATACATTCTGTATTGCATTGCCACTAAGAAGAAGGTTGATGTTATCTACATAATCTTCAATCACATGTGGAATGCTGTGAGGGATTCCAGAAATGCCTTCAGAGTGAAAAATTGTACCATCATTCCTTTTGGAAGAATCATTACAAACCTTCTGGTTCACTCCAAGATTGTTGAGAACCTGGAAGCTGAAGGTACTATCAAAGACCTTGTCGTTATCACTGGAAGTTGCTTGAATGCTCTCACTTTGAGAAAGATGAAGGTTATTGATACTATCATCAAGACCCCTCAACCTCTTCCTGGAACAAGAAGCAGAAGAGATCCTATTCTTGCTAACTTTCAAACCTTCTTCAGAAGTGAGGTGCCAGAAGTCAGAGCTAAATATCTGAAGTCACTCAAAGAAGATGAAGGAGTAAAAGATCAAGAAAAAGGTGCTCCTGCTAAAGTAGGCCGCAAGAAAACTTCTACCTCTAGGGCTGCTGCCTCAGAAGATGTTTCAGAAGCTGCTCCTCAAGCTGCTGAAAAGAAGGAAAGAAGGACCAAAAGAAAATTTGATCATCCTTCTGATAATCAGGTGAAGGTAGTTCAGAATGTAGCTGCTGCTACTGTTAAAGAGGTTGTTCCACAAGAAGTTATTGCTGAAGTTGTTCAGGCTGCTTCAATTGAGTTTGAAAAGAATAAGAAGGAGGTTGCTGATAAGAAGAAGAAGAAGAAATCGAATAAAAATGTTGAAAATATTAAAGCTGTTGAGAAGAAGAAAATCAGAAAAAGGAAGCTGATAATAAATGACTCTGATGAAGATGAGGATGTTCAAGAAGCTGTGAATCAGCAAGCCAAAATCTCTCAAGGACCAACAACTCAAGCAGTTGAAGGTCAGAAGGTTGCTGTTAATGAGAAGGAAGCTCTGGAATCTGCCAGAAGGAGAGAAATCTCTCGTGGAAAGGCAAAGATTGTTGAAGAGCAGAAGAGTAAGAAGCAGAAGAAGCTTGAGGCTGTGTTCGAAGCTGTTCAGAAGGTATCCAAAGGTATACATCTCTCTGAACCTGATTCTGTTCCTACTTTACATTCAGAAGTTGCACCAATAGCTGTTGCCCAAACCCCTGAACCAGATAAAGCCCCATCAGAATCACCCATCAAAATCCACCTTCTTACACCTCCCACTTCTCCTGTAACCAAAATCCTTACTCCTCCTCCTTCACCCACTCCAGATGCTCCCATTCCTTCTCCTCCTCCCTCAACCAACCTTGCTTCTGACCAGGCCCTTGATAATCCTATTCTTGATATACCACCCTTACAAACTCTCTTTCCACCTCACACAAATATATCCACTTCTCAACCTCCTCCCCATGCCAACTATGAACCCATTCCTTCCACCTCTCAAAACAACCCATGTGTTTCTGATCTTCCAGACTCTGCATCACATGAGCAATTGCTCCGTGATTGCAACTACACTCCCAAGCCTCGTCCTAAAGCTGAAATGGTAGTGTTAGATTCTGAGAACGAAGCAGAAATCATCTTTTAGGTTGGATAGAGAACCTCAACCATATTCTGTCCCTAACCCTGACTCTCCAATAACCAAAATAAAATCCCGCCAGGAATACCCTATTGGTGTAATTTTTGAATTGGTAAAGAGGAATCTCAGAAGAGTCTTTGATACTCTCAGAATCGCTGAAAGTGTTGGCCTGAATGATGTTGCTATGCGAAAGTTCTGGAGAATATTCCGAAGAAAAGCTGATGCTTGTTTTGAAGAACTTCAGGAAGCTTGTGTAGAAGCTGCTCCACGGCCTTGTGGTATTCTGAGAAGTTATGAAGACTTTTGGTTTGCTCGTCTCGGAGGAAGATATATCTTTGAAGAGAAGAGATTTGTGGATGAGCTGGAAGAAGCAAGAATTGCTGCTGCAATGGAAGCTAACCCTTGCAGGGAGATTGTGGTCTGGAGACCTCAATATCCTGTTCTGCTTGGAGATTTCAGGACTCTCTTTGAATTTCTGAGGGAAAACCCTTCTAAGGAAGACCCAAGCTTGGTCATTCCAGAAGATGTTGACCCACCAGAAGTTGAAGGTCCTTCTGCTCCTAGGAATCTTGCTGCCATTCTTCAGGCACTTGAGAATGGAGATTCTGAGGTTCCTGCTGCAGATTATGGAGATGCTTCTATGGAAGAAGTAGATGCTGAAGATCATGTTGCTGAAACAATTCCTGTTGAGGAAAATCCTGCAAATGATCTGACTTTGGAAGCTACGGATCAGAATGCCATCCCTCTGGAAAGAAGTTGTGAAGCTTCTTCTGATGAACCTTCTCGTCTTGCAAGGACTTTGGAAGTCATTTAGAAGAACCAGGATGAGCAGAGATCAATCAACGCTGAGTTTCATGCTTTCATGGAAAGGCAGAATGAGAGCAACAATGGGATTCATGTTGGCCAAGATCATGTCAAAGCTAGGGTCATCTTAGTCATTGAGTCTTTGATTGTTTTCTTTTGTTTTGCTGCATCTGTTCTGTTTTTTCTTTGCATCTTCCCTTGCCCCTCCTCTTGTACTTCTAAACCTTTTTCTCCGTGCTTAATGAAAATTATCCTTTCTCTTCTATGTGTTTGTCTTGTTTTTCATCTGAATCTTTTATATTTTTGATGTTATGACAAAAAGGGGGAGAAAAATGTGATAAATGATCTGATTTATTTTATCAGTTGCTGGGAGAAAGGCTCCACATTTCTAACAGAACTTGCAAAGTTCTATGTCTTTGAGTGTTGTCTTGCAGGAATTGAAGATCCTCTCTTAAAGCTCAACATGAGAAGCAAAGAGATGAGGAAAAGCAATTCTATAAAGAATCAAGCTCATGGAAATTGAAGCAAGCTGAGTGCTATAAAGCTTCAAGAATCATAAGCAAGAAGGAAGAATGTTCTGATATTCTGATGATAGAATATACTTTTATTCTTATTCTTTATATGTTCTGATGCATGTTTTAGTTACAAAATATGCTCTGAAACATTTTATGTTTGTGTGCTCTGATACATAGTTATATGTTCTGATACATATTTTATGTTCTGATTCATTCATGCTGACTTTTGTCGTTTAGTTTGTTCTGTAACATTTCAGGATGTAGAGATGCTCTGATGATGCTCTGGTACATTCAACAATGTTCTGATACAATCTAGCATGCAATGACTCAAGAAGAAATTCAAGCTCTGAAGCTGTACAATGGGAGCAAGAATCAGAAGCTATGAATATTCTGAAGATCTAGGAAATTCAAGTTTTGAAGCTGTCCTATGGAAGCAAGAATCAGAAGCTGCGAATGTTCTGAAGATCTAAGCATATGTGAAAGTCTCTACTGAAATACTCAGGGAAGTCTTTTATTTATAAAAATTCTTCTAGTATTTATTTCAGGGGGAGATTATTTATCTCAGGGGGAGATTGTTAATCTCAGGGGGAGACACATTCACACATTGTCTATATGCTTATGCTATAGCTGTGTAATTGTCCTTAGCCGTCTGTCTTTTCTGATCGCAAATTCATATCATTTATGTATGTTTTTGTCATCATCAAAAAGGGGGAGATTGTTAGAACAAGATTTGTTCTGATCAATATTCTTAGTTTTGATGATAACAAGCATATGAATTTTGTATGAGATAATGTGGTACTCTAATACTATGAAATCTCCGTTTCAGGAATTATATAAAGAGTATGCACAAAATCAGTGCAAGAAGCAACTGACTCAGAAGGTTTAGCATGCAACATCAGAACATGTTCTGGCAAGACATCAGAAGATGGTCAAGCAGAATCAGAACATGGGTCTATGGAAGCATCAGAAGAACTTGAGATCAGAAGCAGAAGCACTGAAGTTCTCATGGTATCACGCTCAGAAGCTCTTCAAGGTCAGAAGACAAGAAGATGCTCTGCACCAAGCTGTTTGACTCTGATGATATTCAAACGTTGTTTACACAAACATCAGATCAGAAGCAAGTACTAGACTGGCAGGCTACGCTGACGGACAAAAGGAACGTTAGAAGCTATTAAAGGCAACGTCAGTAGACACAGCGGAAACAAGGCTCGAGGTAGTTGACAAAAGAGTGAAACATTAAATGCAATGTTGTACGGAATACGCAAAGCATTAAATGCTCCCAACGGTCATCTTCTCAAACGCCTATAAATATGAAGTTCTGATGAGAAGCAAAGGTGAACGAATTACAAACTCTGAACCAACTTGCAGAAACGCTGTTCAAATCAAAAGCTCTCAAACTTCATCATCAAGCTCACTACATTGCTGTTGTAATATCTTAGTGAGATTTAAGCTGAAACTTAAGAGAAAATCACAGTTGTGATAATAGCTTTATAAGAAGCATTGTAACTCTTAAAAGAATTTGTTTACATTAATTTGTAAGTTATAGAGTGATCAGGTTGTTGATCAGTATACTCTAGCAAGTCTTAGAAGTTGTCTAAGCAGTTTGTTCCTAGAGTGATCAGGTTGTGATCAGGATACTCTAGAAGACTTAGCAGTTGGCTAAGTGGAAAACCATTGTAATCAAGTGTGATTAGTGGATTAAATCCTAAGGTGAGGTAAATCACTCCAAGGGGGTGGACTGGAATAGTTTAGTTAACAACGAACCAGGATAAAAATCATTGTGCAAATTGTTTTTATCTTACAAGTTTTAAAGCTACACTTATTCAAACCCCCCCCTTCCTAAGTGTTTTTCTATCCTTCACATCTTAGTCTTCTGCTAATTAATTAAGACCATCTGTTAATTAGTTCCTACTGATTTAACTTCATCACTACTATGCTAAACTTACTACACCAAATAAGATGCTGCTAGGCTTATGCTGACCTGCTATTTACTGTTTCATGTATGATCTCCCAATCATTCAACTTACAACACTACTATGAATTAATTAATCTATTGACATATCATACTACTATATTTATTATTAAATATTGCTACCAAATTATATACGACTGCCTCTTGAGATTGTCTCTTCTGTTAATTAAACTACTAAGGCCAATTTCATTGTTTCTGCTAAAGAAAATTGCTATGTTATTATTTCATATATTATTGTTTCTACATTTTTCTACTAACAGTACGTTTCCAATTCACTAAGTCACTAAATAATTACCCGAACATATTAATTAAGTTATGAAACAGATACACACGTGCAAGGCCCACCAACAAAAAAAAACAACAGAGACAGACGTCTCTCCCTCCTTGCACCCACGTCGTCCGTCTCCTCTTCCCACTAAGGGCATGACGCCCGTCACCCTTCTTCTACCCAGAGATGACTGTCTCCCCTCCTTAGACCATGGGGGCGGTCGTCTCCCTCTCCCCTTAAGCCACGGGGCGGCTGTCTCCTCGTAATCTCTTCTTCATCTCCAACTGCACCGTACCCATTCCTCTGATCAACCAACAATGTAAATCCAGTATACGATTAAATAAACTCACCACAAAAATTTAATATTCAGCTATAACCATACAATCAATCGATCAACAATATCAATCTATTTCCAACCCATCACAGCAACAACAATTCTCAATCGAGAATAACAATTCAGCAGACAATTATAAATCATGAAATCAACAATTTAACAAAGAATCAGATCACCCAAAAATAACAACAAATCCATGGCACATAATCATACAACCCCAATCCCACATACTAACTATCATATTTCCTGTTATATAATTCGAACCCCACCCTTACCTTGCATTGGAGATCGCCTCTAATATCCTATTGAATGCAAGCATTTGCCCGATGATCACGATTTATTCCTCCGCTGCCAAAGCCTCGTTCCTCTTTGTCGGCTACTTCGTTTCATGATCTATTCTCCTAAAAGCTAAAACCTTATTTTCCACAGAAACCTAATTCCATATATTCTCCTTTTTAATCCAATAAATCAAATAATAATAATATAATTACTATTATTTCTTAATGGGCCTACTAATCGTACACCACCATATTGCTATATATCACACCAAAACTAAACCAAATTAAATAGTATTATTACTAATATAATTTTCTTCAACCGAAAATCAACTTTATTAATTCTCTGATTAACCGACTAAATAATCCAATTCCTCGTCTTATAATATCACTAATAAATCCAACTTCGATCGAATTTCCTAAATCCTTGAATAATTTATTTAAATAATTAAATAAATTTCTGGGTGTTACAAAATACACCCAAGCAATTTAGAAGGATAGGTGATCACATATGCATCCTTTTCTAGTGAGGGCTCTTCTACATTCTCTCCTTCCAAAGTGGGGCTCTCATGGAGTAGCTTCGGGCAGTATCCGTTGAATTTTTTATTAGTGCCTTCTTCTTTTATTCCAGGATCAAAGAATAATCTACGATAAGTAAAAGTTTTGAATGAGCACGTGAAAGTGATCTCATTTTTCATAACATCAAGAATCAATGGTTTAAGGGGTCTCACTATTTTTTAATCATCTGAAAGTGAGACCCTATGCATACACATGGATGGTCTAATATCAAGAATGTCATGCAAGGTCTATCCAATTCCCTTCTTATGTTCCTGTAATAATTTCTCTTCCTTCTTGAGTTCTTGCTTTGATGAATAATTTAAATCTTCAAGAACTGGTTCAAGATCTAAAGAAGGTGGTTGTTCAATAGATGATATGTTTAGGGAAGCCGGACTGTTAAGAGTTTTAGCTGCACAAACAACTCCATTTACACTGTCACCCTGCAAGCCAACATCAATCTTAGCACAACCAAAGCAAAGGCTAGTGTTAGTATAATCATCACATGAGTAAACATCATCAAAACCAGATAAAGATGGAAAATCAGCTAAAAACAAATCAGAATAAGCATCATCAACCAATTCAGAAAGAAATTGAATATGAAAAATAAATTGTTCTCCCACACGATGTTTCATAGCATCAAAGATGTTAAATTTAGAAATGATATCACCAAACTCCATGGACATTGTTCCATCATCAACATCAGTTTTTGTTTTCACCATTTTCATGATTGGTATGCCCAAATGATTGGTGATCTGCTTGAATTTATTTCTCCTACTATGTCCAGAATGTAAAAATCTGCAGAAAAAATTAAGTCATTAACTTGAACAAGTACATCTTCCACTACTCCAATAGGCCGAGCATTGCTCCTATTTGCCAATTTAATAGTAAGACTTGTATGCTGCAAAGGATCAAGATCAACATTGTTATAAGTAGAAGTAGGCATATCATTAATAGAAGCTCCTAAATCTAATATGCAATTTTTGAATTATGGAATATCAAAAGTTCTTAGGTGCTTGCATTTCTGTGGCATGGCCTGATTGAGGGGTGAAACAGTAACCTTTTAAGGTACAACTGTAAGCTGAATAAGGGCCGAAACATTTTGTCTCAAATTGACTCTCACGTTTCCCTTCAACCTCCTCTTGTGTGCGCATAAATCTTTCACAATTTTGCATATTTCGAAACCTGCTTAATCATATCAAGTATTGGAATGTTCACTGCCACTTTTCTGAATACATCCAAAATCTCTCTCTCTCTCTCTGTCTTCCTCACCAGTCTTCTTATTTTTCAATACTCTTTGTGGAAAGAGATTGATGGCACATACTCTTTTTCAGCCTCAATAACAATAAAAGGTTCAAGTGTTACCTCAATAATTTTTTTAATTTTTTTCTAGGGCTGTTTTGCAATTTTTTAGGATCTTAAGGATATTGCACTCACATTAGGATTAGAGAAATTTGGATTCACTACTGTTGGGACAGGTAGTTGGTTTGATCCTTGAGCTTGCTGCATGGAATTCATTGAAGTTGCAAGATATCCAATCTGTGTCTGCAAGGTCTGAATACTAGAATTTGTTCGCTGATGAAATTGGAGATTATTTTCAGCCATTTTCTTGACAAGATCCTCTAGTAAAGGTATGAAATATGTAGAGGTGGTTACTTGGGGAGAGTTCTATGGTGGCAGTAAGGGTAACATTAACTGTTGTTCATTGGGTTGGGGATTCCCATATCGAAGATTTGGATGGTTCCTCCCATTGGGATGATATTTGTTAGTGGACAAGTCAAGAATGTTGTACATGTTCGGATTATTACCTTGATTGTAAAGGTTTGTTGCATATGCTTGAGGCAACTCAGTGATGGACTCATCTTTTAGAATGGGACATGAATTGGCCGGGTGTTTAGGAGAAGTACAAATACCACATAACTTTTTTGTTTGAGCTTTACCCACTACCAATTGTTTTATTAAAGAAGTAAGTTCATCAAGTTTGGTTTCTAGAGCTTTGTTGGAAGAAGCATCCTGAATCTCATTCACACTTTTTGTTTGGACAGAATTGTGTCTAGTTGTAAACTGTTGGGAGTTCAGCGACATGTTCTCAATCAAGGCTTTGGCAGCAATTGGAGTCTTATCAAGAAGTGCTCGACCACTAACGGATTCTAAAATGTTTCTATCCATTGGTAGAAATCCCTCATAGAAGTACAGGATAAGCAACTCCTCGATAATCTGGTGCTGAGGACAACTGGAAATTAGCTGTTTGAAGCTCTCCCAATACCCGACCAACGATTCCATGTGAACCTGTCAAATACCACATATCTCTTTTCTGATCGAAGCAAATCTTGAGGCAAGGAAGAATCTTTCTAAGAACACTCTTTTGAGATCATTCCATCTTGTAACAAAATTTGAATCAAGGTAGTATAACTAATATTTTGTGGCACCTTGCAATGAGAATGGAAAGGCTCTGGGTTTGATGTAATCCTCTGTGATTCCTTCAGGCCTCATTGGTGTAGAACACACAACCTGGAATTCTTTTAGATGTTTATGCGGATCCTCACCTGCAAGACCACTAAACTTTGTTAACAAGTGTATTAAACCAAATTTCAATTTAAAAGGTGCAACAACATCAGCATATTCGATACATGAACCATGATAATTAACATCAGGAGCAGCAAGCTCTCTTAGAGCTCTATGTTCAGCCATGTTATGATAATAAAAGTCAAAATCAAAATCAAACAAATTATGGAAGAACACGAATCAGGAATGCAACAACAAACACGAAAATACCAATAATGTCCGTGTTAAGTAGAAACAGGTGGAAAGCAGAAAAAGTGATTAAAATAAAATAACAAAATACAAAAACACAAAATTTAATCTAATTAAGTCAAATAAGAATTTTGAGAATTTTTTCAGAATTTTCTGAAACAATGAAAACAGGAAAAAAATATACAAAATACAAAAATGCTGAATTTGGCGTTCTGAGGGTGGTATCCCGTAACTCTTTCCAAGAGTACGAGACTTTGAACGGTGATTTTTTTCTACTGTAGTATTTCAATTATGGGATGATTTTCCTAAAAAACGGGTTTTCGAACCTGGTTTGACGTCCACTCGCGAATTGGCCAGAACAACAAGAGAAAGGGGCCAAAATGCAATAACAAACACCTATGACTATACTATTGGCTAAAATCGGTAAGAGTCCCCGGCAACGGTGCCAATTTGATCTATTCTCGTACATGAGTAAAAAAATGAGCAAATAAACGGTAGTTAGGGAAGCGATACTCGAGTTGCATCACAAGGACTCTTGAGTTGATTTTAAACCAATCGAAGGTAACAATATGGGGTTTTCGGTTTCAAAACTTAATTTCAAAAGTGATTAAGGTAAAAGCAGAAATTATAAATATGTTTTTTTTTGAAAATGTGTGGATTACCTTCTTCACCAGGTCCTGTTATTAGTAGTTGACAAATGTGGAAAGTTCATGTACCATCCCAATGCGATGTCCTTTTAAGTGCTAGAGAGTAGCTTTCATTTCAAGGAGCTGTTAGCACCAATGGTAGTTATCTAAGTGTTGATGGAGGCAACATGCATCTGAGGGTCGCTCTTTATGTTAAACTTTGTCAGTGAGGGGAGTTTGAAATTCTCTGACACGGGGCCCCTCAAATATCGTTAGAAAAAGGGCGTGGTTCTGGACTTTGATTTCTTCAAATAGGTCGACCCCATACTATCGATGTTGAAGATTTACGATGTTGTCTCACTAAGCTTGATTATGGTGGCTCATTTGTTCCATGGCAGTTTGCATTTCTACTTTGGCCTGGTAATTGTTGTTTGAACTGTTGCGGGCTAACGTTGCATCTCGCGCTTGTACCTTCTTGAGGGTGATAGTTGAGGCAGTTTCTAAGGTGAATATAGGTGTGACCTAGGTTAGTTTTATATCCCATAGTTAGTTTCAATTATTTTAACTGAAAGTACAATAGTCGAAAGAGATAGAATACACTCACGCGGTGGTTGTGAGAGACTCTGTATATTTTTCTGTGAAATTTATGGATACCTTTTTCTAATTTCAAGACAGGGTTATATAAAATACCTTTAGACTAGAAGAATTGGTTTTTCCCGCTTTTTTATGAGGAACGTGAGAAAAAGGGAAAGCCAATTTCTCCTCATATTATGAAGACGACATATTTTTCTTTTGAGTTGTTGCTTGATATCTCATGGATCATGCGTATTAAGCTAAACTAAGCCCAAACTAAGAAATGGCCTTTGTTGCTTGATATTTCATGGATCATGCATATTAAGCTAAACTAAACCCATTTCTGACGCTCTTCCAATCTTCTGTACTTGATTTGTTTTTATCATAAATTATTTTATTATGAATCATCTCTTATTATTATTTTTTGACAAAGGCAAATTTAGTTCATATCATTATTCAAACAATGTTAAATACAAGGAAGTATCATATGTAGAACCATACGCATAGAATTGATCACCCTAGCTAAGCTATGAGCCATCGAATTTGCTTGACGTTTGACAAATTTAACCTCAAAGTTATGGTGAAAAGAAAGAAAATTCTTAATACTAGTTATGATCATACTAAATTTTGAGTTACCAGAAGGTCTTACGTTGATGGCATGCACGACCACCTACGAGTCACTTTCAAAAATAATACGATTTCACTGAATCTGAATGACTTTCTAAACCGCTTCCTTTAAAGCCAACGCTTCCGCTTTAATGGTGGACTACAACCCAACATCTCAAAAAGTACCCGCGATAATAAAGCCTCTCGAACTATCTCTTATTAAACTCTAATAAAATTTGTGAGATATTGGATCGAACTCTAGTATGGTCGAAGGGTAGCTTCTTGGTTCGACAGGATTAAGCATGAAGTCGAAGGTTGTTCACATGCTTGTGTCAAAGATGTTAGGGTTGTTAGCATGTTAAATTAGGTTTAGTGTTTAAACCCTAATTTGTTAAGTTAGCTTGTTTATTAAGTTGACTTGTGTAATGAGCCTTGTGGAAAAAAGTCCATTAGTTAGTATGTTAGGTTTTATTATAAATAGCATACTAGTCTCTCATCATTGTACACAGCAAATCCTAATTTAGGGTGAGAGAGGTTATTGGTTATTCTTGTAAATTTGTAATCTTGTTTCCTAAGAGAAAATAAAAGAATAACAGTTATAACAAATTCTTGTGTTGTTCTTATCTTTCCTAATTCTCTATTATATTTTGTTCTTCACATAACAAAATTATCTCTCTCCAATAGTGTATGCATGTATCACTTTCGGGTGAAAATCAATCTAAGAAGTTTACCCGTCAACTCACTGCCTTGAATAGTCATTAATTTAAATCCAACTCAATCACTAACACAAATGAATAACACTGATTTTGTTTATGTTCACAACTTTAAATCAACTTATCTATTAACTTAAATTGGAAATGAATAATTTACTCCATCCCAACAACAATTGGCACGCAGAGAATAAGTTAAGTGGTAGATGAGTTGAATAAATGTTTTACAAATAATGCATGATTGTTATGTTTATTTAATAATATATTAATTATCGATCTTATTATGGTGACATAGAATCGGTTGTGGACCTCACTTGGTCATATGCGTAATTTGATCAAGCATCAATTAGCTGAGCTGTTTCTGTCCAAAGACTCATGAGTTTATATAGTCTTATAGTATAGTAATTCAACACTCCAAAACAACATGCTGAAGGAATTAATTACCAATACAAAACGTTCTAGAAAAGGTATAAATACAGGATTCAAAAAACGACATAACTTATGGTACATAAATTCAAGTTCGTTCGTCATGTCTAATAAAAGTTTGGTAGAGCATGAAATGAAGAGCAATTTTTTATTAAAGAATAAAAATTAGGGTGACAAAGTGAATGCCGTTCTTTTGAGACAATGTCTTGCAAAAATCAAAAAAGAAAAATGGAAGACGGATTAGATATATTTGAGAGTGTGGACTTAAACACTCATCTATTTTGTAAAAAATAAAACAGAGTAGGACAGACATGCAGAACTTTCACTTTTATAGATCAAAAATTGTAATTTTTATTGTAAATATTCATATTGGTAAAATCTCGTAAAAGAAATAAAACAAAATAGAACAGACATATCAGAAGTCACTGACATGAAACTTTGAGTTGTTTCGGAAAAAATACGAACAAAATCGATGTTCCAGTGGATCGGACCCGCTTTACTATCTTTCATTAAAAATAATGAAAGGGTTGGATAATATTATTGGGAAGAATAGATATAAAAGGAAAGTGAGTGATGTGGTGGTGAAGAAGATTGTAAATAAAAAATAGAAATAGTGGTTTCTTACTTTAATCTATTTTCAATAGGTAGCAAACACGAGTGTTCAATGTTTGGAGGGCGACTTCTCCTCTACCGACGGGCTGTTAATCTGTCAATATTGATCTTTCTTTGCTTTATCTTTACTTTTATCTTCTCAAGAATGTGAAAGTTGAAGCGATGAAATTATCTCTTATTGATGGGAAATAAATCCTAGATTTTTGTTTTAAAATTAATTCACGGACTCTAAGATCTAATAATTAGTAATTAAGTAAAGTTTGATTAAAGATTATATTAGTTGAATTGAAACTTGAGTTCTATTAAACAATTTGTAAATTATTTAACTGATTGAGTTTAATAACTTTATTATCAGATGTTTAAAATAATATTGCAAAGTATATTACATTACTAATTTAAAAGATTGACTTATTTCAATGATATTTTTCTAACACACATTGCAATGTGATTGAATAACTTTTTTTTCTGGATAAAACATGAGATAGAACTCATTTAATAACTTAAACAACTCTTTCCAATTACTCTACTAGTGAGTTAAAGCTTAGAAACGAAAAGACAAATTTGTAGACATTAGAACAGATTTCTCCCCGGACTCCTCTATTAGACGATTGCATGTATAGAAAGTTAGTTAGACAAAAGCCTCTTGTTCTCAACCGACACAAGCATAATAGTACTCAATATATATATATATATATATATATATATATATATATATATATATATATATATATATATATATATATATATATATGGAGCATATCAAGTGAGAGCATTTTTAAATGAGAGATGAGAGGAAGAAATATCAACCATTGGATTTATCAAGAGAGAGAAATTAATAACCTCATTAATGTATTAACATTCTCTCTTGATAAATCCAATGGTTGATATTTCTTCCTCTCATCTCTCATTTAAAAATGCTCTCACTTGATATGCTCCCTATATATATATATATATATATATATATATATATATATATATATATATATATATATATATATATATATATATATATATATATATATATATGGTGGTTCACGAACTGCATTAATATAAGTTCAGTTAATTGTAAAAACAGTTTTAATTCAGTTATAAAGTGGTTTAAACCGGTTTGTATATATAAACTAATTTTAAACCAGTTTATAATTATGAACTGGTTTTATAGTGTAAATGGGTTAAAAACAAACTTAGAAAAATTCATTACTCCATAGCTGTGTTTCTTTCAGTACGTTTTTTGAGTATTTAAATTACCAAAGCTTTGAAAAATTTATTAATTCAAATCTGTAGAATCTAAAAAGTTTTAAAAATTTACGTATTTACTGATTAATATAATGTTATAGTTTATAGCATATGTATATGGTCACACTCAGTAAGTAAAATATGAGATTATAAAATCATTTGCAATTGATTGTTCACAATAAAAAATAACAATAATTATTTTTATTATGTTCAATAAAATAAACTTATTATTTTAAATAGGCATAGAGCTTATATTCAAATCATATTTTTGCAATTTGAAAAATGAAAACTGACAGCATAGAGCTTATATTCAAAGCTGCAATTTGCAATTTGAGAGATATATTTCAAATTTTTGAAAAGTTGTAAGAAGAAAAGGATAAACAATTTAAATAAGTTAAAACCGGTTTATAAACTTAAATTTGGTTAACTGAATTGTTTATAATATGTAGTCTAGTTTATTAACCATTTAAATGGTTTAAATTTTTTTTGTTTCAATGTAATTCAATTTAAGTATATGGTTCAATTAACCATATTTTTGCACACCTATAATATATATATATATATATATATATATATATATATATATATATATATATATATATATATATATATATATATATATATATATATATATAACCATAAAAAATACTATATGATGTCATTTAACACATGTTATAAACTCATGGCTAAATTTTCTCTCAAGAGCAATATATTCACTTTACACTTTTTGTAAGATATATTTTTGAAATTTAAAATTCACATGAATTTTATTTATTCAATAAAAATATAAATGTTAAAAAGGTTGGAGCACAAGGTAAAATATGAAGATGATCAAAGAGAGAGTAAAATAGAGAAAACTATAACTAGTTTTTTATTCAATTGGAAAAAGGTTACAATGAATGATTCTATTCTCTATCATTACAAAGCAAAAATGTAATATATACTAAATTCATATTGGGTCAAATTAGTTAAAGCCCAGCACAAGGTCCAATAATATTTTATGTGCGATTACACTTCAACACCATCCCTTAATTTACATTCAGGGCTAAAATTAACAACACCAATTTCGTCCCTCAAATTGATGAAACGTTCAGTCTTGACGATTTTCGTCAGAACATCTGCAAGTTGCTTCTGAGTGCTACATTGAACAACTTCTAGCATTTCATTATGGACTTGATTTCTCAGAAAATGGAAATTTGTGCCAATGTCCATGCTTCTCCCATACAGCACTGGATTCTTGGCAAGACTTATAGCTGACTTGTTGTCTATCATCAGCTTCACAGGCTTGCTCACCTTGATCTTTAGATCCTGCAACAAATTCATCAGCCAAACAGTTTGACATGCAGACAAAGCACTTGCAATGAATTCAGCTTCACAAGTTCACAAGGCAACCACATGTTGCTTCTTGGAGCACCAAGAAACGGGACTTCCCATATATTTGAAAATATATCCAGAAGTACTTATTCTGTCAACTCTATCTCCACACCAATTAGAGTTTGAATAGCATATCATCTCTGAGTTAGCTTTAACACCTGAAGGGAACAAAAATCCAAACTTCAGAGTCCCCTTAATATACCTTAGAATCATAACAACAACTTGGTAATGTGACCACTTCAGTTTGTTCATAAGCCTACTCGTCATTCCAACTGCGTAAAAAATACCTAGTCTGGTATTACAGAGATATCTCAGCGAGCCAATCAACTGTTTAAAATTTGTAGCATTTACATCTTCACCCTCAGCATCAGAATCCAGCTTGTGATTCGTCTCAACAGGTGTGATATCAGACTTGTAGTTTGTCAGCTTGAATCTCTTTAGAACTTCAAGTTCATACTTCAATGACGCAAAATGATACCCTTATTATAGTGATAAGTGCAAAAATGTACTTATTTTGTATATATGTTTTGTTGCACTTATCGATACTTTTTGTTAATACCGTCTGAATAATACCCCGTTTTGTGTATAAATACGTATACTTTGTGAATAGATGTATTTTCATATACTTTTATACTTTTTGATAGTTTTCTATTCATTTTGTAGGTATTGAGGCGTATTTGGAGCATGAGCAATAACGTGTCGAAGACACGACTTCAAACGCGCATTTTTGAGCAACGAAATCAACTCGTCAACGAATAAAGCTCAAAACCAAAGAATAATAAATCACCAATTTGGTTGATATGTTGTCATTTTTAGATGGGAAATTGAATAAGCTTTCTAACGTTTTGAACCGGACGCAAATCGAAGTTACGGTTCTCAAGTTACGTCATTTTTACTAAAAGCTGTTTTTTCATGACAACAGTGTGGGCGCGATGCGCGCTGTATATTAATTACTCTAAACACATAGATGTTTGTTACTCTTTCTACTAGTTATATAAAGTTTGCTTTACAAATCTTAATCGGTTTTTTTATGATCTTTTTGCTTAATCGCTTCAGATTTATGTTGTTATAGACATATGCTTCGTAAATCTTGAATAAAAGAACACCTGATAGCTTTTGATTCTAGACATAGGGTTGGGGTTAACATCCACATAATATCTAAGTTTCATGCATCTGTGTTGTTCGATCGGTTGAGACATCGTCGAAAGAGAAATATGGTTGAAATCTCGTCGGTGTTTCAGAAATGGACATTGATGTGAGGGATATGTGGTGATTCTGACGAGTATTGTAGATTGAGTGCGGCGGAGTGATAAATCTAAGTTTGTGAGGAGTAGTTTAGATTCTAACCAGATAAGTTATTTCTTTCCAAAGAACGAATTCATTTTATGTTTATAGTTACTTTTCAATTTTTACTTTCAACCCATTTAACCCGAACTTATAACTGCGGAAACTGTTGAACGGTAGTTCAATGCACTAGTCCCTGTGGAGACGATAAATTCCAGGATAAATACTTCCAAATCTTTTGTTGCTTGCCGCTTTACCGCTACAACATATAGTACAAACTGATCTTAATCTCTAGAAAATATACCATATTTTCCAGATCAGCCGTCTCAAACTCATTCATCAGCACCTTTTTGAACTTGACTATCTCATAAGAACAACTCTCTGTTAGCAATATGCATGTCATCAACATAGAGACATACTAGAATCATATTGCCTTCAAAAGTATGTTGAACATAAACACCATATTCCATCTCACATTTTTGAAACCCCTGTTTCTTTAAAAATGAATCAATCTTCAAATTCCAAGCTATGGGAGCCTGCTTCAACCAAACAAGGCTTTATGCAACTTGTACATCATCCCTTCCTGATTCTTTTTCACAAATTCAGGAGGTTGTGACACATAAACTACTTCTTGTAAAGGACCGTTTAGAAATGCATATTTAACATCCAGATGTATCATAAACCAATTCCTATTAGTAGCTATAGCAATCACCAACATGATTGTTTCATGTCTAGCTACAGGTGCAAACACTTCAAAGTAATCTAGCCCAAGTTTCTGAAGGAAACCTCTAGCTACTAACCTTGCTTTATGTATGTCAATTGATCCATCTAGATTCCACTTCACCTTGAAAATCCATCTAACTCTGATGGCTTTCTTCTCCTTTGGAAGCTCAATCAACTCCTAAGTCTTGTTTCTTTCCATAGCCTTAAGTTCTTCTTTCATGGCCTTCATCCAGACTTTCTTCTTGAGTACTTCTTTTGTATTCATAGGTTCAGAATCTACTAATATGGCACATTGAATGACTTTGCCTTCAGAGTCTATTTTAGTATCGCGTAACATGTCGAACTCTGCAAACCTTCTGGCTATTTGTCTCATTCTTTGTGGTCTATGAACTTGTTCCAAATATTCTACAAAACTTGGAACAATACCAGCTTCAGAACCACCTCCAGAAACACCGTATTTAGAAGTACCACCTTTAGAAGCATGACCTTCAGAAGTTTAACCTTTAGAACTTTGACCCCTAGAGTCTTTACCATAGAGTCTGGACTACCTTCAGAGTCTGAATTGCTTCTAGAATATCTTTCAGAGTCACATTCTGAGTCGCCTTCAGACTCTGATTCACCTTTTGAATCAGAATTATCTTCTGATTTTGACTCATTCAGAAACAACTTCCAAACTTCCTTCAGAAGTACCTCCAAAACCAGAGGCGGGATTAGACATGTTCCAATCCCAAGTTTCTAACTCGTTCACAATGACATCTCTGCTGAATTCCACCTTCTTAATGATTGGACAATAAAGTTTATAGCATATGTACTTTGTTACTCCACCAGTAACATTACTTCACTTCTATTATCCAGCTTATTCCTCTTAGCATCTAGGACATGTTTATAACATACAGAACCAAACATCCTAAGGTGACTTACACTTTGCTTATCTTCTGTCCACTTCTCAAAAGGAGAAACTTCCTTTAGCTTCTTAGTTGGACACCTGTTGAGCACATACGTTGTAGTGGCAACAACTCCCCCTACAACGAGTGAGGTAGCTTCTTCTCTTTCATCATGCTTCTTATCATATCAAGCAAAGTACAATTTCTTCTTTCAGCAAGACTATTGTATTGTGGAGTATACATAGTAGTAAGTTCATGCTCAACTCTATTTTCTTCATAGAGCTGTCTGAACTCTGTATATTTATACTCACATTCACCATCAATTTTGAGAATCTCTAGCTTTTGACCACTCTGTCTTTCTGCCTTCACCTTGAACTTCTGAAAATTAGTAAACACCTCATACTTAAACTTGAAGAGTGCTACCCATGTCACTCTTGTGAACTCATTCACAAAGGACATAAAATACTTGTTTCCTCCAAGTGAAGATTCTTGGAATGACCCATACACATCAGGGTGCACGACTCCCAAAGCATGCTTTGCTCTTGGAACCACTTCTGATGCAAATGGAAATCTAAGTTGCTTACCTTTCATGCATATCTCACATGGCTTCTTAGGCTTCACAATCTTTGAAATGCCATGTACCATCTTCTTAGAACTCAGATGTCCCAAGCTTCTGAAGTTCATATGCCCTAATCTCTTAGTTTCAACTGTCACCTCCAGCGCCTTCTGCACTAAGGAATTTAGTTTCAATTGTCTCCACATTCATCTTGATGTTTTATTTCTTCCTTGCTCAGATTGCATAATCATCTTTTGATCAAAATCATACAATTTCAAGAGATTTTTTTCATAGTAACTGAGAAACCTTTCTCAATTAGCTGACCTACACTCATTAGATTGCTCTTCATGTCCGGAACATACCAAACATCTTTGATCAAAATAGTTTTACCATTCTTCACTTTGAATCTGGCATTTCCCATTCCTTTGGTATTAAGGAACTTATCAGCATCACATATAATCTCCTTATGGAGTTAAAGTCTATCAACCATTGTTTGTTTCCAGTTATATGATTTGAGCAGCCAGTATTCATATACCACCATTCTGACAATTCATTATTGCCAAACTCAGAAGCATCAATATCAGAAGTTTATCATCAGACTCTCTAGCTATATTTGCGTCTTCTGACTCTTTCCATTATTTGACCAACACTCAAAAGCTTAATGGCCAAAATTCTTGCAGCAGTAGCATTAAATCTTCTTCTTGTTGGGCTTCTCCCTTCCCTTTGGATGTTTCTTCTCATTAGAGTTAGACGCTTTTTGAAGGATAGAAAAACACTTAGAAAGGGGGGGTTTGAATAAGTGTAGTCTAAAAACTTGAACGATAAAAACAATTTGCACAGTTATTTTTATCCTGGTTCGTTGTTAACTAAACTACTTCAGTCCACCCCCACAGAGTGATTTACCTCACCTGAGGATTTAATCCACTAATCGCAACAGATTACAATGGTTTTCCACTTAGCCCACGACTAAGTCTTCTAGAGTATCCTGATCACAACCTGATCACTCTAGGTACAAATGCTTAGACACAAGCTAAGACTTTCTTAGAGTATCCTGACCACCACGTGATCACTCTAATTACAACTGCTTAGACACAAGCTAAGACTTCCTAGAGTATCCTGATCAACACTTGATCACTCTAGTTACTTACAAATTAATGTAATCAATTCTAAGAGTATTACAAATGCTTCTGAAAAGCTATAATCACAACAGTGATATTTCTCTTAACGTTTAAGCTTAATCTCACTAATATATTACAACAGCAATGTAGTGAGCTTTGATGAAGATGAAGTTTCTGAGCTTTGAGTTGAACAGCGTTTCAGCAAGTTTTTCAGAATAAGTTCTTTCAGGATCGTTAACCTTGCTTCTCATCAGAACTTCATATTTATAGGCACTTGAGAAGATGACCTTTGGGAGCATTTAATGCTTTGCGTATTCCGTACAGCATTGCATTTAATGTTTCACGCTTTTGTCAACTACCTCGAGCCTTGTTCACGCTGTGTCTACTGACGTTGCCTTTAATAGCTTCCAACGTTCCTTTTGTCAGTCAGCGTAGCCTGCCACCTGTACTTTCTTCTGATCTGATGTTTGTGTATACAACGTTTGAATATCATCAGAGTCAAACAGCTTGGTGCATAGCATCTTCTTGTCTTCTGACCTTGAAGTGCTTCTGAGCGTGATACCATGAGAACTTCAGTGCTTCTGCTTCTGATCTCAAGTTCTTCTGATGCTTCCATAGACCCATATTCTGATTCTGCCTTGACCATCTTCTGATGTCTTGCCAGACCATGTTCTGATGTTGCATGTTGAACCTTCTGAGTCAAAGCTTCTGAGCGCTGATTTGTGCATACTCTTTATATATTTCCTGAAAGGGAAATTGCAATGTATTAGAGTACCACATTATCTCACACAAAATTCATATCCTTGTTATCATCAAAACTAAGAATATTGATCAGAACAAATCTTGTTCTAACAATCTCCCCCTTTTTGATGATGACAAAAACATAAATAAATGATATGAATTTGCGATCAGAAAGAGCAGACAGCTAAAGACAATTTACACAGCTATAGCATAAGCATGTGAATATGTCTCCCCTGAGATTAACAATCTCCCGCTGAAATTAATACTAGAAGAATTTTAATAATAAAAGACTTCCCTGAGTATTTCAGTAGAGACGTTCACAGTGCTTGATCTACAGAACATTCATGACTTCTGATTTCTGCTTCCATAGGACAGCTTCAGAATATTGAATTTCTTTAGATCCTCAGAACATTCACAGCTTCTGACTTCTGCTTCCATCTGACAGCTTCAGAACTTGAATTTCTTTGATCTTCAGAACATTCCCAGCTTCTGACTTCTGCTTCCATCGGACAGCTTCAGAGCTTGAATTTCTTTAGATCTTCAGAACATCCACAGCTTCTGATTCTTGCTTCCATTGGGACAGCTTCAGAGCTTGAATTTCTTCTTACATCACTTCATGCTAGATTGTATCAGAACATTGTTGAATGTACCAAAGAATCATCAGAGCATCTCTACATCCTGAAATGTTACATAACAAAACTAAACGACAAAAGTCAGCATGAATGAGTCAGAACATAGAATATGTTTCAGAACACATAATATGTATCAGAGCCATATAGAATGTATCAGAACAAATAGACATAATGTTTCAGATCATATTCTATCATCAGAATATCTGAACATTCTTCCTTCTTGCTTCTGATTCTGATTCTGAAGCTTCATAGCATTCAGCTTGCTTCAAGAATCCAAGAACTTGATTCATCTTGTTGCTTCTCATGTTGATCTTGAATCTTCAATTCCTGCAACAACACAACTTTAAAGCATAGAACTTTGCAAGTTCTGTTAGTAATGTGGGGCCTTTTTACCCGGTAACTAATAATATTTAATCAAATCATTTATCATATATTTTCTCCCCCTTTTTGTCATAACATCAAAAAGAATATAAAAGATTCAGATGTAGAAAACGACAAAGGAAAGAAACAGAAATGAACTTTTCATTGATTTAACAAGCAGCATTACAAAAGATGTATGCAGAATAACAAATGCAATCAAACAAAGAAAACTACAAGGACTTAAGGACTACAACCCTAGCTTAGACATAATCTTAGCTAACATATCATGAATCCCTGCGGTGTTCTCAGTTTGTCTAGTGTAATACGGTGAACTGACTTTTTATCGATCGAAATGTCGCGGTAAGCAAGAGTCGCCACCGACTTTTATTTTATCCAAACAAATTCAGAAAGGCAAAAAGAAACAGAAAAAAACCTTTTAAGAAAACTGAGTTCGGGGGGTAATTTATGCAAAGGGAAGGTGTAAGGCACCCTTTGCATCCATGGTTTTCCATGGGCTCTTAATTGCTTTGCTTGCTCGTTTTCAGAAAAAGTAGATGAAAAAGATAGGGACTTTAGCTTGTGAATAAGCGTTGCCCTTTTGAAAAAATTATGAGAAAGAATATAATAAAAAGGTTTGAGCATTGCAAGGCAATTAGGGGCAATTACCTTAAACTCAGATAATAGGTCTCTTTTTAGCCTTTCAGAATGAAAGGGTCTATCCTTGCCATAAGAGGGCAGGAAGCCTTTCGTTTGGAGATTGAAGGGTCATCGAAGCATCCTTTGCCATAAGACTGTCCCATGCCACAGAAGGACAGGTAGTCTAAGGCAAGGATCAGAACAAGCCATTTAGTAGGCAGCCAGAAGATACCTCAGCCTTTTTCGTAGGCAACTTCCGAGGGTCGAGGTCATTTGTGTATCGAAGGCAGCATCATTAGGGTCGTGACCTTTTTATCGAGGCAACATGGCTGAGGTATCCTCATATTCGAGGGACGTGGCTTATTCTGCAAAAAACACGAAGGCAACAGGCAACAGGCAACAGGCAACAAGGCAACAAAGAGGTTACCCCAAAAGGGTGCGTGTGTGCAACATTCACGTGATTATATTCAGATATTTATCTTTTAATTAGTTATTCTAATTCAGTTTAAGGCTTGCACTCCCTAAGATTACTAACCACGCAGTTCATAATAATATAAAGCAGTAAAGGGAAGGGGGAAAATGAAACCAGCGGAGGAGAGGGGAATTGTAACCAGCGGATCCCTTAATAGGGTTTGACACAAGTAATAATAAAATAAAATAAAAAGAGATTCAGGGTTACCAATGACATAGCTTTGGCATTTGACAAACCCTGAAGGAAAGAAAAAAAAAAGGCAAATAAAGGAGGGTGAGTGTATGGCTAATTCGAAGGTTGGCAAAATTAACCATAAAATGAAGAATAAAAATAAAATAAATAACAATTAATTATTAAATAAGCGAGATTACTTAGCTTTGGTTTGGTTTGATCTGATATGGTTAGAGTCGGAGGAAACCTCGGAGGTAACCCTGAAAAGACAAGGCAGAACGAGAAGTGAACGCAAGGCAAACCCTAACATCAAAATAATATAGATATAATTAAATTAAAATTAAATTACTTAACTTCGGATTTTCTGAAGGCGCGCGCCCGGGACAAATCATGTTGCTAACCCTGATAAAGTATAGAAAAGAAAACAAATCAGTGTATTATCAATCCTGGTTGAGATTCAAATAGAGTGTAATGATGCATTGATTTAATTAATTATTGGTCTCGCGACCTAATTAATTAAATCAGGTTCAGAACATTAAATCGAGCGTAAAATTGTATTTATGAAATTTTTGGAATTTAAATGAAATAATTATGATTTTTTGAATAATTTTAACATGATTAATTAAATTAAATAAATATGATTTAGAATTAAAAAATATAAATAAATAAGTAAAAAAAAAGAATATTAAAAGAAAATAAAAATAATTATTAGATATTAATAATAAAAAAAAAAAAGTTTAGAAAAAAGTATAAAAGTTTTTATTATATATAATATAAAATAACTTGAACAAAGAAAAGGAAAAAAAACAAACATATATATATATATATATATTAACGTGACTATATAAATAAAAATAAAAAAATTTGAAGAAAACTCAGCTGGATCTTGTGTGGCGCAGGCTGGAGGGTGTATGATGCGCTTGCGTGGTCGTGTGCGTTGGATTGAGAGGGGAGGAGATCGTACGGCTGCTGGATCAAAGGAACACCATAACGCGTATGTCTTAACGCGTGTGATCCCTGGAATTTGAAATCCCTCCGCGCGCTCTTTCTGGCCATTGGGAAGAAGACACGTAGTCGTCTTCTTCCTTGAGAAACATCCATCACGTTTTTACAGCGTTCTGCACACCTGCGCTATAAAAACCTGAACCTACTACACCTGTCGATTGCTAAAACAGCCAAACACGCATGATAATTTACAGGAAAACCATGGTTCAACTCGGTTCATCCTTGCGAACTCAACCATGGCTTCAATTTGGTCCAATTTTGGTTAGTTTAAAAAACCCCGATTTGGAGCATCAAACCCTAATAATGGCATATCGTTCATAACAACACATTAACGCACTAAATTCTCCAGAAACGATAAAAACACCGAGATAAACAATAATATGCAATTTATTTTAAGTATGGATGCTTATTTGATGCAAATCGAAGAAGATTAAAATCGGACAAAGAACGACTTACAGTGCTTTGTTCTTGATGTTTCAACGCTTGGAAGCGATTGGGATTCACTCAATGATGATCCAGGAAGGTGTTTTGATCGATCTAAGGCCTTGAACTGTCCTCTAATGCAAAATTCAAGTTTTGAGATTTTGAAGAATTTTGAAGCTTGGGTTTGGCTTCTTTGGCTGCAGAAATTCGTGAGTTAGGGGTCTTCAATTGTTTGCTACTTATATGTGATGGATTAGGGTTAATATAAACAGAATAAATCTTGTCAAATCTTTGAATTGGTAGTTGGAGAAATTTGATTGAATTCATATGAAATCTTTCTAATTATGGACAAGTTTTTGATCCAATTTTTCCATAAATTTCCACATAGAATATGCACGAAATTTGATTGGTTTTTTGAGTTAAATGTAAATTGGATTTGATTGGAATTGGATTTTTGGTTGAATATTTGATCTTTACTTAATTTTTTATGAATTAAAATCACTTTTAAATGATTAAAAATGCATATAAAATTAAATAAATATTTCAAAATTCGTGGCATTCAGATTTAGGGCCATGGATATCTTGGAGATCAAGTTTGGGTCATGGGAAGTTGGGCTTCTTTGCAAAAATAATTAAATTCTTTCACATTTTTCCCTCCAAAATAGCTCAATTTTAAGAAGGCCTATCTCTCTCAATTTTTGAGGTATGGAGGTGTTCTAGGACATTTTGGAAACCTTAGAGAGTCCTTTATCCAATGCCTTTGGTCTCATATCAAAATCATTTTCCATTTTTATTTTATGAGCTTTTGAAAAAAGTGTCTTTTTGTTGACTTTTGAAAAGGACTTATAATGTACGAGGCCATAATTCTTAAACCATTGACCTGTGGGCTCTAATTCTTGGACAATTGGATAGA